>NC_084497.1:15235517-15538547 GCF_030035675.1 Rhineura floridana | reverse complement strand
GTGTGAATTAAAAACGGTGAATAAAACATGGACGTACTTTGGTGGCGTTGAGTTTCTGGGAGTAGATGCAAAATGAGATATCTGACATCTGCCCCTCCTCTCAGTAATACGGCATGTGAGAAGGATCTTGGCGTTTCAGGAAGCCAGATTTCAACTGGACATCAGGAAAAACATCTTAACTGTTAGAGCCATACGACAATGGAATCGATTACCTAGGGAGGTAGTGGGCTCTCCAACACTGGAGGCATTCAAGAGGCAGCTGGACAGCCATCTGCCGGGAATGCTTTGATTTGGATTCCTGCATTGAGCAGGGGGTTGGACTCGATGGCCTTATAGGCCCCTTCCAACTCTACTATTCTATGATTCTGTGATTCTTCCCTGGTAAAGTCTAGGTTGGGTGACACATGGGCCCGTTACGCAACGTGAGTTGCTGCTAGCTGAGAGGCTCAGTGAGGGCAGCAGGTTGGGCAGAGTATCACCAGTGCAACTCCCAGTACAGTGCAGCCGGTGTGGCACTCTCCAGATGGTGTTTGTTTTATTTATTACATTTCTCTCCTGCCCTGCCTCCCCATCAGCCCCAGCCAGCATGTCCAATAATTAGGGAGGATAGGACTTGCCATCCAACATACCAGGAGGGCTCCAGGTTGGCTATCCCTGGTGCAATGCGTTCAGCTCTTGAGTATTGCCGACTGGAGTGGAGGAAAGGGGGAACCAGGAACTCGAGAGGGGCAAATCAGTCTCCTTTCTATGCCACTTTCACCTTTGTTCATCCATAAGTCTATACCACCAAAAAATTGTATTTAGATAATAATGGAATTAATGTCGTTGGAATTTCATTGAATGGCAGTACATAAATCCCAGTCTGCTTGAACCTTTGTGCTCCATCCTACATTTCCCTGAACCTGACCATTATCTAACCATGTCTTCACTGTGACTTTGCCCTTTGGGGGTGTTCCTTATGGGCCATCTTGGTCCCTGCAATTTTGTTTTTTAAGCTGACTCCTTGTAGAACAAGTTGGGTGCCCCCATGCCCCAAGTGGCGGCGTGTGGAATGCGTAGCTGCTCCCATATTGAAAATAACCACCTGCGCCATCTTTGCATGGTGATTAGAGGGAAGCCTGTGGGCGTGCTTGTTTGTTTGTTTACTGAGATGTTTATCTCCCTTGCTTTCTCTCCCATCAATGGCCCCTCAAAGTAGCGAACAAATCAAAGTAAGAAGGACAACAGTAAGTCATCAGAAATTCACCAAAATGCACGAGACAGCAGTTAAACAATACAACAGCTGGCTCTCAAAGGTGGGAGAACATAAAGGCAGTTGTCATTTGTGTGATGGATAGGGGGAGGGAGCCTTTCTTTATGGATGGGGGGGACCCTCTCTTTGCACCTGTCCCCCCCCCCAATGATCCCGATAGGCTGCCAGGTCAAGTCTCGCCTGTCAAATCCTAGGCTGTCCAGCAAGGGGTGGGGAGGGTGTTCTAAGCCCTGTAGCCAAGGGGGAGGGAGGGAGTAAAATGAGCTTTGGATTTACTATCTCAAAGCCTAGAGGATACCAGATCTTACAGAGCCTCCTTAGAACACAAGGGGTAGCTTAACAACCATGTAGTCTTGCACATGAGGAAGTTTTTAGTAAGAAAATCCAAAACCAATGCCTGCCATCTAAGTTCCTCCAGAGAGCGGGGCAGATGAATTTCCTGGGGTAGAGACTTCTGCTTTTTTAGAACCACAGCTGAGAAGGCCATGTGCCACATTCTTACATCTCCATGTCCCAGGTCCCGTTATACACCTGAAAAAGTATATAAGATCAGGGGAAGGTGATGGTTCTTAAATAGCCTAGGGGATTATCCAGCTAAGTCGTACTCAGGGACCAGGGAAGGGCTCCTGAAATGGGTAGGTCCATTAACTCCAATAGGCCTATTCTACCTAATATTGGATGTCATCCATAGGCCCTAATCAGGTTGATCTAGGACAATTGGGATGAAGGGAGCCAGAGTATCCTCTAATAAAAATATAAATGTACTGCCTTCAAGTTGATTCCGACTTGTGGCGACCCTGTGAATAGGGTTTTCATGAGGCTAAGAGGCAGTGACTAGCCCAAGGTCACCCAGTGAGTTTCATGGCTGTGTGGGGATTTGAACCCTGGTCTCCCAGGTCATAGTCCAACACCTTAACCGCTACACCACACTGGATGGTGATCAGAGCAGTAGGTAGAGCGACCACACTTGTTCTCACTGCACCTGCCCGCCCCAGGTTTACTTATCATTCATTCATTGGCGATCACTCGTGGCCGAGTAAGATTGTCTTGCAAGATAATTTGCTTGGAAGATGCCTGTGCGTGAATTTGTTTTACGTGGGGAGATCGGCGCATGACGATTAACACACAATCTTGACAGAAAAAGGCTTGGATCCAATGGCATGGGTACCACGGCAATTGGAAGTCCTTTACTGCTGCAGCCTTCACAGCCATTGTTAAGTACACATTGTTATCCTCCTCCTGTTCTGCTGTTGAGGACTTTCTTGGATCGTTCTTTGCCTGGCTCCTCTCCCTTGACCTTACCGCCATGGGTGACCCTGCTGGGAGTGCATGACTCCCGACGGCATCGCTCACAGGGTTCATTGGAACATGCAAGCCCACTCACCACTGCAAGGTGACGAGCGAGCAACATTATAAGGAAAGCCCGAAGAAGGCTAATGAGAGGACTTTTTTCACACAAACCATAATTAACTGATGGAACACACTGGGTGCAAAGTTAGATGGCTTTGAAAGGAGAGGATACAAATTCATGGACAGCGAGAGGTCTATTAATGGTTACTATTTGGGACGACTAGATGACCCTTGGGTCCTCCTTCTGGGCTTTTCCTCAAGAGGCATTGTGAGAACAGAATGCTGGACTAGATGGGCTTTTGGTCTGATCCAGCAGCCAGGCTGTTCTGATCCCCGTGTTTAAGAGGCAGTAGAGCAGAGTGAATACCATTTACTGGGTAAGCCCCAGATTATTCCATGAGAGATGTTTTGCCACCTCCCTTTGCTTGCCCTGCTCCACCAGAACCTAGTCCTGAATTGGAGCAGAGTGTCAAATGATGGATTAATCCAGGACTTTGTACCACAGCACGGCAGAACTAGTCACGTGGAAGGGAAGAAGGAAGGGGTGGGTTCACGGGCCAAGCAAGGTGTGGGGCAGACACTTGAAATTCCATCAGACCTGCCATTTGGAAGGAAGAGGCTCGGAGGGTGATGACTAGAACCAGGGCCTTTTCAGTAGCGGCCCCCGAACTGTGGAACAGTCTCCCTGATGAGGTGCGCCTGGCGCCGACGCTACTATCTTTTCGGCGCCAGGTGAAAACCTTTTTATACTCCCAGGCATTTTAAAGTGTATTTTAAACAGCATTTCCGTATTTTGGATGTTGTTTGGTTCGTTATTGTTTGTTTGTTTGTTTTTTATTATTTATTGTATTTATTGTATTTATATATTGTGCTTGTTTTTATCTTTTTGTACACCGCCCAGAGAGCCTTCGGGCTTAGGGCGGTATATAAATTAAACTAACTAACTAAAAATAAATAAATAAGAGATATCACAGTCCCTACTGCCCCAGTGAGAATGGAGGCCTGGGGCTCCTCGACACTCTCCTCCTGCACAATGCCCATACAGTTTGCCAAGAAATATCCAGTGATCACATTTTTGTTCCTAAGGATGATACAGGAACATGGGGCTATTTGAGGAAATGAATTTTGAGAGCCCTTTGAACCTTTCTTAGCTGTGATCAGGAGAACTGGGGTAGAAACTGTGTCCTGCCAAGGCTACCTTGAGGAGGAGGCAGAGCTGCATGAGGGCTGTTTGCTCATCCTTTTGCAGATAACCACAGCCTATTAATCTCATCTCTTAAGAACTGGGAATGCCTCTAAGCAAACCCACACACATATGCAACACTCTGTGCCTTTGAATGGGCTATTTATTTCCTGTGTCGATCTGCAAAGCACCATAACCGTGCAAAGCTCCGGGGAAAGAAAAAAAAACTGCAGCATGGGCCGGCCAATGTACAGGGTTTCATGAAGAATAAAGCTGTAATTTTATTTAATTTTTATTCGAGGTTTGATGATACATGAAAAGCTCATTGCATCGGCAACTGCATTGTCTTCAGACGTGAGCCACTAATCCGTTCCGAAGAGCAACTCTGCCACACAGTAATGATACAATGCACTTTGCAGCCAGGCCCCCGGACATCTTTGCTAGTTGTGGGGCATGTGTGTGGGTGTGTGTTGGGGGAAGTGGAGGCAGGAGGCTATTCCTTAGCATTCTTTCCAGGAGACCATTTCTTATGTTTTTTTTAAAAGGTTTGCAAGGCTTTAGCAAATCCTAGCAGCTTTTCTCTCCAATCCCAGAATCAAAGAATCTGGCTACGTTGAGTCAGTTTGCTGGGGATGCACTTTGAACATGCTCAGGTGTTTAGTGTAACTTCACAAGGGATGGATGAATCTGGTTTCTCTCATGTTTCCGGTCTTGTCCAGTTCATCACTTTGGTTTGTGATTTATTTATTTTTAAAATCCGCAGGAAAATTCATCAGCACTTTGTCCACGCACATTTCTCCTAATATACATATTTTTGTATGTAATTTTACCTACGATAGTTTTTGTAAGTATTTCCCCTAATATAATGCATTTTTGTATGTTATTTTCACCAACAAGTGCATTCTGATGAGCACGAATACACATTTTTCATCACATTTTTTTTGGGGGGGGGGTTGGGGTGGAGAACCACACCACAAAAATTGGACATGTGCAAATTTCTAAGGATAGTTGCATTTCAGTGCAGGTATTGTTTTGGGAAGTATGAATTAGGTAGAGTCACATGAAAGTGTGAACCACGTTTCTCCCCCATCTTTCAACTTCACACAGCCCTTTAAAAAGTTTCAAGGTTTCAGGAGAAGATTTCAGTGTTAACCCACATTAGATGTGGGAATTGGGAAGGGCTTTGGGAGGAAGTGTTGGTTGGTGGCTCCATGTAAAGGGCACAGTGAAATCTATTCCGGGTGTTAGTCTGAAATTCAAAGAGCTGTCCAAGGTGTTTCAGAACCTTGGACAACTCCTTGAAAGTTCAGACTAAAACCCACAGCTGATTCTGCTGCCCCACGCACATGGATCCACTAGCCACCACTGGGAGGAGGCATGGGAACAGCCTCTGAACTTTTTAAATGGCAAGGAAAACCCTCCAGTTCATGACCTGGCTCTCCTACCAATCTCCCCATTTCACCGGACAAGTTGAGGTCAATCTTTTTAACTGTGGTTTGAAATTAGACAACTTTAGACCGTTGCCTATGAAGCTGGCTTCTTTCAACAAACTATTTATTTATCTACAGTAGTTTCATCCCACTCTTCAGCTGAAAAGGCTAACAGAATGGTTTACAGAGCTCTAAAAATGAGAGAGGATCCCTGCCCTCACGCTTACCATGGAAAAGGCACAACACAAAAGGAAAAAGGAGTGCGTATGTGTGTGGGAGGGAGGCATCAGCAAACTTGGCGACTGAAAATTACAGGGTTCTTATGGTGATCAGCTGGGATGGAAACAGTTCAAGGAGAGGAGGAGCCAAGAGTAGCTTGTCTCCTAAGCAGAGCCGATGGAGTAGCTCTGCTTCCCTTCTCTTCTTCCCTCTCATGTAGCCTGATGGAATAGCTGCTGCCAGGTGATGCTTGATAGAGGAAGGAGCCTAATTGAACTAGCTTTTCAGCAGAGCTGATGGAGTAGCCCTACTTTTCTTCCTTTTACCTGCTGCAGCCTCATGAGAACTATAGAATGACAGAAGAACAAGAAGTTTGCTGTTCAGGGCACAGCCTCTGTACTCTCTACCTCAAGCCTGTCTCCCTCCCTCCTCCATCTCTCCCTCCATGCATCAGTGCACTGCTCAGCTGGGCCCTTCTGCTCTCAAGACACAGCAGGCAAGGCAGTGTAATCAGTGTCTGGGTCCTAGAAAAATGTTTTGGGTTTTTTTGGCTGGTGGAAGGGACAACCCTCTAGCAAATCTTACAGGGGGTTACAATTCTCCCAGGGACTCTAAACATTCCACATCAGCAAAGTATCCAAGGAAATAAAGGGATGGGGTCCCCACCCATCCCATCCCAAATGCAAGCATTTTTTCTCACCACAACCAAAGTGGGGTAGAACAGAGTGAGTGCTGTTGAGCATATGTCTCTCTCCTTGGCGTTCCAGGCATCCCTGCCAGGCTGTAACGGCGGAATCCACTTTTGAAGGCTTTTTATTATAACCAAATAAAAAAAATAGAGTTTTATGGAATTTTGCCTCAGCCTCTCAGCAATCATCTGTTGACTTCAGCCAAGCGCTTTTAGCAAACAAATCCATTTCTGCTGTGGGAGTGGGATTTAAGGTAGAGAGCTGTTAATACTTGCTTTCGGGCACTGGTTTATAGGCCTATAAACAGAAGCTAAAGAGCATTGGTGTTAACTGAGAAGCTCCATGCTGAAACATGCGTGTTCCAACTATATCTCCTTAACTGGAGCAGTCCCTATTTTCTGGTGCCAATCCCTATCTGTTTCTATTTTGTCCTGATTTTTGCCTTCTGGAGGGAAAATGCCTTGTTCCAATTCTCTTGGAGTGGTTTGTAGTGTTGATCCGTAGGGGGTCCCTAGGGGTCGTCCCTCCAGATATTTTGGACTACAATTTCCATCATTGCTGACCATTGGCCATGTTGGCTGGGGCTGATGGGAGGTGGAGTCCAAGAGTCCAACAGCATCTGGAGGGCAGCACATTGGCTACCTCTGCTCTAGAAATTGAATCTCAGAGTGGGGAACGGATGCATCTTGTCTGCAGGACGCACGTATGTCAGTGCATGTGCTTGAATGCTAAGGCACCATTTTGCATTAAGCGAACCTTTTGAGGTATATGTGAACTTGTCCTATTGTAGGGCAATTCTGATTTCCCCCCAAGTACATCAGTTTGGCTCATCTGTCTCTTGGAATGTAAACTGGCCATTGCAGAACAGTGGACATAAGGGCAGGGACATCACTCACTGGCAGGCAGAGCACATGTCTTGCATGCAAAAAGTCCAAGGCTAGATTCTTGGCATCTGCAGGCGGATCTGGAAAAAATTCCTGCCTGAAACTCTGGATAGCTGTTGCCAATCTGGTGCTATCCAGATGTCTTGGGCTATAACTCCCATCAGCTGGCTGGGGCTGATGGGAATTGTAGTGCAAAACATCTGAAAGGCACGAGGGCGGCAGAGACTGATTTGGTCTAGAGGGCCTAAGAGTCTCGTTTGGTATAAGGTGGCTCCCTGATTTCTCTCACTTTGGGGAAGGAGCACATGGTTTGCATGGGAAGGTTCAATCCCCAACATCTCCTGGTAGCATGGGAGAAGACCCCTCTCTGAAACCCTAGGGAGCCACTGACAGCCAGTGTCAACAATACTGGATGGGCAAGTAGGCTGCCTCAAAATAAGGCAGCTTCCTATTTTCTTAAACCTATAGAGCATGTTTGTGAGCTCAAGCAATGATCCCGGGGGTGGGATGAGAATAAGTGAGACTTTATTTTCATCTGTAAATACATTTCAGAACATTTTAATCCAACTAGCAGAAGTGGGGAAGGGGAAAGGCAGAGCAGCCAGAGGGTGCGTAGGTAGAGTTTCTGGAAGGGTCCCATAAGGCCATCAAGTCCAACCCCCTGCTCATTGCAGGAATCCAATTGAAAGTGTACCTGACAGGTGACTCTCCAGCTGCTTCTGGAATGACTCCAGTGTTGGAGAGCCCCCCATCTCCCTGGGTAACTGGTTACATTGTCGTACTGCTCTAACAGAATTTTTTTCCTGATGTTCAACCAAAATCCGGCTTCCTGTAAGACCATTATTGCGTGTCCTGCACTCTGGGACGATCAAGAAGAGATCCCGGCCCTCCTCTGTGTGACAACCTATTAAGTACTTGAAGAGTGCTATCATATCTCCCCTCGGTCTTCTCTTCTCCAGGCTAAACATGCCCAATTCTTTCCTCATAGGGCTTAGTTTCCAGCCCCCTCATCATCCTTGTTGCCCTCCTCTGAACCTGTTCTAGTTTGTCTGCATCTTCCTTAAAGTGCAATGTCCAGAACTGGATGCAGTACTCAAGACAAGGCCTAACTAGTGCCAAATAGAGGGGAACAAGTACTCACATGGTTTGGAAACAATACTGTTAATGAAGCCTGAAATAGCATTTGCCTTTTTTGCAGCCACATCACACTGGTGGCTCATATTCAGCTTGTGATCAACAACAATCCCAAGATCCTTCTTGCATGTAGAATTGCTGAGCCATATATCCCCCATCTTATAACTGTGCATTTGGTTTCTTTTTCCTAAGTGTAGAACTTCACACTTATCCCTGTTAAATTTCATTCTGTTGTTTTCAGCCCAATGCTCCATCCTATCAAGATCCCTTTGAATTTTGTTTCTGTCTTCCAAGGTATTAGCTATCCCTCCCAGTTTTGTATCATCTGCAAATTGATAAGCATTAACTGCACCTCCTCATCCAAATCATTAATTAAAATGTTGAAGAGCACTGGGCCCAGGACAGAGCCCAGCGGTACCCCACTCATTACCTCCCCCCAGTTTTGAGAAGGAACCATTGATAAGCACTCTTTGAGTGTGATTCTGTAGCCAGGATCCACCTGGTGGTTGTTCCATCCAGCCCACATTTAGCTAGCTTTCTAATCAGAATATCATGGGGCACTTTGTCAAAAGTTGAGACATATTATGTCCACAGCATTCCCACAATCTACCAGGGAAGTTACCCAATCAAAACATGAAATACGATTAGTCTGGCAGTATTTGTCCTTGACAAATCCATGTTGGCTTCTAATAATCATTGCATTGTTTTCAAGGTGCTTTCAGAGTGACCACTTTATAATCTGCTCTGGAATTTTCCCAGGGATCGATGTCAGTCTGACTGGCTGTAGTTCCCCAGTTCCTCCTTCTTGCCCTTTTTAAAGATAGAGACAACATTAGCCCTCTTCCAATTGTCCGGCACTTCACCCATCCTCCACGATTTCGCAAAGATAATAGACAGTGGCTCTGAGAGTTCTTCAGCCAGTTCCTTCATCGGGCCCTGCAGATTTGAACTTGTTCAAAGTGATTAGGTATTCCTTGACCATTTGTCTATCAATCTTAAACTGCAATCCTGCCCCTTCTACTTCATGTTTCCCTGGAGGGTCATAGACCCTTTTTTGGGAGAAGACTGAGCCAAAGTAGGAATTGAGCACTTCTGCCTTTTCTTTGTCATCTGTTATCATTTTGCCATCCTCACTGAGTAGCTGTCTTTTCTCTTACTATGGATGTACCTGAAGAAAGCTTTTTTTGTTGCTTTTAGCATCCCTCGCTAGCCTCAGCTCATTCTCAGCTTTAGCCTCCCTGACGCCATCCCTGCAATTCTGTGCTACCTGTCTGCACTCTTCCTTTGTGGCCCGGCCTTCCTTCCACTTCCTGGATGTGTCCTTTTTTGTTTTCAGGTCATCATCCACTCTAAGTTGTGGATGGGCTCCACTATCCCAGGAGTGGACAAGGGATAAATTGGTAAAACAAGAGTGAGGCATAACACGGTTAAGAAGCAGACAGCAGAGAGTGGGAATAAACGGACAGTTCTCCCAGTGGAGGGCTGTAGAAAGTGGAGTCCCCCAAGGATCGGTATTGGGACCTGTACTTTTCAACTTGTTCATTAATGACCTAGAATTAGGAGTGAGCAGTGAAGTGGCCAAGTTTGCTGACAACACTAAATTGTTCAGGGTTGTTAAAACAAAAAGGGATTGTGAAGAGCTCCAAAAGACCTCTCCAAACTGAGTGAATGGGCGGAAAAATGGCAAATGCAATTCAATATAAACAAGTGTAAAATTATGCATATTGGAGCAAAAAATCTGAATTTCACATATAAGCTCATGGGGTCTGAACGGGCGGTGACCGACCAGGAGAGAGACCTCGGGGTTGTAGTGGACAGCACAATGAAAATGTTGACCCAGTGTGCAGTAGCTGTGAAAAAGGCAAATTCCATGCTAGCGATAATTAGGAAAGGTATTGAAAATAAAACAGCCGATATCATAATGCTGTTGTATAAATCTATGGTGCGGCCGCATTTGGAATACTGTGTACAGTTCTGGTCGCCTCATCTCAAAAAGGATATTATAGAGTTGGAAAAGGTTCAGAAGAGGGCAACCAGAATGATCAAGGGGATGGAGTGACTCCCTTACGAGGAAAGGTTGCAGCATTTGGGGCTTTTTAGTTTAGAGAAAAGGCGGGTCAGAGGAGACATGATAGAAGTGTATAAAATTATGCATGGCATGGAGAAAGTGGATAGAGAAAAGTTCTTCTCGCTCTCTCATAATACTAGAACTCATGGACATTCAAAGAAGCTGAATGTTGGAAGATTCAGAACAGACAAAAGGAAGTACTTCTTTACTCAGCGCATAGTTAAACTATGGAATTTGCTCACACAAGATGCAGTAATGGCCACCAGCTTGGATGGCTTTAAAAGAAGATTAGAGAAATTCATGGAGGACAGGGCTATCAATGGCTACTAGCCGTGATGGCGATGCTCTGCCACCCTAGTCAGAGGCAGTATGTTTCTGAAAGCCAGTTGCCGGAAGCCTCAGGAGGGGAGAGTGTTCTTGCACTCGGGTCCTGCTTGTGGGCTTCCCCCAGGCACCTGGTTGGCCACTGTGAGAACAGGATGCTGGACTATATGGGCCACTGGCCTGATCCAGCAGGCTCTTCTTATGTTCTTAAGAGGATCCACAAATGTTTTTTTCCTCCTCCCCTCCCCCCGGAACATATTAGCTCCAATTTTAATTTCTTTTGACTGTTAATGAGATGCAAATGATGCCAGTAATTCTGACTCACAAAGCAATTAGATCCCCCAAAGTTGTGTGCCCAACAAACTGGTACAATATTTTTGAGTCTTTTGACAAACAGACAAAGAAAGCCAAGGCAAGATGAAAGAACAGCCATGGTGACTCATGTTCACCTTTTCTCCTGCTGCTGTAAGAGAGATCATCCTTGCTTGAAAAACATTGTGGAATGAGACAGCTAAAAGGAGTTGAATTTCTGAGCTCGGTCTTTTGTATATGAGAGAGCAGAGTGTTATTTTTGTCCTGGCTGGGTGAGGGTTGCGTCAGTGGTCCTTGGTGTGAAAATTAATGTGTTATGAGTACACAAGATTGTCTCTGTATGCAATATCATCAGTTGGCTCAGACAGGCACACGCTTTGAACCGCAGTTTGGAAATGTTGCTATCTCACAAATTAGTCCTTTGCCACCACACCAAAGAAGACTCATGACACAGAAATGGAATAATGTTATATTTATTAAAATATAACGGATATTAAACCTTAACCAATCTCAGCCAATTAACCGAATGACAACTACTTCGGGCAGGTGAGGCTCAACCTAACTGGGAGGGAATCCTCCCTCCAGTCCTGAGGGCATGTCAGTCACCGCAGACTGTAACTCACCAGTCAAGGATGTGAGAAAACTATTCTCTCCTTGTTATTGGAGCCAGGTATATTGTTCCAACCTCTGCATCCTGGCCCCGCCATACAGGCGTTCACCATGATGCGCAAGCTGGTCCCACAAGGACACTCCTCGCATCCCCACCAGACATTCTGCACTAGGGAGTGCCCCTTTACCAAAAATGCCTCATCCTCCTCAAATTTCCCCCCCCTGCTACCTCACCTGCCCGAATTCCATGCCTCCCAAAGCAAGACAACCACACCCTCCCAGAAGGCCAATCAAATCAAACCGAGCAGTATGGAGTAGGCAAAACCAAAGGGATTCTGAAATCAAGATCCCCCCCCCAAATCCTACTCAGCCCCAACTGGCAACTAGCAAAAACCCATACTGACAACGGAGGGCGGGTGGGGGCTGCAAGGCAAAAAGGTGAATTTGCAAGGAAGAGCAGGCTTATAAACCCTCTAATCCTTGCATCCCATTGGACAACCTAGCCCACCTGACCCCAATTGGGACCTTCGGGAACATTCCCGAGCCTTCTCGAGAGTGGGGGTGGTGGCAAACACCCCCCCGCGCGCAAGGTGGGAATGCCATTGCTGGTAACTATTTCAAGTTCAGTTTGATGATTAAACTAATAGATGAATTATGGGCAGTTTCTCTTGAAATGGGGAGGAGGGCTGAGCCGTTAGGTGGCCAAGTTTGCTGATGAAACTAAATTTTTCAAAGTTGTTTAAACAAAAAGGGATTGTGAAGAGCTCCGAAAGGACCTTTGTAAACTGAGTGAATGGGTAGTAAAATGGCAAATGCAATTCAATGTAAACAAGTGCAACGTGATGCATGTCAGGCAAAAAAAATATCTTAATTTCACATATATGCTCATGGGGTCTGAACTGGCGTTGTCTGGCCAGGAATGAGTGTGCAGCATTTGTAAAAAAAAAAGCAAATTCCATGCTAGGGATCATTGGAAAGGGTATTGAAAATAACATTGCCAATATAATTATATAATACAAATCTATGGTGGGACCACATTTGGAATTCTGTGTACAGTTCTGGTTGCCTCACCTCAAAAAGAATATTGTAGAGTTGGAAAACTTTCCAAAAAGTGCAACCAAAGTGGTCACGGGGATTCAGCAATTCCTCTAACAGGAAGGTTTGCAGCATTTGGGGCTCTTTAGATTAGTGAAAAGGTGAGTCAGAGGTGACATGATAGAAGTTTATGAAGTTATTCATGGCATAGAGAAAGTGGATAGAGAGAGGCTTTTCTCTCTCTCTCATAACTCTCTCGTAACCTGTCAGGGATGCTTTAAGTTGGATTCCTGCACTGAGCCGGGGATGGAGGTGATGACCTTATAGGCCCCTTCCAACTTCACTATTCTAACTCATGGACATCCAATGAATCTGAATGTTGGAAGATTTGGGGCAGACAAAAGAAAGAACACACAGTGCACAGGTAAGCTATGGAGGCAAAATGTTGGCAGAGCAATGGGCATGACTTTTGCCTCAGTAGAGAAGGCAATATCCCTGCTATGCAAATCCCAGAAGCTTCTACACATGCCCATGCACAGACACATCTAGGAAGGCAAGAAGCATTATCACAGTTCAAGGGCAAATTCCACCCACACAAAAGATGCGAAGCAAAGGCTGTAGCTTGGGCAGAGTCCCAAGAGAGAGAGGCCTGGGTGGCCCCATTCATCCTCATGGCAGGAGGTTCCCCAGTGCCAGACTAGGACTAGACCAGGGATAGGGAACTGTGGCCCTCTAGATGTTGTTGGACCAGAACTCCATCAACACCATCCAGAATGGCCAATGACCAAGGATGATGAGAGCGGCAGTCCAACATCATATGGAGGGCCACAAGTTCTCCATCGCTGGACTACTAGACTAACTTGTTTTCTAATTCTGACTCACCTATGGAGCTTAGTGGCCAGCCATCATCTCTCAAAGCTTAATCTACCACACAGGCTGTTCTAAGAATAAACTTGACAAGGGAGAAATAATGTACACCCCCTCAAGGTCTTTTTAGCAAAGGCAGTACATAAACACAATAATGGCTCTTTGTGTTATTGACACTTTAACCTTCCAAGCCCTACATTTCTGTTTGTTTATTTATACCTCCCCTTATATCTATCTATCTATCTATCTATCTATCTATCTATCTATCTATCTATCTATCTATCTATCTATCTATCTATCTATCTATCTATCTATCTATCTATCTATCTATCTATCTATCTATCTATCTATCTATCTATCTATCTAATCATCTATCATCTATCTATATCCAGGGCCGCTCACACAATGCAGATAAAAGGAATTAGCAACAGCAGAAAACAGACGATCATAAAAAACAATCACCTGGAACTTTAAATTCACTGTTCAAATGACTATAATAGGTAGCCAACATGGTGCCCACCAGATGTTGCTGAACTACAACTCCCAGAAGAATGAAAAGGTCTTAGTTGGCACCAACTGAGGGACTATTAGAAAGACAGCATTTTTCTCCTGTCTCCTCCTGCTCTACCTCTAACGGGGGGAGATGAGATCAGAAGAAGGAATCATTCAGAGAAGCAGCAGGAAATCTTCTCTGACAGTTTTGCCCACAGGATCCTTTAATCCAGGGTTGGGGAACCTGTGGCCGTCCACACATTGTGGAGGCTCCCCTCAGTCCCAGCCAACATGGACCACAGACAGGAATGATGGGAGTTGTTGGAATAGGCAAATATTGCATGTTCACTTTAAGGGATATTTGGGAAATAGCCCATGTACCTGTTTACCATGATGTAACTTCCTAATGGGTGGGGTTTAGTTACCTGACTTCCTCCTCCTTTGTCCTGGGGGATTTTTGAATATTCTCTATTGCTGATCTATCCACCATTGGGAGAGGCCGCATGGCAGATGCTCTCTCTGCTGAGAGCATCCATTACTAAAGACCTGGACTATTTTTCTTTCATCTAAGCTAGAGCCTATGTTTCTGAACATATGAAGAATTTGTGAGTAAATGTTCTTTTTCTTTTACCTAAAGGATTGTGTCTGTTGTTATTTATATAGAGAAAGGCGGGGCTGGTTTATATTCTCATTCTGCTGCTTGTATTTTTACAACTCTGCTAAGAAATAGGACCAACCAAATTAGTTCCTATTTCTGTGCGTATTTTTATAATACCGAACAGTTGTAACCTTGTAACAGCTGGAGGGCCTCAGGTTAGCCACCCTATTTTAATATTCGAATGAATTCATTTATGAGGGACACTAGCATGAAGCTTTGGTCTTACGCACTCTGGGTGACCCACTGACCCCATATGCAAAAGGAGACAGAACTCATATTATTTAAAGAGTTGCACAGAGAAACTGTCATGCCTTGGTGCAGGATATATTCAAGCATATTAACAGCAATTTGCAATGTTCATTCTCTCTCTCTCTCTCTCTCTCTCTCTCTCTCTCTCTCACACACACACACACACACACACACACACATACACACACACACACACACACAGAGTGAGAGAGTGAGTGAGTGAGTGAGTGAGTGTCTGTCAGTTTTCCTCTCCTGGCTCTGAAACTGATCCAGTTGTTATGCCTTGGGGGCAGTCTGCAATCCCAGTGACTCACCCACTTTTAAAAAAGGGGATAAGGGCTGTTGCTTGACCTTGGTGTGGGGCTGGGAGGACTAATTAACTGATGTGCTCCATAGGCAAAGTGCACCATGCTTCTCTTCACCTGATGAGATGTGTTGGGGATGTTCTCCCTGGATTTCCATTACGGAAATCTCAACATCTTAAAAAAAAAAGGCGTGGATTGGAAAATTAACTCTTTGCAGCGGGCTGAAATTAGGAGTCACTCTATGGCATTGGTAGCCTTCCACAAAATGGTGCCCTCCAAACGTTTTCAGCCCAAAGCATTAGCCATATCGACTCTCTTTCTTTTAATCAAAATGTCAGAAGTGCAAGATTCAGTGTTACACAGAAGTCTTCTTCAAGTGTTTGTTTGCTGCCCTGGGCTCCTACTGGGAGAAAGGGCAGGATATAAATCTAATAAATATTTTTTTTAAAAATAAATAAATAAATATATAAATAAAAATGATGGCATATGGCTGGTGGGGATATTCTGAGCAGGAAGCACGTACAATGGATTTCTTTTTCTCCAGCCCCCCACACATACACACACTCAACACACTCCAACTGTAACCTTGTGTCCCTGCTGAAGTTTTGTTCCTTTAAGTAAAAACTCTGTACTCTCTAACTCAAGCCTGTTGAAGCCAGTTAAGTAAAAACTGGAAGATTTGAAGTGGAGGAACTGGGTGCACACACTGCTTGACAAGATATCAGGAAAACAAATCCTCACACTGGTGTATGTATATGGTTTCCTGAAACAGAAGCCAATCTGGTGAAAGAGCAAAAACCAACACAAACATCTTGCTGCATTTTGGTTCAGGGCAGGGATGCTGAAACAACCCAACTGAGATTTTTTTGCTTATTGCATCAACATTGTTTTAGCTTTCTTAGATGTTTTGCTTGGAAAGAAATGTTCATATTTACCTTGGATTTTATTTTAAGAAAACAACAACAGTGTGCAGACTCCCACTGAGAAGTGCCACTAGTTTGATGGCAACCCCAAATTCTTTAGATGTACTGTTGAGCTGAAACTGCTCTTCGGGGGTTTTGGGTGGGGAATGTTTTCTGCAGTGTCTGAATATGACCTCTTTTCTCTATCATTTCTGCGCTCCTTGCAAACATGTTTACTTGCTCTTTTAAATTGCACTTTCTTGCTCTCTCTCTTTTCCCTTGTTTCAACTGAGTACACTTGCCTGCCTTGAGGGGCTCACATATCCAAATCTGATGAGCTATGTAAATAAACTCAAATCCTCACATTTAATGCAAGGATTCCTGATTGGCTAGGATCACCCATGTGACTAATCCAGGAAGGAGAAGAAAGCAGTTGACTGGAGCAGGAGGCATGATTCTAGAGCAACATCAGCTTGGAGAAATAATGACATTGAGCACTCAGTGTCATTCATATCTTCTGAAATTCTTTAAAAATGCAGTGCTGCTACTTCCATCATATGTTTTTGCTTTGGGCAAAATATGGTAGCAACTGTAATTCAGGAGAGTTGATTTGTCCCTCCTACTCAGGGGCTCTTTTCAGCTGAAAAAAAATTCAACTGAATACATTTTCCTACATTGAGGGGCTCATGTATACAAATCTGATCAGCTATGTAAGTAAACTAACATCCTCACATTTAATGCAAGGATCCCTGATTGGCTAGGAGCACCCATGTGACTAATCCAGGAAAGAGAAGAAAGCAGTTGACTGGGGGAGGAGGCATGAGTTTGGAGCAACATCAGCCTGGAGAAATAATGTCATTGAGCACTCAGTGTCATGTGTCCCAAAATGCTTTAAAAAAAACCACAGTTTGCGATGCTGCTACTTCCACTTTATATTTTTGCTTTAGGCAAAATATCGTAGCAACTATAGTTCAGGAGAGTTGATTTGTCCCTCCTACTGTGGGGCTCTTATCCTAAGCTTTCATGTGTGAATCCATTGCCTTCTGGATTCAACCCCCTCCCCCTGGCTGCCTATTAAATGCTTCTTTGTTTGCTTTTGGTTGATGGTTGGATAGAAAAATCAGGTTGGCTTCTGAATTGATTAGACAGACAATAAACACGTCAGAGAAGGCTGAAGACTTCTCAAGCAGGGCAGAGCAACCTGTCAGAGAGAGTGGGCTCATTTTTCATTGTCTGGCTCCAGGGAAAATGCACGTTCCTCAAGCAAGCAGTATCCATCAGCGTCAGCCTCAAGAATGCCAAAGCACTAAATCTGGCAACATTTTATTTTATCCTTTTGGTTCATCAAAAAGAAAGGGGTGAGGGATAAAGGCCTACCCTATTAATACTGCATTATTCAGCACTGAACAAGACATTTCAAAAGAAAAAAAAGATTTCCCCAAAAGTATAGAAAGGGAGAGGGGGATTCTTATGTACCCCTCAGCAGAATTCAAGAGTAGTTTAGGGCACTGGTTTTCAAACTGTGTACCTTTTGGGGCAGGAGTAGGTAGCAGCCCTGGGGCTCATGGGATCTACTCATTTTGTATAAGATCATGAAGATCCATTAACAAGATCCAGGTGCAAAACCATGGCTGGAGGCAACCAGAGCTAGACACACCACAGTAGCCCAAGGGGTGAGAGTCCATTATGTACTGTACCCCTTGAATCATCAGCTGGGATTACCTGCATCTGCAAATACAAATCTATATCAGAGTGACTGCATTTAAAAAAAGAAAAACCAGAAAAGTGGCAATTTTATAAAAGAACATGTTGTGCTAGCACTCTTAGCCACAACGTCTCATTTTACAGCATAGATGAGACGAATAATTTTATATTGGATTTTGTTTTGCTGTTGCTATTGTTAAAGAATCAGGAGTCAGAGAAACGTGCTGATCTACTGCAGGTCACCCAGAGATCTACCAGGAGATCCCAATCATTCACTTGTTTGCTAAGTGAACACACTTGCCAGGAGACATCTGCTCTGGGAAATGCCTTCTCACCAATGCACGCCACCCCAAGTAATTTGCTAGCCCCCCCTCCACCAAAAAGAAAAGAAATGCTCAAAGTAGCCTAGAATAGCATTGAGAACATCACAACATCACACAATCAACAACTGCAATAACAATTTCATGATAACAGCAATCATATAACAGCAAGGGAGAGCAAGTGCAAAGTCAATAAAGAAAATATTTCTTGCCAGCAACAGCAGACAACAAGCAAATCGTAAAGCATATCAACACTTGTTCTGCACTCCGTAGTCTCTGAGTGGTGAGAGATTTCAGGGATGCCAGTGTGTACCCTGGGTTTTTGTTTCCTTTAAGTGAAGGTCACTGGAGACGGTGAGCATGAGACCACTAGGCTGAGTATGAGATGGAAGGGCTCACAGCACCAGTGCTCACACAGATATCGCCCCCATTAGGCTTCTGGGGGAGGGGGACACGCAAGTGCCACTGTACTGGATTCTCACAGAGAGCAAAATCGGGTCTCTGAGTGTTCCCAGCTCCAGCTGCTCAGTTAGACTTGAGGCCATGTGTCCAGCGGGTTTCCAATATGCACAGCAGCCGAGGATTGGTAGGCGGGGAGGGGGGGGTGGCAGTTATTTATCGGGAGTCCTTGGTTCTCACCAGACCTCCTCTCCATGAGACCAAGTTTGTTGATTGTATGTACTGGAGGTTGGGACCAAAGGGCAGTTTAGGAATTCTGCTTGTGTACCGCCCACCCCGCTGCACAGCAGACTCCCTGACCGAGGTGCTTGAGGTGGTCTCGGCTGTGCGGTTGTTTACCCCAAATCTATTGGTTTTGGGGGATTTCAACGTGCATGCCGAGGCCGCTCTCACTGGAGCCCCTCGGGATTTCATTGAGACCATGACTTCATGGGAACTGCACCTAAGTAATATAGGTCCCACTCATGTAGCCGGCCATACTATTGACCTTGTGTTTCTCTCGGGAGAGAAGGGAAGTGATCTGAAAATGGGGAATGTTTTTCCTAGCCCTGTGTCATGGTCAGATCACTACCTGGTGAATATGGATCTCTCACTGCCGCATACCCTCCGCAGGGTACAAGGACCTACTAGGATGGTCCGCCCCAGACGCATGATGGAGCCCAAAGGATTCCTGAATGCGCTGGGTGATTTGGAGCTTAGTGAAGGACACCCGGTCGAAACCCTGGTGATGGAGTGGAATGAGGAGATCACTAGGGCAATAGACCGGGTGGCACCGAAACGTCCTCTTCCCCTGAACAGAACTCAGACTGCACCCTGGTACACACCACGGTTACGCGGTCTGAGACAGGAGGTGAGACGACTAGAACGCCGATGGCGGAAGTCGCGCGCTGAAGGCGATCGAACACTGGTTAGAGCGGCAATAGTGGCCTACCAGCGGGCAACAAAGGCAGCAAAGAGGCATTTTTTTGCTGCCTCTATTGCGTCGGCAGAGTGCTGTCCCAGGAGGTTGTTCCAAGTGGTCCGAAGCCTGGTCGGTCCAGCTGCGCAGGAACCTATGGAACACTCAAAAGCCTCCTGTGACACATTTGTAAAACACTTTGCCGATAAAGTCGAGCGCCTAAAGGGCAAGATTCCGTACGTCGTGGTTACAAGTAGTGGTCCAGAGGCAGCCAGTTGCAGTCCGGTCTGCTGGGATTGGTTTCAGCTTCTTCTCTCTGATGATGTGGACAAGGTGCTCTCTACTGTGAAACCAACCACTTGCTTGCTTGATCCTTGCCCTTCATGGCTCATTGTAAGCTGTAAAGAGAGACTGGGCAAAGGGATCAGGGCAATGGTAAATGCGTCCTTGGAGGAGGGTGTAATGCCATTAGCCCTCAAGGAGGCACTGATAAGACCTATTTTGAAAAAGCCCTCCTTGGACCCCCAAGATTTAAACAACTTTCGCCCAGTCTCCAATTTACCATTCTTGGGCAAGGTGATTGAGCGTGTGGTGGCTAAACGGTTACAGACACACTTGGAGGAAGCAGATTATTTAGATCCTTTCCAATCGGGCTTCAGGACTGGACACGGAACTGAAACAGCCTTGGTCGCTCTGGTGGATGATATGAGGAGGGCGTTGGATAGGGGAGAACATACTTTCCTCGTCCTCCTGGATCTCTCAGCGGCTTTCGATACCGTTGACCACGGTATCCTGTTAAATCGCTTGGAGGGATTGGGAATGGGAGGCACTGTTTTACGGTGGTTCCGTTCCTATCTCTCCAACAGATATCAACGAGTAGCGTTGGGGGATGAGCTTTCAGACCCTTGACCCCTTAATTGTGGTGTGCCACAGGGCTCTATCCTTGCCCCCATGCTATTCAACATTTATATGAAACCGCTGGGAGCTATCATCAGGAGTTTTGGGCTGCAGTGTCACCAGTATGCGGATGACATACAGCTCTATCTCTCGTTTAAATCCTCACCAGAGTTGGCTGTGGAAACCTTGTCCAATTGCCTGGAGTCCGTAAGTGGATGGATGGGAGAGAACAGGCTGAAGCTGAACCCCGACAAGACCAAGGTGTTACTGGTGGGGGATAAGGGAAGGTTGGAAAACTTTGACCTGGTGTTTAATGGGGTGAGATTGCCCCTTAAGGACCAGGTCCGCAGCCTGGGGGTCATTTTGGACTCTCAATTGTCCATGGAGCCCCAGGTATCTGCAGTAAGTCGGGCAGCCTGGTACCAACTTCATCTGGTACAGAGGCTGCGACCCTACCTTCCTATACATCTGCTTCCACGAGTGATACATGCCCTGGTCTCCTCACGATTAGACTACTGTAATGCACTCTACGTGGGGTTACCCTTGAAGACGGTCCGGAAATTGCAGCTGGTACAGAATGCAGCGGCACGCTTAATAAAGCAAAGCCGTCGCCGGGATCATGTCACCCCAGTGTTGATGGAGCTACACTGGTTGCCAGTTGTATACCGGGCCCAATTCAAGGTGTTGGTATTAACCTTTAAATCCCTAAACGGTTTCGGCCCAGTTTATCTGAAGGAATGCCTCCAGTATCACCAAATATGCCACCAAACAAGATCGGCCTCACAAGACCTTCTCTCGGTCCCACCGGTGAAAACAGCTAGGCTGGTGCAGACCAGAGAGAGGGCCTTCTCGGTCGTGGCCCCCACCCTCTGGAACTTGCTTCCTTTTGACCTTCGACATGCCTCCTCCCTGATGGCTTTTCGTCGAGCCTTAAAGACCTTGTTATTCAGGCAGGCCTACGGGATTTCTGGGGTGGGTTAGGCTATTATGTTGTATTACTAACGGGTGGTTTAGATGTATTGTTGTTTAATATGGTGACTGTTGTATGAATATGTTTTAAATTGTATTTTATATTGTGTAAGTCACCCAGAGTGTCTGTTAAGTCAGACAGATGGGCGACTAACAAATAAAATTTTTATTATTATTATTATTATTATTATTATTATTATTATATGGCTATTCTTTCACACTCACACTCAGCCAAGGGAACTGTGTACCGGGGAAGCTGAGCCCGGAGTCCCACATGGATCTCTCTTTCCAGAATTGCCTGTCCATTGAGAGAGGTCAGCTTAATAAAGTAGGGTCATTAACCACTCTCCCAGGGCCGTCAAAATATTCTTCAGCAGTTCTGCTTGTTCTTTTAGCCCTCTCCTGGCAAAGCCTCAGTAACCAAGCATCACAGAACGGTGAGGAATCCTTCCGAACCCCAGAGCCTATAACAGTGCAATATATGCAACGGCATCACGCACCTGGCGGTAGCAGTCATAACTAAGGAATGAGCATTGATGAACTTTTGACAGTTTTACCCTTTCCATTCTTGTGGGGTGTTGGTCAAGTATTGGGGTGTTTTGTTGTCAGCTCATGTGTACACTCAGCGCTCTCTCAGAGCTCCAAGTTGTAGGGCAGTGGTGGGCTGATAGACCATTCAGTCAATGACAAGAGGTTATTGGTTTGACTGACAGCAGACTCTGGTTAGCTGGAGGTTCTAGTCAGTTGGGAGTTAGCTATCAGTGAGGAATCCTTTGAGTTTTGATAGCTGGAGGAGTTGGAGGGGAAAATAGCTCTGAAGGAGTTTTTTCCCTGTGTAGGCCTGACCTAAGAAAGACAAACCTCTCTGTTGATTGTTCCTCGTATCATACAATTAAAAATGCATACATACAGCAGCTGGAAGATTCAAGACAGATGAAAGTATTTCACACGGTGTATGAAATTTGGAATTTGCTCTCAAAAGATGTGGTGATGTCTACCAACTTGGATGGCTTTAAAAGGGGATTAGACACATTAATGGGAGATAAGGCTATCAATGGCTACTAGTCATGATGGCTATGTTCTTCCTCACTGTCAGAGACAGTGTACCTCTGAATCGCAGGATAGCTGGGAATTGCTAGTGGGGAGAGTATTGTTGTAGGCTTCCCTTTGGGGCGATTGGTTGACCACTGTAAGAACAGGAAGTTGGACTTAGATGGGCTTTAAGCCTGGGCCAGCAGGACTCTTTTTACGTTCTGATGATAAAATTTGTATTTAAGTACAAATATAAACACAAATTTTCACCCCCAGATTCATTTGGAAATGGGACAGAATAAAGACATGCACAATAAATATTTCACAGAGAAATAGACTGATTCATGAAGACCCATCAACTATGCAGTAGGAGGTGCTGCACTGCATGAATCACTTGTCTGAGTGGGCAGGGAGCAGATACTGGACAAAGTGGTGAGCTAAGACAGTGTTTTGGAGAGCAGAGCTGTGTGTGCCACGGAACCCGACCGATACTCCACTAAGTTAGTCTATTGCCCTCGGTTGTGATGGAGGTTGCTGTCCAGTTGGCAGTGCTGAAATAAGATGCAACAGGCAGTCTGTATATGGAATGGAGGAAAAGTGACATTTTGTTCACCATCACAGGCAGCAAAATATTGGGCTAGGTCTGGTATCTGGGTTCCAACCAGGACCATCTAGATACTTTTGGGAAGCTCATGGTGAGGCATGAAGGAAACAACCCCCTCCCCCTTTTTTGCCCCTACCACCAGGTATTCAGGTGTATCCAGTAAGGTATCCAGAGCACAGCCTTGTCCTGATTTCTTGGATGAGTTTCAGTTGGTACAGCTTGAGGATGTTGACAAGGTGCTTGGACAGGTTCGTGCAACCACTTCTGTGCTGGATCCTTGCCCTTCTTGGCTAATAAAAGCTAGCAGGGATGGAACAGCCGGCTGGGCCAGGGAAGTGAGTAATGTCTCTCTGCGAGAGGGGGTGGTCCCTGGCTGCCTGAAAGAAGCAGTAGTGAGACCACTCCTGAAGAGACCTTCTCTAGACCCAGAAAATTGTAATAACTATAGGTCAGTGGCAAATGTTCCATTCCTGGGCAAGGTCCTTGAATGAGTGGTTGCAGGCCAGCTCCAGACACTCTTGGATGAGACCGATTATTTGGATCCATTTCAGTCGGGTTTCAGGCCTGGTTTTGGCATGGAAACAGCCTTGGTTGCCCTATATGATGACCTTTGTCAGGAGAGAGACAGGGAGAGTGTGACTCTGTTGATTCTTCTTGATCTCTCAGCGCCTTTCGATACCATCGACCATGGTATTCTTCAGGAAAGACTGGCTGAGTTGGGAGTGGGAGGGACTGCATGGCGGTGGTTCAACTCCTACTTGGCAGGTCGGCTCCAGAAGGTGGTACTTGTGGAACATTGCTCGGCACCCTGGACTCTCCAGTATGGGGTACCGCAGGGGTCAGTTCTGTCCCCCATGCTGTTTAACATCTACATGAAACCATTGGGTGCGGTCATCCGGAGTTTGGGAGTGTGTTGCCATCAGTATGCTGATGACACGCAGCTCTATTTCTCCTTTTCATCTTCTTCAGGTGAGGCTGTCAATGTGCTGAACCGGTGCCTGGTCGCGACAATGGACTGGATGAGGGCTAATAAACTGAGGCTCAATCCAGACAAGACTGAGATGCTGTTAGTGGGTGGTTCTTCTGACCAGATGGTGGATGTCCAACCTGTCCTGGATGGAGTTGTACTCCCCCTGAAGGAGCAGGTTCGTAGTTTGGGGGTTCTCCTAGAACCATCTCTGTCTCTTTAGGCTCAGGTAGCCTCGGTGGCACGGAGTGACTTCTACCAATTTCAGTTGGTGGCCCAAGTACGTCCCTATCTGGACAGAGATAACCTGGCTTGAGTTGTCCATGCTCTGGTAACCTCCAGGTTAGATTACTGCAATGCCCCCACTCTACGTGGGGCTGCCTTTGAAGACAGTTCAGAAACTGCAGCTTGTGCAAAATGCAGCAGCCAGATTGGTAACAGGGACCAGACGGTCCGAACATATAAAATGGATTCTGGCCCACTTGCACTGGCTGCCTGTATGTTTCCAAGCTCAATTCAAGGTGCTGGTTTTAACCTATAAAGCCTTACACGGCTTAGGACCACAATACCTGACAGAACGCCTCTCCCATCAGCAACCCACCCATACACTACGCTCAGCATCCAAGGCCCTCCTCCAGGTGCCTACTCCGAGGGAAGCTGGGAGTCTGGCAACAAGGGAGAGGGCCTTCTCAGTGATGGCCCTCAGATTATGGATTTTTCTGATGAGGTGCGCCTGGTGCCAACCCTGTTATCTTTTCGGTGCCAGGTCAAGACTTTCCTCTTCTCCCAGGCATTTTAGCATGTGTTTTTAAATTACTTTTTAAAAATGTTTTTTTTAAAAAATGTTTTTTTTAAAAAATTTGTATATATGTTTTTAATGTTTTTAATTGTTGTAAACTGCCCAGAGAGCTTCGGCTATGGGGCGGTATATAAATGCAATAAATAAATAAATAAATATCTTACTCCTGTGCATGGAAATTCTACTCCTATCACTGTTAATGGGAACACAAGAAGAGCCTTGCTGGATCAGTACAAATGTCCAACTAGTCCAGCATCTTGCTTCCTGCATTAGCCAGTGGGATGCTGATGGGAAGCCCACAAGCAGAACATGAAGGGGATAGCCCTCTCCTGTATTCAGAGCAAAGCTATTTTTGAGCATCAGCACAAGATGAGGGTATATCTGTTTTTGTTAACCATGCACGCACCCATGCACACATGCGCACATGTGCTCACAGGCGCGCACACACATGCCGTATACTTGGGGACAGAGGAGATGGCTTTCAGAACTTTCCGTGCCAGTTTGAACTAACGCACTGTGGCAATGCATTAATTTTGTTGGCTAAGGTGAGGCCAGAACTCTGAGGCTGTCAAGCTGCTGTTGGTCAGAAATCTGTAATTAACACCCCTGTCAGTTGGGAAAGAAAATGCCTTTGAGTTAGGTCAGCCAGATCAATATAGCAATGAACTTGAGTGGCAAGGCAGTTTAAGGAACCTTCTTCAAGACGGAGAGAGAGAGAGAGTCCCAGAAAGCCACTGAGATCACACTTGACAACAGGCCAGTTCGCATACTCCCTTTACGATGCGGTTGGCACTCTTCTGTGGTCAGTTTCTACATTGCATTGGTAACAGCTGGAGTTGTGGATAACGTGGGCTGGAAGAAGCCACAAAAGAATATCAGGACAGACAGCAAGAGCCTAGGCAACTCCAAGCTTCATCTCTTCTGCTCCCTGGGCTCATCAGTAGATAGTATTTCTTTATTAAAGTTATTATGAAGTAGCATAACAACAACAACAAGATTAATGTTCCTTGCTCCCAAAGAGCTTACAATCTAAAATTTGGGAGGGGGATTATTACTGTTAGCACTCATACCTCACCATTCACCACAAGGTCACAGGGTGGGTTAATACAAAGTTGACAACAGTGGTTGTTCTATAGAAAATAGACAGATAAATCTGTTATAAACTGCTATGATCTTTTTAAAAAAATGAATCTTGCAGTATATAAGTATGTTTATAAATAAAAATGCATAACTAGACAATACCAACATCCGTAACTTAACAAAACTTCTTAAAATCAACACATTTCAAAGTGCCTTGCAAAACAGCCAGTAAGCAAAACACGTTCTCCAAAAGCCTGATAAAAGGGAAAAAAAATGTGTTGCATCCGCTGCTGGGACCCACTCAGAGCAGGGAGAAAGTTCCACAGCTGGGCTTCCACTGCTGACTGAGAAGGCAAGGAGGAATGACCGAGGCGAGGGAGCTGGGGAAAAGGCTATAACTGAGAGACTAGAAGCCAGAGATGCGGAACCTCAGACCCGGGGGCCAAATGCAGCCATCTTGGCCCTCAGGACTTTCTGCAGGGCACGCCTCTTTTTCACAGGCCACACCCCTCACCAGGCTGCTTTTGCCTAGCTAGTATGTGTCTCTACTAACTCCAATTATTGCCCCAGAAATGTTTTTCCACCTCCTGCTGTGCGCCCACTGGGATTCCTTTCTGGCTGAACCATCCAGAGCTCCGACATAGCTGGGCCACCCACACATGCTTCTTACCCTTCTGCCCGGCTGAGCAAAATCTGTTTGTCAGCACCTTGAGCGGTAGGACCAGCCTTTGAATCTGGAGTCTGTCAGGGTCCTGCCCAGGTGGAAATAGGGCCAAACAGCCTGAGATCCAGCAAGGCTCGCATCTAGATGGGCTCTCTTCTCACCTTATTAAACAGATCTGAGGAAGGCACCCTTTGTCCATGCACAAGGAAACTTCTGCTGGCTCTCTGTAAGTGACAGAAGAAGCCACTGCCAGTATGCAAAGCCAAGTTCAATCGCATCCTCTTGCCAAGGAAAGTTAATGTTGCCAGTTGGGTTGGGGCTTTATGAAGCAGAGATAAAACACAAACTCCTTCCAGAGATGACATTGCCCACAACAGCAGAACAAGAACAACGATCCTAAATCTGAGCAACACAGAAGAGCTGAATCAACGTGGAGGCAAAAGCCACAATTGGTGGTAACTGCCACAGTGTTGCGGATGGGGGTAGATGAATCTGTCCATATTGGTTTCTCATTTTCCCAAAGTTACATTTAGGATAACTAGTTCTGGCCTTTTGAGGCAGGGGGAGGCTCTCATGTCTGCTCTCAACTTCTACTGTAATATTGGCACCATTATGCAGGACACACCCTGTCGAAAGCCAGCTGTTATTATTTGTTTCATATATATACGACCACCAGTGTGCACGGGGAGGCCCCAGCTCAGCAGCAGAGAATCTGCACTGCATGCAGAAAGTCCCGGATTCAATTCCCAGCATTTCCAGGTAGGGCGGGGATTGTCACCTTCCCTTCCCCTACAAAGGAGGGACCTACTTTGGAGGGTTCATGCTCATATTGTCTGCATCTGTTGTTTTTGATATACCATTCCTTGCACTTTGCCCAAATTTGGGGCTATTTCAGTAGCAAACTGTTTTCTTTTTTAAGCACTGAACTTACATAGCCAGGCTTTCTTGCTGTAGGGATTTGCAGTCCACAATGTGTGATTATTTGCATGTTCTGAGTGTCCTCCAAGGACTGCACAATATCTTTTTTTTATGCCTTGCTGCCAGTTTCAGGTTTTGTGATTATTCGATTATGACTTATGGCGACCCTATGAATCAGTGACCTCCAAGAGCATCTGTCATGAACCACCCTGTTCAGATCTTGTGAGTTCAGGTCTGTGGCTTCCTTTATGGAATCAAGCCATCTCTTGTCTGGCCTTCCTCTTTTTCTACTCCCTTCTGTTTTTCCCAGCATTATTGTCTTTTCTAATGAATCCTGTCTTCACATTATGTGTCCAAAGTATGATAACCTCAGTTTCATCATTTTAGCTTCTAGTGATAGTTCTAGTTTAATCTTTTCTAACACCCAATTATTTGTCTTTTTTGCAGTCCATGGTATGTGCAAAGCTCTCCTCCAACACCAAATTTCAAATGAGTTGATTTTTCTCTTATCCGCTTTTTTCACTGTCCAGCTTTCACATCCGTACATACAGATCGGGAACACCATGGCCTGAATGATCCTGACTTTAGTGTTCAGTGATATATCTTTGTATTTGAGGACCTTTTCTAGTTCTCTCATAGCTGCCCTCCCCAGTCCTAGCCTTCTTCTGATTTCTTGACTATTGTCTCCTGTTTGGTTAATGGTTGTGCCGAGGTATTGATAATCCTTGACAAGTTCAATGTCCTTGTTGTCAACTTTAAAGTTACTTAAATCTTCTGTTGTCATTATTTTAGTCTTTTTGATGTTCAGCTGTAGTCCTGCTTTTGTGCTTGCCTCTTTAACTTTCATCAGCATTCGTTTCAAATCATCACTGGTTTCTGCTAAGAGTATGGTATCGTCTGCATATCTTAAACTATTGGTATTTCTCCCTCCAATTTTCACACCTCCTTCATTTTGGTCCAATCCTGCTTTCCATATGATATGTTTTGCGTATAGACTAAATAAATAGGGTGATAAAATACACCCCTGTCTCACACCCTTTCCGATGGGGAGCCAATTGGTTTCTGTGCTTATAGTAGCCTCTTGTCCAGAGTATAGGTTGTGCATCAGGACAATCAGATGCTGTGGCACCCCCATTTCTTTTAAAGCACTCCATAGTTTCTCATTATCTATACAGTCAAAGGCTTTGCTGTAATCTATTAAGCACAGGTAATTTCCTTCTGAAATTCCTTGCTCCATTCCATTATCGACTTGAGAGCATATAACAACAACAGATGCTGTGTGGTATCATGTTTTTTTTTAAAAAAAAACTCTTTAGGTTTCATCTCCTTAAAAGCAAAAGGATTATGTAAGTTTGGTGAGCCAGCTGAGGGTGAGTGGGGAGCTTGTTACCTCTGCTTTTTGAAAGTCACTCTTTTGTCCTGGGCTTTCCCATGGGGCATGAGGCCTCCAAGGCAGATGATCAGAACGGAATCAGATGCAGCAACTAAGAGATGAGGGATAATCTATCCAGTCTCCTCCAGGAGCCCTTGTGAGGACATCGATGTAATCTCTTCAGTGTACAAGAGCCTTGTGTTGTTAAAATGGCATCATTTTAACATTCCTAGTAAAACCAAGTGGGGCAATCTGTACAAATTAACTGGAAGGAATGTGGGAGAAAGTCAATTCACTTCACATTTCAAGCTGAATCCATCTCATTTGCACTTTCCGAAACAATATGAAAACTAAAGCAGCCTTGGAAATTCACAACTGCAATGCAGTTCTCCGGCCAAACAATATTTACAAAAATGTCTGTATTGGGGGAAAGTGTGCATAAAAAGGAATATATTACTGAAAACAACATCAGTGCATTCTATTAGGAGGAACTGCTTGCAAAATTGTGTCTGTTAGGGGAAATTCACACTAAAATGTTGAATAATTTTCACCAATGGGTGCAGAAAACCATGAAGAATTGGATTTCAGATTGGAAAAGGAGAAATGGAGAGAACTGGAACTAGCAAGTCCTTCTGACTCTATTTGCAGGGACAGCTGAGCACAGAGAAAGGAGACTCGAATTGTAGGGTGCAGAAAGTCAAACGCTACACCCTCAACGATTAGCTTCTATGGTATAGTTCAGAGATGTATGAATAATATTGGAGAGGTGCTTAGGAAATTCTTCCCATGTGAAATGTTTCCTGGGGGGTGGGAGAATGAAAATAATAATTTTGAGGATCATTTTAATAGAACTGTAGAGTTGGGAGAAGTCTATAAGGGGGTGGGATTCATTTTTGCTCTAGTTATACTTCTGAAACATGGACATTTTGGATATAAATATTTATTTATTTAAAGGGATTTCTAAACCACCTCATATTTTTTTAAAAATCTCTAAGTGATATAAACAAATTTGTTGTTGTTATGTTCCTTCAAGTTGATTATGACTTATGGTGGCCCTATGAATTAGTGACCTCCAAGAGCATCTGTCATGAACCACCCTCTTCAGATCTTGTAAGTTCAGGTTTGTAGCTTCCTTTATGGAATCAACCCATCTCTTGTTTGGCCTTCCTCTTTTTCTACTCCCTTCTGTTTTTCCCAGCATTATTATCTTTTCTAATGAATCATGTCTTCTCATGATGTGTCCAAAGTATGATAACCTCAGTTTCATCATTTTAGCTTCTAGTGATAGTTCTGGTTTAATTTGTTCTAACACCCAATTATTTCTCTTTTTCGCAGTCCATGGTATGCACAAAGCTCTCTTCCAACACAACATTTCAAATGAGTTGATTTTTCTCTTATCCGCTTTTTTCACTGTCCAGCTTTCACATCCGTACATACAGATCGGGAACACCATGGCCTGAATGATCCTGACTTTAGTGTTCAGTGATATATCTTTGCATTTGAGGACCTTTTCTAGTTCTCTCATAGCTGCCCTCCCCAGTCCTAGCCTTCTTCTGATTTCTTGACTATTGTCTCCTGTTTGGTTAATGGCTGTGCCAAGGTATTGATAATCCTTGACAAGTTCAATGTCCTTGTTGTCAACTTTAAAGTTACATAACTCTTCTGTTGTCATTACTTTAGTCTTCTTGACGTTCAGCTGTAGTTCTGCTTTTGTGCTTTCCTCCTTAACTTTCATCAGCATTTGTTTGAAATTGTTATTGTTTTCTGCTAGTAGTATGGTATCGTCTGCATATCTTAAATTATTGATATTTCTCCCTCCAATTTTCACACCTCCTTCATCTTGATCCAATCCCGCTTTCTGTATGATCTGCATATAGATAAATTAGGGTGATAAAATACACCCCTGTCTCACACCCTTTCCGATGGGGAACCAATCAGTTTCTCCATATTCTGTCCTTACAGTAGCCTCTTGTCCAGAGTATAGGTTGCGCATCAGGACAATCAGATGCTGTGGCACCCCCATGTCTTTTAAAGCATTCCATACTTTTTCATGATCTACACAGTCAAAGGCTTTGCTGTAATCTATAAAGCACAGGGTGATTTTCTTCTGAAATTCCTTGGTCAGTTCCATTATCCAACATATGTTTGTGATATGATCTCTGGTGCCTCTTCCCTTTCCAAATCCAGCTTGGACGTCTGGCATTTCTCGCTCCATATATGTTGAGAGCCTTTGTTGTAGAATCTTGAGCATTACTTTACTTGCATGGGATATTAAGAAAATAGATTGATAATTACTGCATTCCCTAGGATCCCCTTTCTTTGGAATTGGGATGTATATCGAACACTTCCAGTCTGTGGGCCATTGTTTAGTTTTCCATATTTCTTGACAAATTTTTGTCAAAATTTGACAGATTCAGTCTTGGTAGCTTGTACCAACTCTATTGGTATGCCATCTATTCCTGGTGCTTTGTTTCTTCCAAGTATTTTAGGAGCAGCTTTCACCTCATATTCTAAAATTTCTGTTTCTTCATACAGTTCCTCCGTGAATGAATCTGTCATCCTGGTATCTCTTTTACAGAGTTCTTCAGTGTATTGCTTCCATCTTCCTTTTATTTCATCTCGGTCATTCAGTGTGTTCCCCTGTTGATTATTCAACATCCCTACTCTTGGTTTAAATTTCTCTTTCATTTCTCTAATCTTTTGGAACAGGGCTCTTGTTCTACCCTTTTTGTTGTCCTCTTATATTTCTATACAATAACTATTGCAATTGTTCTCTTTGTCCCTACGTACTAGTCGTTGTATAGTTGCATTTAGGGTTCTGACTGTGTTTGTATCTCCTTTTGCTTTTGCTTTCCTTCTCTCTTTAACCATTTTAAGAGTTTCTTCAGCCATCCATTGAGGTCTTTCTCTCTTTTTAACTAGAGGTATTCTCTTTTTGCATTCTTCCCAGGTAATGTCTCAAATACAACAAATACACAAATACAACACAAAAACCAATAACACAGTATTATGAAAATAGGAAGTCAGTAATAACAGGGGCCGGACATATGAATCCATGGAAGCTCAGGCAAAGAGACATGTCTTTACAAGACATATGAAGCAATTGAAGCATGGTGGTTCATGCAGAGCATTCCACAGTGTAGGGGCAATGGCAGAAAATACTCAATGCCCTGTGACTTTCTGCAGAGTGTGGTGCCACAAGTAAAAATTCACCGGATGATCTAAGTTTATGATTTAATTCGCCTGATGCCTGGTTTCAGAAAGAAGGGGGGAATGACTTCGTATAAGTGAAATAATTTAGTTTTTATTTTAAGGGAAAATGATTTTTCCCTGCCATAGCAGAACACTGTGCAGCCGACTTAATAGACACCTAGTATGAATGAATGGATTGACAGATAACATTTGGGATTTTGCTGTAATGTCTAAGTAATGACGTACTTTCTGAGGTCAAAAGAAGCATGAGAAAGACATATTACTTTTGTAGCAAATGTGATTCCATTTCTTGACTATTGTTAAAATAACCTCTGTCTTGCAAAGATGCAGCATGGTTTTGAGGTGTTCTGAATTGTAAAGAACTGATCTTACCTTTGTTTCTTCTTTTTCATTGTTTTATCCATTTCAGACTGTCTGTTGAACTTAACTTGATTGGTATTGTACTTGATGCAGTGTCTAGTCCTGTTCATTGTGCCAGCCAGCCAACCAACTATCCCTCTTCCACAGTATTCCATTCCTTCCCACATTTTTTCTACCAGCACCTCCACCAGTCCTGGACAATGAACAAGAAGCCACTTAGGGCTCTTTGGGTTAGGTTTATTTGGGGGGAGGGATTCTAATGGGTTGTTTTTGTACTTTTGTAAAACTGGGACTCCCCAGAGTGAACTGAACTACTTTGGTAATAACAGTGAGCTCCTGGCTTTGATATTGCATTAGGTATCTCAGGTTCAGATTCCACCTGAAAAAACAGACTTGTCAATACTTCAAGTTTAAGGAAGGGCAGAGAGAAAATAAATACTATAGGGTATGTTTGTTAACTCCTCCTTGAGGGTCCCTCCTTCTGGTCTTCTGGCCTTTTGTTGTCCTCTTATTGGACAATCAAGGGAAAACATTTTAATTGGTTGGTATAATTGTGGAAAACAACTGAGCATTTTTTTTACTGGTTGCTGGGTTGATTTTTCTGTCCAGAAACCCTTAAAAGGCCTCACGTTCTCCTCTAGGGCTGTTTTCATCCTTTGCCATCAAGTACTCATGAAAAAGAAGAAAAAAATAGCCGCTATGATTGTGAATTCAGTGAGTGTTTTTTAAAAATAAAGGGTAACAGGGGAGGTTTCCCCCCCCTATCACTTTAAATGATCTATTTCACCCAATCCTGCTCTACTCACCATAACCATGGAATAAACAAACTCTTATTGAAGGCAAACGCACTTCTTTATGGCTGGCTTCGTAGAGAACATAAATCGAAACTCAAAAGCAGAGCAAAGGAAAGTTCAAGAGGCAGAGACTAACACTAGTCCATAATACAAAGGTCTAATATTTAACTATTAAAGGGTCAGGCTGGTTTTTTATTTTTTATTACTTAAATAATTACTGTGATCATGAAAAATGCACCCACAATCAGGGAAAGTCTTGAATTATTTCTTTATTTCTTTATGTCATTTCTATACCACTTTATATTATTTGGAAAACAAATCTTAAAGCAGTTTACAACCTAGATTAAAACATTGAACGAAACATCACAAAATAATAAAAGAAAACATCAAGCCAAATATAAAAAACACATTCAAAACAGCATAATTATCAGAAAAATATAAGTATTATCTTAAACGTAAACATTATGAGTTAAGAATCAAATACAAAATACAAACTCCCAAAACAGCATTGTTAGTTAATTAATTAAAACAACTATGCTAGGAGCTACACCCCCCCAATAATCCCTCCCAAATATGTCCTTAACAGTCCTCCATGTCTAAATCCCACTCTGATTCATTCCCACAAACCATACAGATAACTTCTCTCCAGCCAAACCACCATAAGGAACAAACACTTAGGCTACAAAAATACATAGCATCCAACGCAACCACTCCCTCCCTGTCTCTCACCCAGGTAGGGCCATACTCAATACCAGTTCAGTTTCTCATACTGAGTGGTATTGGGCATCTTTGAAGCATCCAAAAGCATGACAACCCAGACTCTCACTCTGGGCCGCACATGCACAATTCAACTATAAACCAATAATACAACATCACTCTCTCTCTCTACTGGATAATACATTCAACGGTACAATATTAAAGGGCGTGATGCCCTTGTGGAGACCCCAAAAGTTATGCATTGCAGCGACCTTCATAGTTCATCTGTGGGCTGGGCGCAGTCAATTAGCTGCAGGTGTTTCCGCTATCCTCCTCTGGAATTAGCAATAGCGTCCTGACTCCCAAAGTCTTCCTGAACAATATTTCCCCCCCGCTGCTCATTGGAAGGCAAGCTGTTGATTGGGTCAGAAGGGCCATCCTTGGAAGCATATTCCACAGTCATGGTACCATCACTGAAAAGGTTCTGTCTCTTTTGTTCATCCACTTAGCGGATTAGTGGGCTAAACCATTGCTTGTTTCCACACACATAGACTCCACAGGAATGCCAGTACCAGCATCAACAGGAAGTATATGTGAGACTGGCTTGGAGTAAGACCTATTGAAAACAATCACTTCTGGACTGCACTATTAAGAAACTGGGGGATAAATGAATCTAGAAAGAAAATAAATTGTAGACATTGGATCTATTAATTGGGGGGGTGTCATTAGCAGACTTTAGGTGCAGGACTACAGCTGAACGTCAAAAAGACTAAAGTAATGACAACAGAATATTTATGTAACTTTACAGATAATGAGGACATTGAACTTGTCAAGGGTTATCAATACTTTGGCACAGTCATTTACCAAAATTAATAAATTATTATTTATTTATTATTTGATTTATATCCTGCCCTTCCTCCCAGCAGCAGCCCAGGGCAGCAAAACATGAAGTAACTTGTTGCAGGGACCTATTTCAGATAAGTAAGCACAGACATCTGGGGAGGCGGCAGAGCACTAGTGAAATGTTTAATGGAAAGAAATATATACTCGCACCACCCATGGCCATCTCACAGTGATAAGGTAGCCTTGCACCCACTGAAATTATAGCGTTGTAGCCAAGTAAGGCTTACTCAGAGCAGGATCCGCGGAAATGAAGGGACCTAAGCTACTCGCATCCATTCATTTCAATGGGTTTACTCTGAGTGGGACTAACCTTGGACTCAACCCATAAAGAAAGAGGCAGAAAAATGCTTCTGAAGTTAGAGGACAGGTTTTGGCACCGCACTACTGCCAACAACTAATAGCATTTGCCGCTTGCCATTTCCAGACGCTTGCTGTTATTTCTTGGAGGAAGACATTTCCCTTCCCCCTCCCGTTTCCAAATACCGTTTCGGTATTCTGGGCTCAGCACGGGGCTGCCGCCAAATTGCTCTCTCCTGCCTATCTGCCGGTAAGGACTGAAATAAAGGAGGCGCTGAGGCGGCAAAGCAACGTTCCAAAGCTGGGCTGTTTCCACTTGGCGATTTCCAGAGGATGAAACTGTAAAGCTGCTGATGTTCGCAGGGGATCCAGGCCTAACAGCGAGGGCCCTCTGAGATTGTGGTGTAGACAATCCACTGCTGCAGCGGTGGATCAAAACATCTGCCAAATAATAGAGCTTGGATCAGTCTGCAGAGGGGGAAAAAACCAACCCTCCTGATTTTGTGTGTTCCAGGCTATGGCCTTATATAAGCTCCCAGCACTATGGCATGACACATTTCCCCAGTATGACTATGTAGGTGGCTTTAGTAAACCTGAGGCATGACGGGTTAGAGTAGCAAGTTAATATCTTCTGTGTTTGGTATGAAATCCACTCCGTTTATTTCCCAGATATTTACGTCTCCTTACAATGCTGGCATTGCATGTCTTAAGTCAGGGATCAGGAACTTTTTTCAGCCCGAAGGCCACATTTCCTCCTGGGCAACTTTCTGAGGGCCGCATGCCACTGATGGGCAGGACCAGAGACAAAAGCAGGTGGATCCACACATGTCAATGTGGCCTTTGTACAATAGACTAGCTTTTACACACACTCACACATTGCCCTCCACCCAGGCCAGCGAGAGGCATTATGTTCCGGGACACCTTGCAGCCAGTTGAAAATGCTCCGGGTGCGCAGCCGGGTCAGTGACGGATGTGGTCTGAGAGAGGGAGCGTGGCCCTGGGAGAGTTCTGAGGGCCAGACAGAGTGGCCTGGAGGACCACATTTGGCCCCAAGGTATCAGGGTCCTTCCCTCCATTTCAAGTGCTGATCATCTGCAACAGTGGGTACACAATTTGAGCCAAGTAGATCCAGATTATCATTGCACAACCCATGGTGAACTTAATTAGATAGGACCTGAGGCACGTCCCTCTTGGGGGCAGCTGTGGGACTCCCTCCCATGGAAAATCAGGCTGCCCCCTCCCTCTTTAGCGGCATTCAGGGGGAAAAAAAGCTCGTTTATTCAGCCAAGATAATTTTATAGCCCAGTGGGGAGGAGAGCCTGGCTGGGAGTTCATATCCCCGCTCGTGTCTCCTGGGTGTCAAGGGCCAGCTCAAGATCACCCCCACAGTGAGTGGCTCAGGGGTTACGTGCCCTGCCACCTGTGCAGCTGTGGGCAAGCTGCATAGTCCCAAGGAGCCCAGTTGCCCCCCAGCTGGCAGTTGCGGACAAGGAAGGGGCTGGCTTGTGCAGCTGTGGCAAGCTGAGCAGGCCCTAGCCAGCTGGGGAGGACTAGCCTCAGAGGGAGGCAATGGTAAACCACCTCTGAATACTGCTTACCATGAAAACCCTATTCATAGGGTAGCCATAAGTGGGGATCGACTTGAAGGCAGCACCTTCCTTGTTCGCAACTGCCAGCTGGGGGGCAACTGGGCTCCTTGGGACTATGCACTTGCCCACGGCTGCAAGGTGGCAGGGCACATAACCCCTGAACCCCTCACTGTGGGGGTGATCTTTAGCTGGCCCTTGGCTCCCAGGAGACACGAGCGGGGATTTGAAGTCCCAGACTCTGGACTCCCAGCTAGGCTCTCCTCCCCACTGTGCTATACCAGCTATATTACTTTCCCATAAATCCTCTGGGAATGACATATCATTACATAGTGTTGTTTCTGGAGTATTAATTGAAAAATGAATTGCCGCCCTGAGTTCCTGCTGGGAGGAAGGGTGGGACATAGAAATAAATCAGTAAATAAATAAATAAATAAACGCTGGCTGCAGGCCATCTAGAGCAGGGTGGGGATCCCTTTTTCTATGAAGAGTCATTGTCTTACATGAAAAGTAGGCCACAGCCACTCTGAGTGGAGCTAGATCCAGTGATGCGTGGAGCCAGATGTGATGCTGGGCAGAGCCAGTGTCCAAAGTGGGCAAAGTTTGCAACAACACAGAATTGTGCAGCTGTTTCTGAGGTGCTCCACAGTCTATTCTCAAGTGCCTCTTTTGAGGATTGCTGGCAATAGTAAAGATGCCGCATGTTACTCCTTTTCCCCCCTTCTGAAAGTTGCCACAATGCCCTCCAAATGTCACTGCTTTTAAACAGGCTAGTAAAACCAGATGAAGAGATTTCAGCTTGGCTTAGATGAGGAAGCTGAAGTTCATCTCTCATGTTACAATTTTATTTATTTATTTGGACAATGTCTATACCACTTATATTTAAACAAAACTCTACATGGTTTACAAGTTAAAATATCTTAAACAAACAACAATTTCAACATTATATACCAAATAACTTTTACAGCCTATAAAACATGTCAACAAATGAACAGAACACCCTCCCTAGCATCAACAGAAAATTGCACATAAAAATCAATTACAAATTACAAGAAAAAAATCATAATAAGCCTAGCAAACAACTGAACAAAATGTAACATCAAGAAATAAAATTATTGAACTTGGGCGCAAGTCCCACTGAACTCAGTAGGGCTTACTTCTGAATAAACATGCGTAGAAGTGCTGGGCTGTAAAAAATGTGTGTCCCTTGTAGAGAATGTGGATCTGAGTTCACCGTCCGAGGGAAACCTTTGTTGATTTGCTCTTGTGTGTTATATGCCCACACTCACCACAGGGAGGCGCTCTTAACATCCCATCCTTCTTGTGAAACCCTATGGCTACCTGTCCTGCATGCCTCCTCTCCTCACCTTCACTCCTATCACCTCACCTGAGGACAAAGTGAAGACTGTCATTCTCCTTCAACTCTTTCAGCAGCACAGCAGATGAAGCTATTTCACTGTCTGTTAACACTCCTCATTCAAACCTATTCAACTGTGGGCCAGTGAGCCCTGCAGATTAGATGCAAGGGCAGCGACAGGAGAGAGAGAAAAATATGTTCTTTAATGACTTTTCTTTAATTCTTTTATGGCAAAATTTATATGAAGATGAAGACTCATAAACATGTTGGCATCATCAGCCTTGCAGATATAGCTACAAAACTTAATTACCAGCAAGATTTTTTACTAGCCCTTTGGCGTAAAATATACTTGTGTTAGCTATGTGTGGCATATCAGGTCTTCCACCTCCTCCGTTCCATTTGTCCAATGCCTCTTTCCCAGAATTTCACTGTCCATGTGCTTGTCTTTGCTTTTCTTATGCTACTGGGTGAAGCAAGCTGAGCTAGACTAATTGCAAGGGACTTGCCCAAGGCCATGGTCTGAATGAGTGTCATGGTTAAACAGAGATTTGAGCCATATCCCCCCATACACACCAAAACCTGACCCACTGTATCATGGAGACTCTGTGAAGAGTTACGCAGCACCTGGTTGCCATATGTCTAACATTTTTTCTAGGTGCCTACATCAACAGCGTAAGAAAAGCCCTACGCCGTCTTCCTGTTCTCACAGTTCCCAACCAGGTGCTGCAATGGGAAGCCCGCAAGCAGCCTCTGAGCGCAACAGCACTCTCCCCACTTGTGATTCCCGCAACTGGCATTCAGAGGCAAGCTAGTAGAGCCATTGTGGCTAGTACCTCCGTTCTAGTCTGCAAAACCATTCTTAGTCATCTGAGCCCTGTTTGCCAGTACAGTTTCAAAGAAAATATAATAAAAATGAGCATTTGTAACCATGCACATGTCTGGCCAGCCTCTGGCTATAGTGTGCTTTTAAAAAACAAGGATAATGAAAGGTTGGTGGAGTGACCAGCATTCGAGCTGGCGGCCCCTGGCATGTCTATGCCAGCCCAGGTGATGCCATCAAGCCCAGTGGCCACTGCCCTTTCATCTACTAGTCTCTGGGTAGTCATTTTAGGAGCCCATGGATTTTGATCACAAGGACCAGCCCTAGTTGCAACAGTTCCTAGAACTTGAGCAATGAGATCTAGCCTCTTGGTAAAGGCCTGAATTAACTGTAAAATTTGGGCAAAACATAATGGAGCCTCTGTTTTTGTCCTCCTCTTCTGATCAATACAAGATGACATTCATTAAGTGCCTCAATAGTCAGGTTAATAATATGTCTGACTGTTCAGTTGGCCATTGAGTGGGATCCAGCAAGGTCAGCTTTTTTCACCCAAAGGTTTTATTTCCCTTGAATCCCTTCCCAAATGTTTTTAAAGTATCTGGCTATTTTCTTTTAATTTGTTTGCGGTCCTGCGTGCGGGCTTCCCCCAGGCACCTGGTTGGCCACTGGGAGAACAGGATGCTGGACTAGATGGGCCACTGGCCTGATCCAGCAGGCTCTTCTTATGTTCTTATGTTTTGCCTTCAGACTTTCTTTGGATATATGTGGCAAAGATGCTCCTTATTTTATTATACTCTTGTAAACCACCTCTGAATAGCTCTTAGCATGAAAACCCTATGAATATATCCAAAAAAGGATTCATAGGGTCCCCATAAGTCGTAATCGACTTGAAGGCATATAACAACAACAACAAGACTTTTGTCTGTCAGAGTTCTCATAATCTGCTGAAATTAATTAAAAATCAGACATGTTCACAGAGTACCTGTAATCCTATTACTGACCTTGCTCCATACTCTGACCTTCATCTTCTGCAGTTTAAAAGTTAAAAAAAAAATGCCGGGCTGATTCTTCCAAGCTACAGAGGAAGTGGATTGGACTGTGAAAGACCAACCCAAATTGTGTTTACATTTTGGCAAATTTGTAGGGCAGTCCAATATCTCAGAGAGGAGGCCAGGTCTCCTGCTCCCCTGGTGCATTCACTATAGCTGCCCAATTTCCCTGCTTTTTAAAGTTTGATAGAAATACCTGTGGGCTATAGGTATGTTCTTAAACTGCAAGGTTTTTTGCCTATTAGTGAATCTAATCATATTTTTACACAGATTGTGTAAAGGACAGTGCAGTCCACAGCTTTTGAGGTGGCATGGTTCCCTTTGATCTCTTTTATTAACTTGGTATTCAACCAACTACCGGTACTCAGGCCTCCTTTTGGATGAAAAGTGGTTATTTTGCTGCTTGTGCTTCTCTCGTAGGTTGGTTGCTCCTCTGTTTGTCCCATAACCTGAGTATGTGCAATGTTGATGAAAGTGACACATATTTCTTTCTATGTTTGCTGTTTCTTTATTCACCTCAGCACTGTAAATTAATGGAAAACTCAATAAAATATTTAAAAAGCAAGACGAACAGATAAAACCATGACAATTGTAAAACCAGCAAAACTGGTCAAAATGGAACAGAAGAGAGTAAATTCAGGAAGAGAAGTGGATCCCATAAAACAAAATACCTTTACTGTTAAAGGCCAAGGTAAAGAGGTGCACCTTCAGTGGGTGGCAAAAGCAACACCATGAAGATGCACCTCGATTTAGGGGCTGCCACAGAGAAAGTCCTCTCCTGGACTTCCATGGGCCACACTTCTGAGGGTGGAGGAACTCCCCAGAGAGCCCCCTCTGCTGATCTAAACACCCACAAATGTTGCTAGGGATTGAGCTGGTCTTCCATATATGATGTGAGGTGTGAGAAAGTTCAAGCCACAATTTGAAACTTCCAGTAACTGGAAGTTGAGTCATTCCAGAGTTTGTGTGTGCGCGAGAGAGAGCATGTAAGATGAGCACCCCGAAGGAGACATGGCTTGGAAATGTTGCATACTATCTATCATGCTTGCCTGGGTGGTATTGGGTCTGTTCTGTCTCTTATTCCAGCTTGTGCTTCAGTAGAAGTAGGTTTCCTGAACATTCCTGTGGTATCTGATCCTACTGTCTTTTAGAAGTGATACCTGAAGAAGATTTGAGATCTGGATGAGAGTCACTTTGACAAAGGGAGCTTGTAATAATAATAATAATAAAATTTTATTTCTAAGCCGCCTATCTGGCCGAATTAACGTGCACGCTAGGCGGCGTACATAAAAATTTAAAATACAACATATAAGTACAATTATAACATCAATCTCTAATTAATCCATCCCCCCACATCTTTACAAAATAAAACCAGATTACCCCGGAGTCCCGTAGGCCCGCCTAAACAGCCAAGTTTTCAATCCTCGGCGGAAACCTACCAGGGAGGGGACATGGCGAAGGTCGTATGGCAGAGAGTTCCAGAGGGTGGGGGCCACAATCGAGAATACCCTCTCCCTGGTCCGCACCAGCCTAGCTGTTTTAACTGGTGGGACCGAGAGAAGGTCTTGTGAGGCTGATCTCGTCAGGCGGCATATTTGGTGATGCTGGAGGCGCTCCCTTAGATAAACTGGACCGAAACCATGTAGGGCTTTAAAGGTTAACACCAACACCTTGAATTGGGCCCGGTAAACAACTGGTAGCCAGTGCAGATCTTCTAGCACTGGAGTGATATGATCACGGCGGCGGCTGTTCTTAATCAACCGTGCCGCCGCATTCTGTACCAGCTGTAATTTCCATTAGTAATTGTACTGCTGTGATCCCACCAATGATGGCACTGGTGAGATGGTAGCAGTGATGTCATTGAAATTGGGCTGCAGCCAGCAGCTGCTGACCAGTTGAAAAAAGGAAACTGAGATCTGGAAGACCCTGAGAACTCTACCATGAGATTCCTTTAAGTGTCATGGTTGCTTGCTTTGCTTGGGCACAAGGCAGGTGGAGTGATAGCAGGGATGGAAACATCTGTCAGTTTCTCATTTTCCCAATCTTCAGTTCTCCACAGTTCTGCAGCAATTTGCCATTTTTTTTAAAAAAAAAACCTTCATGAAAATTCTCCAGCATTTGAGTGTGAATTTCTCCTAATGAACACATTTTTATAGGCAGTTTTGTCTAATGTACCCATTTTTGAAAGCAATTTCTCATCGTATCATGTTAGTTGTTTTCACTCATATGTTCATTTTCATGCACACTTTCCCCAACATATGCATTCTTAAAAACACGTATTTGTTCGGCAAACTGCATTGCAAAATTTGAATAAATGGGAATTTTGAAGAATGCCTGTTTGGCTTGAAATGCAAACAGAATTGGATGTCTCCCACATCCCTAAGTGATTGTGAAAGTCTCTTGACCCACTCAGTGTTTTGATCTCTGGTCTAAGAAAGATGCCTCCTTCCCTCATATCCTCCCTCCGGTTCTAGTAATGTGCACGTACAAGAATTAGTGAGCTTGCTTTGAATTCTCTCCCCTTTCCTCCACCGAGTCTTTGATGATGACACCCACAATTCCAATGTGAGCCAAGCGGCATCTGCACAGCTTGTAGTGTGTGTGTGTGTGTGGGAAGTGGACGTTTGTCATATCTTTGAACCATGGTACATAAAAATGTGCCCTGTAGATTGTTGGAATATTTGTGGTTCAACTCCAACTTGTGGGTTGAGGCTGCATGGGGTTAAAAAGGGTAGCTAGAGAGGAGACCTCTTGGTTGCTAGGCTATGCCTGTCCTTTGATCTCCTGCTGTCTCTTCCTGACTGATATGCAGAGGATGTTGATCCCAGTTCCTTCCCTCCTTCCCAGTCTTCTTCTTTTCTCTTGAGAGGGGAGCAGACATATTCCTTTGTCTCTCCCTCTCCTCCAAGCATGAGGGCAAGCACTGGGCTCAGTGTATGCTTCTCAAACTTAGTTAGTTAGCTAGATATAGGACTCTTTCCTATCAAGTATGTACTTCCAGAATAAAGTAGTTATTTCTTATTTTAAAGCTTAAAGTCTCTGTCTGACTAATTTGCAGGGAAGGTAGAATCTTAGCAAAGATTCAAACACACACACACACAGCTCGCTCAGAACTCTCCGTTCCCAGCATCGCGACTCTCCGACATCGATCAGTGGTGGGGAACCTCTGGTATGTGGACCACATTTGGCCTGCCTACCTTCTCCATTTGGCCGGTAAGGCTGTTTTGGGCAAGCCACACCCACCCATCCTACATCTGCCATCATACAGGCAGGGCTTGGCAAAATGGGAGGGCTTGGTCACCCCCCACCCGTGTAGATTCCAAAGCATCCTGCTGGTTGTCTGGAGTCTTTGATCTGCTGTGCAAAGAAGAGACAGGACTGTCCTTGCTGTGCATCAGCAGTGAAACTGCTGCTGAAATGAAGGGGGAAGACTTGCCTTTAGCAGCAACTGTGGGACTTCAGAGGACAAAAGCTCTGATGTCATTTGTGATATTAGGTGATTTGTGATTTGTGATATTAGGTGATTTGTGATATTAGGTGGCCCCACCCACCTGTCAATTTTGGCCCGCGAGGCAGATTCTGATCAGGATCTGGCCCATGGAACCAACAAGGTTCTCCATCCCTGCTGTAGGCATAAAGTCCTCCACCTTTCTGAAGCATTCTATGCCTCTGAAACCTTGGCTTCCATGCACTACTTCTGAGCTTTCCAGAATCCTCTGGCTGCCTCCTCTTAAAACAGCATGTGGGGATAAATGGACCCCTTGAGATGACCCAGCAATTGCAGTCCTTCTGTTTGCTTTTCTAGGATTTGGAATCACAAAGATGGAGGGCGCTTCTATTTATCTCTGCAGCCTGGTTTGCACTACCCTTTTCTCTGCGGGGCTGTGCACTCCCAAACACAACCATGTGGTAGAAATTAGCGCTCTGTTTGCCTGCGAGCCAGGCCTACATCTCTGTGCAAATAATTGCCCAGACTGACAGTCCGCTTGCTTTCTTCCTGCGTGTTTGGCTGAGGAGTCAGCGACTCAGAGGAAATGGAACACTTCCCAGCCTTTCGTCTGCTTTGCAGCGTTGGAAGTGTGTTGCCGAGTGAATTGAAACCCAGGCACCTCACCAGGATGGCAGTCTTTCCGAGAAAAAAAAGGAGAAGCTGTTTTCCTCGGCACAGTCATGGCAGCTTCCGGCACCAGGTTAAGGGGAACACTGTGTGTTTTGTGGTTTTGTCAGCCTTTCTTTAGCCAAGGAGAGGTCAGGATGATGTGGTTCAGAGCCTCTCAGAACAGCACGTTGGGGGGTCAGCACCATGAAACAGCAGGCACTTCAGTCCACTAAGCCTGGGTGCCCAGCAAATTCAGAGCAAAACAGTACAGTCAACACTGGGTCTGGTTGTTTCGATAAAGATGGTCTCAATCAGTGTTTCATACAGAGGAAGAGTTAATCGAGAACATCACAGAAGTGCTCAGATGAAACTGAGGAGGACATGTAGGCCCTCCAGATGGACTCCAATGCTCAGCAGCCCCAAGTCAGGTATGATGGGAGTGCAGAGGAAAGTGCCTTACACCAAATCAGACCTTTGCTCACCTAGCTTAATATTGGCGAAACAGTTCAATACTGTCTACACTGACTGGCAGCAGCTGTCCAAGTTTCTAAGCAGGAGGTCCTTCCCAGCCCTCTCTGGAGTTGTTAGTGATCAGGGATGCTCTGCCAATGACCTAAGGCCCTTCCTTAGAGGTAGACTGCCTCTAGAACTGGATGCTTTGCTTTGCTTGGGCACAAGGCAGGTGGAGTGATAGTAGGGATGGAAAAGTTCCTGATTTTTCCAATCTTCAGTTCTCCACAGTTCTGCAGCACTTTGCCATTTTTTTAAAAAAAAAATCCTCATGAAAATTCTCCAGTATTTTAGTGTGAATTTCTCCCAATAAACACATTTATTGTAGGCAGGTTTGACTACTTTTTGCAAACATTTTCTCATAATATAATGCCTGTTTTGTATGTTATTTTCACTCCTGTTCATTTTTATGCACACTTTCCCCTAGTCTGTGCATTTTTGTAAACTGCATTGCAAAATACAAACAGGTGGATTTTGAAGGATGGGTGCGTTTTGGTTCTTATATTGTTTTGGAAAGTGCCAATTTGATAGGTTTGGTTTGAAAAGCAAACTGACCCACCCCTCTCATGGGCGAATAGCAGTTGGTACATTTTTTTCTTAATACTAGAAAAACCCCAGTTACATCATGGCCAACATCCTGTTTTCCATATTAGCCCATGAGTTGCTTCCAAGAAATTCAGAAGCAGGATGTTGAGGAGGCAACAGAGGTCTCCTAAGTTGCTTCTCAGAAACTTGCATTCAGAAACATTCTGCTTCTGAGTAGAGGTGGCGTTTCACCGTCATGGCTATTGCTTGTTTGCTACATTTATATCCCGCCTTTCTTTCAAGGAGGTCAAAGCAGCCTGCACGGTTACTTTCTCCTCCTCCATTTTATCCTCACAACAACCCTGTGAGGATGAATGAGCGAGAGAGAAAGACCGGCTCAAGGTCACCCAGGGAACTTCATGCCTGAGTGAGAATTTGAGCTGGTTATAGTTATGGCACTGAAGCCAGCAGACCCCCCTCACCCAGATCTGGTGGCAAATAAATCCCAGACATTATTGATGGAATGATTCATCACTAGAAGGGCTAAAGCACCGTCAAAGGCACCCTTCTTTCATTGTGGCATATTCTGCAATTTTGGAGCAACAACTTGTTGACCTGCTTTTGACTGGAAACATGCAGAGCATTAAGAATTTGACTCTTTCCCCACAGGATCCTCAGAGACAAATATATTATCCACTTTTGCTCTTCGGGAATATTAATAATAATAATAATAATAATAATAATAATAATAATTTGAACCACGTTGAAAAAAATCAGACCTTCTCCAGGCTACCTATTGCACATTTTCACACACACACACACAGCTTCACTCTTCGCTGCTAAATGAGAAAATAGGTATTTTCCATGTTACAAATTAGTGGTGGACTAGGCAATCAGGCAAAACTATTTAGGCAAAAGAGCTTTGTGGCAATTGCAGTGATCAGCGTGATTCAGGCAGGCTTATCATGAGGTTGGATTAAGTATGCTTTGAATGCGTGTGAGAAGGACCTTGGAATTGTAGTGGATCGGAAGTTGAACATGACCCAGCAGTGTGATGCTGCGGCAAAAAAGGCAAACGCGGTTTTGGGATGCATAAACAGAGCTATAGTTTCCAGGTCGAGGGAAGTAATAGTCCCGCTATATTCTGCATTAGTCAGGCCTCATCTGGAATACTGTGTTCAGTTCTGGGCGCCTCATTTTAAGAAAGATATAGACAAGTTAGAGCGGGTTCAGAAGAGGGCGACGAGGATGATAGCCGGTATGGAGAACAAGTCTTATGAGGAAAGGTTGAAGGAACTTGGCGTGTTCAGTCTGGTGAAGAGAAGGCTGAGGGGTGACATGATTGCACTCTTTAAGTACCTGAAGGGCTGTCACATAGAGGAGGGTACAGATTTGTTCTCTGCTGCCCCAGAGGGTAGGACTAGGTCTAATGGTTTTAAGTTGCAGGAGCGTAGATTCAGATTGGACATGAGAAGGAACTTCTTGACAGTAAGGGCGGTTCGGCAATGGAACCGACTGCCTAGGGAGGTGGTGGGATCCCCTTCGCTGGATGTCTTCAAGCAGAGGCTGGACAGCTATCTGCGGGAGATGCTGTAGCTGTGGATTTCCTGCTGTGAGCAGGGGGTTGGACTCGATGGCCTCCAAGGCCCCTTCCAACTCTATGATTCTATGAATTTCCCTGGAATGCAGGGCCTGACTCTGAACTGAGAGAGGATCTTCTCAACTCACAGACGAGCACACACACACATTTCCACCCCCTCTTTAAAAGACCCAGCTGTTCTCTTCCTCAGTCAGTCTCTCTGTCTCTCGGATCTCAGCTGCAGAAAGCGTTGAGTGGAGCCCTTGTCTCCCTTGGGGTAGTAATGGATCTCCCTGCCATTAAGCCATGTTTGCTTTCAAGAGCGGCTTTACAGGGTAATCAACAAATTTGCCTGAGCCAAAACAACTTGCTTCATTTTGTGTTTGCCTTTGTCAGCATCGAAAAGAACCTCCCACATAGGGAGATATTTTTTCCCTCTCTCAACAGCAACCCTGAACGCATTTGTGGTGCTTTCCATCTTGCTAATATCTGTGCTGGTTTCCCTCCTCCTTTGCCCTCGCTGTCCTTGCCCTCGCCCTCATTTGCCCACTCTGCCACTTCGTCCCATTGGCTGTGGTGAATCCCATGATTTTTGCTAGTGTTGTCACAATGCTGCATCCGACAGGATGGTGTCGTGGGCGGTCATCACTGGCAGGGTGAGCAAATGAAGATGAACACAGCAAAGATCGAAGAAAAAAATAGAACAGGGCAAGGGAGTGGAACCTTAGACCCAGGGGGTCTAATGCGGCCCTCCAGGCCTCTGGCCCTTGGAACACACAACCTACTTTGCACCCTGGTGCTTTTCTCTAGCTTGTGAGGTGTCCTTCAAAGCCAGTTCTGGGAAGTAGACTCGGTCCCAGAGGTACAGGGACAGCAGAGGCTTTGCAAAGGCTTAGTTGGAGCTCTCAGAAATGCTTGCACTCTGGAAGGGTGAGCAGAGATATGCGCTTCTGACTCTCACCCATGCTGACATATAAACAACAGCCAGCTCATGATAGCCCTTCCCAGGCTGTCCAAACCAATTGTGATGACGTGAAGAAATGAGCTATCTCCTTCATGACCCCATCTCAGGGTTCCTTCCGAATCAAGTCAAGTCAAGTCAAGTTTATTGGAGTCATCGACCAAAGGAAAAACAACAAATATATACAAATATAAATATACTAAACATATTTCAAAATTATTAAAAGTTCAAATGACTGAGGTTAGAGTTTTCCTAGAGGTAATAACTGCAGCACAATATTTAGCTACCGCTTCGGTTACATGAACTTGTTGGTCAGCAAGGAGGTACTCAATGTAGAAGGCATCGCTTCTTCCAGGGAAATGAGAGAATAAAGGGTTAATTAACTGATATCTAGCCTCACGATAATATGAACAATGGAGTAGGACATGGGTTATTGACTCTACCTCACCATCACCACAGGGACATTTCCTGTCATTGTAGGGTATTTTTTTAAATCTACCTTCTAGAACCACGGATGGCAAGCAATTTAGTCTTGCCAGCGTAAACGCCTTGCGGAATTTTGGTAGAGATAGATTGGATAGATAAGACATAGCGAACTGGGGGTTACTATTATAGATACGTTTTTTAACCAGCATCAAATGTTGCTGAAAATCCACATCTTTCACTCATTGAGTGATGAGCTCTTTGGCTTTTGATAAACCCATTAATATAATTTCAGGGATTGAGAACCCCAGTTTTGTTATTTCCGAATCATAGAATTGTAGAGTATCAAGTCTCCTGCTGGAAGGAAGGGCAGGATATAAATCAAATAACAGATAAATAAATCAAATAAATAAGTAAACAGTCCAACCCCCTTCTCAAGGCAGGAATTCAGTTTAAAGGATACCCGACAGGTGGCTGTCCAGCTGCCTCTTGAAGTCCTCCAGTGTTGGAGAGCCCACCACCTCCCTAGGACAATGGTTCCACTGTTGTCCCGCTCTAACAGTTAGGAGGTTTTTCCTGACATTCAGTCAAAATCTGGCTTCCTGCAACTTGAGCCTATTATTCCGTGTCCTGTACTCTGGGACGACCGAGACAAGATCCCGACCCTCCTCTGTGTGGCAGCCTTTCAAGGACTTGAAGAGGGCTATCATATCTCCCCTCATTCTTCTCTTCTCCAGGCTAAACATGCCCAGTTCTTTCAGTCTCCATTAGCCCTCCAATTCATGGTGCACTCGTGCTTGTCAGGCAAAGGAGCATGAGTCCCGAGGACACAGCCAGTCAAGCAAAATGCCAACGGGTCCCTGATTTCCTGATAACATGGAATTTGGGTCAGGAAGGACTGAAGCGTCCTTTGTCTGGTGGAGGGGATCTCATGGAACACCCAAATCCTCCATGTCCTGTGCACACACACAAGTATGAGAGAGAGATTGCGTGTGTTGACAGGATGTCTTCCTGAACAAAATAGCAATGTGTGGGAGTTCTGGTTGTCTAGGCAACACACCACTGAATTGTTTGGAGACAGCGATAGGAAATGTTGTGTTCCTGAGGAGCTGTCTTTGCCAGCTACCCGAAGAAAAGGAGGCCCTTTGATTGAGATGGGCACTTTAGCCCAATGGATCCTCAAGCCTTAGTTCATACTCTTAACAGGGAAGCATAATGGATGCTTCTGGAATTCTTCTCACCCAAATTCTCCTTGTATTGGGGGGTTTTGTTCCCAAAGTGGGCGTGGTACTTGTGGGATTTTCCAGTGCTCTCTTTTGTTTAAATGTTTGGACTTTGTATAGAACACTGGGCAGTTTACCCCTTCAGTTCATTTGCATTGTTCTCCCAGGCCTGGAATCAAGGGTCACCGTATTTGGGCACCTGTCAAGGCCCACTGCCAATCCCAGAAGCCCCTGGACCCGCTTCTCCTCCTCCTTGCTGTCAGTCAGTGCCTGCCCACATATGTCCTGTAAGCAAACGAGCAGTGTCTGGAGTGAGGAGATGGATCAGCACCCGCATTTGCCTTGCCCCTGAGCGGAATGGCCCCAAACAGGAAAAGGCAAATGACAGGCAGCAATCAGAGCAGAGAGGAGGAATTGAGGAAGGTGGTATGTTGAGGGCATGTCCCTCCCCCCAAAAAAAACCACCCCTCTGGAGCCTTCAGTGCATTACCTCTCATCTACATTACCAATGTGCACGACTGAATTGATAAAACACTGTGACTCAGCTGTGCATCTAACTGCATCAAGATTATTTCTGTGATACTTCACCCATGTGCAAGAGTGCACCAGTAAATGCCAGCCAACAATTTTCATGCAGTCACAGAATCATAGAATAGTAGAGTTGGAAGGGTCCTATAAGGCCATCAAGTCCAACCCCCTGCTCAATGTAGGAATCCAAATCAAAGCAGTCATACTCAGAGTAGACCCACTGAACTTAATGAACCTAAGTTAGCCATATCCATTAATTTCAGTGGGTTGTCAGATGCAATGCTAGTGCTACCTAACGTAAACCCATTGATAATAATGGGCATGAGTAACATAGGTCCATTAATTTCAATGGGTCTAGTCTGATTATGACTTAGTGGGGTACATTCCACCCAGTGAGATTACTCTGAGTAAGACTAACCTTGGTGCAATCCATAACGGTTGTGCATGGGGTGGGGATGACAATGAACAAAAGAGGCTGAAGATTGTTTTTAAGATGGCTTATTAGTTTTACACTTTTAAAATATCTAATTCGCATGTGGGTTGGGTGACAGGATTTTGATGAGGGTGGTGTTTAATTATAACCTTAGTTGATAACCGTTTGATTTTGAGCCACTTGGGGAGAACCTCTGGTTTTGAGCCTAACAACAACTGCAGCAAACCAGGCATGCTCCGGCGACAGCATTAACTGTAGACTTTCTGTTGTGTAGCTTGTGAGAACGCAAGCAGGGACTTTCTTCTCGTTTCATATCTGTACAGCACTTGGCAGACTGCAGGTGCTTTGTGTTGCATAACGACAAGCAACACTTACCTCTTGGGTGGCGATATTGCCTAAGCACTTTCTCCCTTGCCCTCCCTGTCGCTCTGGAGCTTGCTCCTTGCCTCTTTTCTGTGGTTGCTGTGGACCGTCTTCTGGTTCTGCTGCCCACGTCGGCTGACTGCTGACTCCCTGCCGTCGCTTCCTGAAACTTGTCTGCCTGATGCTTGACCTTTGCTGAGGCCTGCTAATTGGGGCCAAGCCAGATGTGACATAGTGGGGTCCATGGAGTGGATCATCTCTTACATCTCTAATGGGGAAGGGCTGTAGGTCAGTGGTAGAGTTTCTTCTTTGCATGCAGAAGGCCCCCAGTTCAGCCCCTGGCATCTCCAAGCAGGGCTGTGGGAGAGCCCAGTCTGAAACTCTGGGGCGCTGCTGCCAGTCAGTACAGCCAATCCTGAGCTAGATAGACCAATATTGGGCAGCTTCCTATCTTCCTAGTTTATAAAAAGAGCTAAAAACACCCTTTGGATGGGGACGGATTTAGATGAGAGCAGTTGCTGCAACAGTCAAGGGAGAGAGGTGAAAACCTATCCCCCTCACACACACACTGTTTCCCCAATCCAAATTGTCCACTAGGGTGGAGGCAGGATTAGGTACATGGATGGATGGACAACGGAAGATTTATGTGACTTTAAAGTTGGCAACGAGGACCTTGAACTTGTCAAGGATTATCAATACCTCGGCACAGTCATTAACCAAAATGGAGACTGTAGTCAAGAAATCAGAAGAAGGTTAGGACTGGGTAGGGCAGCTGTGAGAGGACTAGAAAAGGTCCTCAAATGCAAAGATGTATCACTGAACACTAAAGTCAGGATCATTCAGACCATGGTATTTCCGATCTCTATGTATGGATGTGAAAGTTGGACAGTGAAAAAAGTGCATAAGAGAAAAATCAACTCATTTGAAATGTGGTGCTGGAGGAGAGCTTTGCGCATACCATGGGCCGGGAAAAAGACAAATAATTGGGTATTAGAACAAATTAAACCAGAACTATCACTAGAAGCTAAAATGGTGAAACTGAGGTTATCATACTTTGGACACATAATGAGAAGACATGATTCACTAGAAAAGATAATAATTCTGGGACAAACAGAAGGGGGTAGAAAAAGAGGAAGACCAAACAAGAGATGGATTGATTCCATAAAGGAAGCCACAGACCTGAACTTACAAGATCTGAACAGGGTGGTTTTTAACAGATGCTCTTGGAGGTTGCTGATTCATAGGGTCGCCATAAGTCATAATCAAATAATCACAAAACATGAGACTGGCGGCAAGGCATAAAAAAAAATATATTGTGCAGTCCCTGGAGGACACTCAGAACATGCAAATAATCAAACATTGTGGACTGCAAAGACCTACAGCAAGGCGCCATAAGTTGTAATTGAATTGAAGACATATTACAACAACAATGGATGGATGGATTAGTTCATCTTTGGTCCTTCCCAGTTTCACATGCATTCATTCTTTCATTCTGTATCCACCCGTGAATGTTCTTTAAAAACAATACCAATAAAATAAATAAATTGTTTGATGTATCCCTAATGGGGGAGAAATTTGATTTCAAGGTGAACCTACCTAATTCGCACTTTCCAAAACAATCCACAAACTGAAACTATCCTTTGAAACATGCAGTCCTCCAAATTTTGCAGTGCAGTCCTTTAGTCAGGCAATGTGTATAAAAATGCATATCCTTGGAGAAAGTGTGTATACATTATGTATGTATTAGTGAAAATAACAAACAAAATGAATTATATTATGGGAAATTGCTTTGCAAAAATGTGTATATTAGGGAAAATTGCATCCAAACTGGTATGTCAGGAGAAGGTTGCACTGACATGCTGAAGAATTTTCATGTTTTTTTTAAATCACAAATGCGGAGAACTCAGCTTAAGCCTGGAAAAATGAGAAGTCAGAATGGACAAATTTGACATCATTTCACATCTAAAATAAACATTGTAGGATGCATTTTGTCCTCAAGTAAGCAATTTAATGCAAGGCATGCATTTTTCGAGGCATTTTGCTATGTTGTTAGAGATGAAAGCAGTTTCACAAAATTTGAAGTGCAAACAATGAAAGAATATCAGCATTTCCAATATGCATATTAGTCCAGGAAGTATGGATCAGGTTAAATCAGGTAAAACTGTGGACCAGAGAAAGTCCTTGAGCCTCCCTAGTTACCCCAAAATGTAAGTTGGAGCCTTGTTTCGAAGGGAATCATTTATGTAGTGTGGACATGATACACCCAGAGGCTAAAATGACACAAGGGGACAAAATGAAGTTATATAGTTGGGGCTGCAGTGATTGTGAGCCTGGAGATGGATGCCCTGTCATGCAACCCTGCACCCTCCCTGGCTTCCTTTCCTGCAAGGAGAAATTTCAAATCACATTAAAAGCGTTAGGCAAGACTTGAGACAGAGTCTGACGGGCCTTTATAAATGACAGCAGGGCCAAGCATTTTTATTAAGGAAGAGACTCGCTTTAATGTTCTCTTTGACAACCTGCACTCTTGACTTATCCGCGGTGATGCCCGGGAGTTTACTTGCTGATCTGTGGCAGATGGGCATGGCTCCCTATTTTGCCTTTCAGACTCCCAGGCAGGGCTGGCAAAAGCACTAAGGGGCTAGTTGGCCCGTTTTGGAGAGGGTTCCAAATGCAGCTTCTGCCACCTCTATCAATGCCACTCAAGTGGGCGAACCACCTTCAGATCTGATGGCACCTTGGCCAGCTCATTGAGTTTGGACTAAAAACCGGAGCGGATTCCTGCAACTTCCTGTAACTTGAGCCCATTATTTCTTGTTCTGCACTGTGGGATGATCGAGAAGAAGTACTTGAAGATGGCACACACTTGTTCCTAGGAGGCTTTTGAGAAATAGCCTTCTGTAGGGGCAGGTTATATACAAAGGACAACATCTAACTAATTACAAGGATTACCTGTTGCAATGGAACTTCCTCCCTCTTCTTCCCTCGTGCACCACCTACTTCTGTTCCAAAGGTTACTCCAACCTTCTGGAGCAGATCTGGGGGAGGATGCAGGGCTTGTGTGGGGAGAGCCATAGCTCAAAGGTAGCACATCTGCCTTGCATGCAGAAGTTCCCAAGTGCAATCACTGGCAACATCTCCAGGTAGGGCTGGGAGAGATGTTTGAGTGAAGCCCTGGAGAGCTGCTGCCAGTTAGTGTTGACAAGACTGAACTAGATGGACCACTGTTCTGTCTCAGTATAAGGCAGCTTGCCATGTGCCTATGTGAGAGGGGAGGGGAGTTCTGTTGGGCAAGCTGTAATCCTTGTGCTGACAGAACGAGTTAGTTGGAAACCACCCAATACTAATATTTCTATCCGGTCTTCCTTCCACTGCAGAAGGCAAAGCAGCATTTGTGGGGGCACCAAGCTCACCGAGCCATGCTTAGCTTTGGGATGGTTGCTGCATCATCTGTTTTCATACGGTGCCTTGGGAATGGATACAGATGGGTGGTGCTGGTCAGAAGCTTTGAAAAATCATGCAGACTCCTACTGGCCCTTTGTTTTCATTGCTCGTCTTGTAGCTGCAATTCCACCCGTTGGCCACCTTCAGTAGCGGTGCTGAAAAGCCAATAGGTGCCTCCTCTGCAAAGCTGCCACAGTGTAACAGAGTGTGCCAGAATCTCTGGCTTGAGACTGTCAGCTCAAACTGAGAGGGCTCAGGGGCAGAGGTGGGCCAAGGTTTGATGGGCGCCCCGACAAAGTTCTCTCTGGGGTGGGGGTCTATAGCAGCATTTCTGCCTGTGGTGGGCTTACCTGCTGCTGGCACTGCAGTCTGCAAACTTCCTGCATTTTAAACCATGCCCCAGAGTAATGCTACCTATAGCACATTGTGCATGTCATTACAGTGGTGGGGTGGCTTGCAGATCCACATGAGAGGCCCTGCTGGAGTGCAGGAATCTTGTCAGCTGACAAAAGAGGCCAGGTGCTGAAATCAGCCCTGCTCAAGGGTGACTTTTTATTTGCAGTCTCACTGGTGACCACCAAGTCCACAACGCAAACCTCAGTGAGACTGCTGGCAGGCGGGAAGTGGTGTTCCCAGGAACAGGCTGGTCCATTGCATTGTTTCTCACAAAGAAAATGGATGTCCCTGAATGTCAGTTGCTGGGAATCGCAAGTGGGGAGCATGCTGCTATTGCCTTCAGGTCCTGTTTGTGGGTTTCTCAGAGGCATCTGGTGGCCACTGTGAGAACAGGATGGTGGGCTAGACAGGCCCCCTTCACCCTGACCCAGCTGCAGGGCTCTTCTTCCACTCTGACTTCTGCAGAGAGACTAGATGGGTCTGGCCAATGTGGCCAGGACTAGCCGAGTTCCCATAAAAGGATTCTGCAGCCTCATAGAACCCTGTCAGGCCCTTTGAGGTCCAAGAGCAGTTCTGGATGGTTTGCTTGATCGTGCCAGATCTGATGGTGCATCATGCCCAGTGAGCAAGCTATAACACAGCTATTCTCCTTTCTCTTCTGTCTCTATTTCATTTCATTAAAAATAAGTTTTATAGCCTACTGGATGGAAGGAAAATACAAAGGCTTATCTCAAGAGCACTTAATGGCACTCCTGGGCAGTGAGTCAACCCAGCTGTTGCTGAAAGGAACAATGGAAGGAATCAATGGATGTTAGATATAAACCGAACCTCCATATTCCAAGGCAGTAGCAAATATTGTGAACCCACAAAAGAAGGCCAACTGGGGATGGTGATGTCAAGGTGACCTCCCCCCTTCTTTCCTTCCCATGGTCTAGCTTGTTAAGAAGATAAGCAGAGCCCTGCTGGGGTAGACCAAAGGGGGCCCATCTAGTCCAGCTTCCTGTTCTCACAGCAGTCAACCAGATGCCCCAACGGAAAGCCCACAAACAGGACATGAGCTCAACAGCCCTCTCCTACCTTGAGTTTGCCAGCAACTGGTGTTCATATCCTCTGACACTGGAGGCAGTACATGGCCATCCTGACCAGTAGCCATTGATAGCCTTAGCCTACATCAAATTGTCTAACCTCCTTTTGCAGCCACCCAAGATGGTGGCCATTCCTACATCATGTGGCAGTGAATTCTGAAGTTTAACTGTGTGAAGAAGCAGCAGTACCTTTTGTCTGTCCTAAATCTTCCAACATCAAGGTTCGTTGGATGGCCCTACTGGATTCTAGTATTACAAGAGAACTTAACATAGTTTACTTACTCACTTCCACTGCAAAAGCTAGTACTTCTGCAATGTATTTAAAAGCAGTGTCACATCTAATGTTATTTATCTTTTTGTACACCGCCCAGAGAGCCTTCGTGCTTAGGGCGGTATATAAATTAAACTAAATAAATAAAAATAAAATAAAAATTTACAGGACATAGGAGCAAGCAGAACTGGGGGAGCAGATTCACCCACATTCAAATTTTGCTCAAATTTCCAATTTTAAATGCAAAATTTTGAATGTGAAGTTAGAGCTCAACATCTGAAAACGGTCAGATCCTTTGTTCTAATTCATGTTGGCCATGAAATACTAATGCCTTTGCATCACATCTAGCAAAAAAAAAAAACAGGGTAAAATATCAACTGTCAGATGACAAATATGGGAATCTAATATCAGCTGTTAGATATCATCGGATGTCAAATGCAGATTTTGGGGAAAACATTTTGACAAATGTGGGCTGGACGTGGAGATGTCTGGAAGAAAATTGCTCATTGCTACAAAGTGTCGAGCCAATTTACACATTCCGAATAACAATATGGTACTATTCGGCTTGGACTGCACACTTGTTGACTCAGACTGTGGCAAATACCATGTTCAAAGGCTGTCCCAATAAATCCCAGCCATCAAAAAGCCTGCATGCCAGGGAAGGACTTTCAAGCCTAGAACTCTCTCTGATGCATTAGTTGCTCATGTGAGGAAAGGTTTTAAAAAACAAACAAACCTGCAGATAAGGATAGAAGACAAATTTGGTTAAGTCCGCATTTAAAGGGGGATCTATCAAATTTGCACTTTTCCAAAACGGTATGAGAACTTAACACTGGAGGCATTCAAGAGGCAACTGGGCAGCCATCTGCATATGCTTTAATTTGGATTCCTGCACTGAGCAGGGGGTTGGACTCAATGACCTTCTGGGCCCTTCCAACTCGACGATTCTATGATCCCATGAAACACAGCCACCCTTTGAAATGTGCACTTTTCTGAATTGTGTGATGCAGTTAAAAAAAAAAAGTTTGAAAAAAGAATATATAGGAAAAGTGTGCATAATGAATATATTAGTGATATTAGTGCATTATCTGAGGAGAAATTGCTTGCAAAAATGTGTACATTAGTCAAAACTGAAAAAAAAATTATTAGGAGAAATCCACACCGAAATGCTGATGAATTTTCGTGAGGATTCCCCCCCTCCAAAAAAAATAACAAATTACGGCAGAAATGTGGAGAACTGGATTTAATATTGGAAAAATAAGAATCTGAAAGGCCAAAATTGACAGTTCCGTCCATTCTTACCTGCAGGATACATGTGCGACAATCTGAAGTGGTCCCCTGAGTCATCCTGTAACACTCCCCTTGACATCTGCAGACTTGAAATCTGAATTAACTCAGTTGGCTTTTCTGTTTGTTTGTTTCTGTCTAACACACTTCTGTGTCTATCCACAGGTCGGGTTATCCTGTACGAAGCCATGCTTGGATTTTAATAGCCATGTTTCGACTAGCCATGGATTTCACCTCTTGTGAATCTTTGGGTCACGGCTGTAGGCACCAGTTCTTGCAAAGGCCAGGTCACCGGGACCGGTATGGATTCCCTCATAGTCCCTTGTGGAATCTTAGATCTGGTCAGCAAGCGAGGAGTCGTGGGCTTCTGGGCAACCATGCTTTTTCCTATTTGGAACGACGGCCTAATGGACTACTGCCAAATATGTATCATTCCAAAAGGCTACACAAAGCCACGGACCTCTTCTGGGAAAGCGGGCAACCTGAGCACTTTGCACCTGCAAATTCAGACCCTGCCCTGACAGATGGGAGTACAGCCTACCAGACTTACTTGAAAAGGAGGAAAAGGTACCTCCGGGCATTTGGCAAGCCCACTCCAGAGACGGAGGTGATTGTGTGGGGATCAACAAGCCCATTGGAAACCCTGGAGGCATTCCCTGGGATTTATGGTAGTGCCACGACCATCTCTGTTTTGCAACGCATGACCACCACCATCTCCACCACTACCACCACTACTATCACCACCACTACTGCTGCTTCCACGAAGGTACAGCCAGAAGGGCCAGGCCCTGGAATTGGCACACCGAAAAACAACCCTGGGGTGGTTAGCACAATGGTGCCACCTGCTACTTCTGATGGTAACAGGAAAGAGGTTGATGCTCCTCCACCTAAGATACCGGGAGACACTTCTGGTATGTTTATATATTCTTGTTACACACGTATGTGTTTTCTTGTGCGTGGGTAAATGACATGTTCATTTCCAGTTGCTGACCCCCAAGCAGGAAAATAAAACAACCAACTATGTGCTATTTTTTTTTAATATAACTACAGTCAAATGAAGAGGCATACCACATAGCAGAAATACGAGACAGCTAATCAGTGGGAGGATTTGACTTATTTTGGGGTGGTGGTTTGGGGTGGTGGTTCTAGAATCCTTGGAATTCCCAGCATGTTGCAAACATGTCAAGAAGTTCACTCCCAATATCCCAATATCTCCAAGAACATAATGTTTCACTAAGGGTAACGCCGTATACCAGTCATGGGAAAATCTGGCAACGAAAATGATTAACGAGGAACAATGCAAGAGGTTGGCATGGTCTGATATCTGCTGAGGCCCCAAGGTCATAGGGGCCCATAGGGATCCTCAGGATGGGGACCCCCATTGGCACTGCTGCCACCAGTGGCTGATAGGAGGAATAAGCTTTCCTTCAGAACTGCAGGTAACTCAGTAAGCATGCTTGGGGGATCAGGGAGAGTGACTAGCTGTGATGATGGCCATCAGCAGGGGTGGGGCATCAGTGACACCATGCTGAGGCCCCACCAAAGCCTTGCACCAGGCCTGATTGTGACCACTGAGAGCCAAGAATCTCGTACAGAGTTTTACAGGCCATTTATTTAGATTGCCTATTTTGGTCAGGAATGTCGCTGTCAGATGGAGATCCCCCCCCTGCATTTTCCCATGCTAGCAGGCTTTACAGAGGTGATAAGCCATATTGAGTTTACTACTATGCCGTCCTTACACATTGCAAAAGATTCTGGGGCATGCTCTACAGCAGGCATGCAAAACATGGGATGAGTCTATTAGGCCCCCTCAAAAAAACCCATGGGACCACCTCGCGCATGCCCCACATGCCCTATGGCTTCACGGCTGGGGGAGCACTGGGCAAACTGCCTTTACCTCCCTGTAGTTTCTCCAGCTTCCTTACAGATGGAGCCCTTTCGCTCCTACCCCTCAGCCACTGAAGGGATGTGACTTCTTTTTACTTGGGGTTATACCAGGAAGAGCCATCTTCATCATGAACCCTCTAGGAAATACCCTCAGACAGGGCACACCAAAGCAAACATTTTTATGTAAAAGATCCGTACAACAGTCACGTTTTGCTGGAGAATGCACTTTCCAGCGCCTATTCTATGTTTAAAAAGGGTGCAGTGGCTTAGAGTGGAAGGGTGCAGAACGTGACGTCACGGCACACAATGGAACAAAATGGATGGAACGGGCCTAAGACCGTGAGTGACAAGGAACAGAATGAGCTGCTCAGTTCCTCTATGTCGCCCACCCCTTCCTCACCATCTTTTACCTTATCCACACCTCTGCCATTTTGTAGCCCCTTACAGAAAATCCTCCCTGCTGTTTCCTTGACTCCAAAACAATATCCTTAAGCACGGTTGCAAGACAGCAAGCCCCCCAGTCCTCAGGACTGGGCTGCCATTAGGCAGTTGCCTCAGATGGTAGATACTGGGGGCAGACTGTGGCCAAGAACTGGGGAAGAGGTCTGGGTGTGCCACTTGGCCGGCCCCCGTGCCCTCTGCGCTCGCTTGTTGACTTCAGGAGCACTGGAGGGTGCTGTTGTCACACTGGCAGCAGTGAAGGGAGATGCACCTTGGAGTCCAGTCAGCTGTCGTATATGAAGCGGAGGAGGTGCCACCTTGTCCTTTTGCCTCAGACAGCAAAATGCCTTGGGCCGGCCCCGTGTCCTCTCATGGTCGACTGTCTTAGGAACCCCTTCTTGGGAGTGGAATTCTAGCTAAAAAGAAAAGAGGGGGGGAGCATCACAGTTGAAAATGGAATTAAATAAGTTCCAAGATCATGTTGTACACCGCCCTGGGAGCTGCTAGCTATAGGGCGGTTTAGAAATGCAACTAAATAAATAAATAAATAAATAAATAAGATAAACATGCACCCACTGAACAAACTGAAACTCTCTCTCTCTCTCTCTCTCTCTCTCTCTCTCTCTCTCCCTCTCTCTCTCTCTCTCTGATCCTTCATTTCTATGTGAGGCACTCTCTGGGGGTTTGAAGGAGGTTTGTTGGTAAGCTCAGTAAATCTGTACGCAGCATCCTGATAATCGAACTTATGCACCGTGTTCATTCCTTGTAATGCTGTCCACCAATCCCATTGGCTCAGCAGGCACAGAGGACTTTCCCTTTATTGCAAATTATGTTTGCTATTACACAAGTTAAACTGGGAGGCTCTTTGCCACACTTTGAGTACATGAAATCATAGAATGGTGGTTGTCACTCATATGGTCCAGACATATGCTTCTCTTGAATAAAAGGGAAAGAGAGGAATTGTTGGATTTTACTATATAATCTATATCCAGATTAATTTCTCTAATGGACCCATCTTCTCGGTGGAAAATGGACATTAACTTATTCCTTTCTTTAAATACAAAATTAGACGTTAAAGGAGTGCATAATTGTTGCTGAAACCAGCAGCATAATCAGCAGCCTTTCATCTCCCCATCAGTAATATCTAGTGCAAGGGTAGGCAATGTGGTGCACTCCTGATTTAGACTGCAACTCCCATTAGCCCTAGCCAGGATGGTTAATGGTCAGAGATGATAAGAGCTGTAGACCACAACATCAGTAGGTCGCCATGGTGACTTCTCCAGGTCCAGTGCTATCAAATGCATGATTACAACATGGTTAGGGATGATTTTCAAATTATGCTCATCCAGTATTATTTCTAGATTTGGAAGCTCTTAAATACATAATCTTGCTTGCTGCTTCAGTTGACAGCAGCTTGTGAGCACTCCATGTGAGTAATGGCTTATTCTGGCATGAGGAAGGCAGAAGGAGACAGCATTAAATTTATGGAATTTTATTTTATTTATTCATTTTCATTTATGTATTGCTTCCTGCGACACAGCGATTTATCAATAAAAACATATATAAAAGAACTTCATATGCATAAAACAATTAATATTATTTATATATATATGCAGCATCTCCTAACTATCACCGAGCAATCAGGGAGAGCTACCCATTGCTGGCCAACTCTGAACATCTTGCTAGAACCATCAGCAGCCCTCCTGTTGTAGCATTTCGCCAGCCTCCTAATTTGCACACACTGTTATTGAGAGCTGTGCTTAAGCCACCTGTCACCAATCCTGGGTCTCATCCATGTCACTCCAAATGCTGTACCACCTTGAGACAGCCACTTTTACAAGCACTAGGACAGGCAGGACCTATTACATCAAACAGAACATCACCTGCAGGTCCTGCAATATAGTTTACATCATCAAATGCAAAAGACCAGGATGTCATATCCAATACATAGGAAAAACCACAACTGACCTACGCACATGCTTCAGGAACCACAAGTCGGCAATCTTAACAAAAAAAGTGGAGCAACCAGTTGCAAAGCATTTTAACATTGATAACAGCGATAGAGATGCCAGCAGATCCAGCAGCATTGACTAAAAGGGAGAACCTTTGGATATACTCTCTGGACACATTGGCACCACCTGGCCTGAACCTGGAGGACAGTACCAGCATCACTGAGCTTCTAAGCAAATGAAGCCCCTCTGAGCATTCCACCCTCAAAGCTCTATAACTGCCACCTTGGTAACAGCATTTGTATGTTAGCAGCTGATGAAGGCAAAAGCTGAAACGTTTTGTACAATAAAAACCTGGTTAATCACAATTACGTTCATATATATTTTTAGGTGATTAACAGAATCCTTATAGGGATCCAGAGCAAGCTTGAGTGAAGTTCTGTTTGTTGCTTTCAAAACTGTCTTATATATATATATAATTTCATGTATAAAAGCAATTTCAAATCCAATACAGATAGAGGCTTAAGATTCTTGTTGAAGAAGGAAGGTTTTCAGTAGGTGCCAACAGGACAATAAAGGTGGTGCCTGTCTGATATGTAATGGGACAGAGTTCCAAATGGTAGGTGCTGCCACACTAAATGCTCAATTCCTACAATGTATGGAATGGATCTCCTGATGAGATGGAATCTGCAGAAGGCCTTCTCCTGCAGGACACAGAGATTGGGTGGGTGTATAAAGGGTGAAATGAACTTTCAGGTATCCTGGACCCAAGCTGTACAGAGCTAGGTACACTACTACCATCACCTTGAACTTAACTCAGTAGCTAATTGGTAGCCAGTGTAATTTTATTTATTTTATTTATTTATTTTATTACATTTTTAGACCGCCCTATAGCAATAAGCTCCCAGGGCGGTGTACAGCATAATAAAACAGGTTAAAATACAAGTGGATGTAAATACAATACACAATAAAACATAATTAAAAATTTTCAATTTTAAATTCAAATTTTAAAATTTTTAAAATGCCTGGGCGAAGAGGTAGGTCTTTACCTGGTGCCGAAAAGATAACAAAGAAGGCGCCAGGCGTATCTCATCAGGGAGGGCGTTCCATAGTTCGGGGGCCACCACTGAGAAGGCCCTAGCTCTAGTTATCGTTCTCCGTGCCTCCCTATGCGTTGGGACACGGAGAAGGGCCTTCGACGTCGAGCGCAGCGACCGGGTAGGTACATAGCGGGAGAGGCGTTCCGCCAGGTATTGCTGTCTGATGCCGTTAAGGGCTTTCAGCAGCAGCTTAACCTGATGATGAGCAATGTCCAGGTCAACCTCAAGGGTATCTCCACAGAGCAGGCATTGCAGTAGTCCAACCTGGAGGTTACCCGTTTCATTGCCACTTGATGTGATGATGGTGTCAAGCAAGAAGGCTTTGAAAGCAGACAAGACAAATTCGTGGGGGAGGAGGACATACGTTGATGGCTGTTATTCAGGAAGGCTCTCTGGAGCCTCCATCTTCAGAAATACGATACCTCTGGACTCAGCTGCTGTGGAGAACAGTGGATGGCCACTGTGGGAAACAGAAAGCTGAACTAGACTGATGTTTGGTCTGATTTGGAGTGGCTTTTCGTATGGTCTTATAACAGGAACAGGAACAGTCAAGGAAGCTTGGAAAGATCCTTACAGATGAGGCCAGAACCTTGCTGTTGTCTAGGCAAAGACCCCAGCCAGTCCCGGAAATATTTATGCCAGGCATTGTCAGCTTGTGACCCCAGGCTTAATTTGATGTGGCCTTGGGGGTTAATTTCAAAAGATCTCTGCAAGAGATCAGTTCAGACCTCTGACAAGAGTGACCTGTCCTCCCTTTAGGAAACCACTGGGAAGTACAAGAAAGAAAGGGGATGGCAGGAAGATGGAGATAAAACATGGTGCTGGCCCTGCCCATTTATGGCTCTGGCAATGCCAACCACCGGCTTTGAGCCCACTGACCAAGGGCATGTGGCCCCTGACAAATGACATTTGATGAATGTGGCCCTCAGCAGAAAAGAAGGTTGCCAACTCCTGATTTATACCTTTGACGGGGGGAATTTTTGGGGCATCTGGATGAGTTGAGCTGGCGATGAACAAATCTGTCAATTCTGGTTTCCCTCCATTTTTCTAAGTTTGATTTTGTCCTATTTCTGCATGCTCATGTGCAGTTTTCCTTATGTATCCGTTGCACCTCATATAATGTATTCTTGCACATTATTGTCGGTAATACGTGCATTTTTTTTGTGTGCACCACACATGACTGTGTGCATTTTGGGGGATTGGAAGATGGCATTTCCAAATTTGGAGAAGGGTGGATTGGGAAGGATGGCTGCATTTTTGGTTCATATATTGTCTCAGGAGGTGCCAGCGAGGTAGGTTCACACTAAAATATGAGCTGATTTCTGCCCCATCTCTAGGTAGAGCTAAGGCTGAACTTCGGAGGAGAGTAAGTTTTTCCAGGACTGTGAGTGGCCCATCTCAGAAAGGCAGGAGGACACAGATTTGGAGGCATCTGCTTCCCATGCTGCAGTCAAGACCTGGGGATTGGGTGGGGATGAAAGGATGAAGGGAGGGAGGGAGGGACAAGTGCTCAATAATAGTTACAGCAGACAATATTGCTATTGCATTGTTCCTGTTCCTCATCGCGTTTCAGGATCGCAATTCAGCCATCTCCCTTGTCTTGGGCACCCTCTGGGAGTTGCATCAATTTCCGAGGATGCAAACCAGATTTTCTGGAGCGCTGTTGCTACTAGCGACGCAGTTTGGCATGTGCTTGAAGCGGAGCAAGTTCTACCCACCCACACTAACAGCAAGAAAGTTGTCACTGTGTTGTGGGGAATAAACAGGGAAGGACAAGTATTCCGGGGTTTTTTCCCCTGGAGGGGGAGAGAGATGCTAGACATTACCCCTGACTTTCAGAAAATGGCAAGGGTTTCTTTCTTTATTTTAAAGTGCAATACCTTACATTTTATACAACTATCCTTGCCGCTAGGATGGATGGGTCAGCCAATTTGCCTGCCACCTCTGTTTCACTTGCACTCTATCACAGGCCAATTTGTCTTTTCTTGTGGATTAAAAAAACTTGCACAACAATACATTTATTATTATTATTATTATTAATAATAATAATAATAATAATAAACCTCAAACTAAACTATGCAGGTAAGAAGCCAGCAGGCATGTGGGGGCTTTCCAGTGTTTTGCACAGCCTGCAGCATGTACGACTATCTGCCTGTTGGACAGCAGTCGTGGGTGTGCTCTCGGTGCAATGAGCTCCTGGCTCTCTGGGAACGACTTCATTTCCTTGAGGCCAAGGTGGCGGACCTGGAAAAGCTGAGAGAGGCAGAGAGGTGTGTGGAGGAGGCCTTCAGGGACGTTATAGCTGTGTCCCACTCCAACGATGATAGCTCTCCTGCTATCATGGAGAACGATGGTCTCGGGGAAGGAGAGCATCCAGCTGAGGAAGAGGGAAACGATCCCTTAGAAGGGACCCATTCCTTGGGGGATGAACAGCTATCCTCTCGTGCCGAGGATATATCTCCAGGGGGTGGAGGAATCCTGGTAGTGGGCAATTTGATCATTAGGAACATAGACAGTGGGGTGTGTGATGGGCGTGTAGACCGCAAGGTGTTTTGCCTGCCTGGTGCGAAGGTTGCGGATATCGCCCGTCGTTTAGATAGTTTGGTAGACAGTGCTGGGAAGGAGTCAGTGGTCGTGGTGCACGTTGGCACCAATGACATGGGGAAATGCAGCCGTGAGGTCCTGGAAGCAAAATTTAGGTTGCTAGGTAGGATGCTGAAAGCCAGGACCTCCAAGGTGGCTTTCTCTGAAATGCTACCAGTTCAATGTGCAGGACCAGCCAGACAGGCACAGCTTTGCAGTCTCAATGCGTGGATGAGACGATGGTGTCGGGTGGAAGGGTTTGGATTTGTTAGGCACTGGGGAACATTTTGGGACAAGCCGGGCCTGTACAAAAGGGACGGGCTCCACTTGAACCAGAATGGAACCAGACTGCTGGCACTTAAAATTAAAAAGGTGGCAGAGCAGCTTTTAAACTGACTGAGGGGGGAAACCCGACAGGAGCCAAGGAAGGTCCGGTTCGGAGTAACCTCCCCCCTGGGATAAAAACCAAAGAAATGATGAAATTTTAAAAGGGGTAGGCCTAGAAGTAGGCATTGTGAGAGCAGGGGCACAGGATATAAATTCAGAAGAGCAAAACTACCACAGGCCAAACCACAAGTGCCAAAGACACTTGAAGAGAGACACTGCGTACAAGTGCCTGTACGCTAATGCTAGGAGCCTCCGAACCAAGATGGGAGAACTGGAGTGCTTGGTCTTAGAGAAGAGCATTGATATAGTGAGCATAACCGAGACCTGGTGGAATGGAGAAAACCAGTGGGATACGGTTATCCCTGGATATAAACTATATCAGAAGGACAGAGAAGGACGTATTGGTGGCAGAGTTGCTCTATACGTGAAAGAAGGCATTGAATCCAGCAAGCTGGAAACCCCAAAAGAGGCAGACTCCTCCACAGAATCGTTGTGGGTGGTGATACCATGCCCCAGGAGGGACTTAATACTGGGAACGATCTATCGTCCCCCTGATCAAAATGCTCAGGGAGACCTTGAGATGAGATATGAAATTGAGGAAGCATCCAAACTAGGAAATGTGGTAGTAATGGGTGACTTCAACTACCCGGACATAGACTGGCCGCATATGTGTTCCAGTCATGACAAAGAAGCAAAGTTTCTAGATATTCTAAATGACTATTCCCTAGACCAGTTGGTCATGGAACCGACCAGAGGGATGACAACCCTGGACTTAATCCTCAGTGGGGACCGGGACCTGGTGCGAGATGTAAGTGTTGTTGAACCGATTGGGAGCAGTGACCACAGTGCTATTAAATTAAACATACATGTAACTGGCCAATTGCCAAGAAAATCCAACACGGTCACATTTGACTTCAAAAGAGGAAACTTCACAAAAATGAGGGGATTGGTAAAAAGAAAGCTGAAAAACAAAGTCCAGAGGGTCACATCACTCGAAAATGCTTGGAAGTTGTTTAAAAACACTATATTAGAAGCTCAACTGGAGTGCATACCGCAGATCAGAAAAGGTACTGCCAGGGCCAAGAAGATGCCAGCATGGTTAACGAGCAAAGTCAAGGAAGCTCTTAGAGGCAAAAAGTCTTCCTTCAGAAAATGGAAGTCTTGTCCGAATGAAGAAAATAAAAAAGAACACAAACTCTGGCAAAAGAAATGCAAGAAGACAATAAGGGATGCTAAAAAAGAATTTGAGGAGCACATTGCTAAGAACATAAAAACCAACAACAAAAAATTCTATAAATACATTCAAAGCAGGAGACCATCTAGGGAGGCGATTGGACCCTTGGATGATAAGGGAGTCAAAGGTGTACTAAAGAATGATAAGGAGATTGCAGAGAAGCTAAATGAATTCTTTGCATCTGTCTTCACAGTGGAAGATATAGGACAGATCCCTGAACCTGAACTAACATTTGCAGGAAGGGATTCTGAGGAACTGAGACAAATAGTGGTAACGAGAGAGAAAGTTCTAAGCTTAATGGACAATATAAAAACTGACAAATCACCGGGCCCGGATGGCATCCACCCGAGAGTTCTCAAAGAACTCAAATGTGAAATTGCTGATCTGCTAACTAAAATATGTAACTTGTCCCTCGGGTCCTCCTCCGTGCCTGAGGACTGGAAAGTGGCAAATGTAACGCCAATCTTCAAAAAGGGATCCAGAGGGGATCCCGGAAATTACAGGCCAGTTAGCTTAACTTCTGTCCCTGGAAAACTGGTAGAAAGTATTATTAAAGCTAGATTAACTAAGCACATAGAAGAACAAGCCTTGCTGAAGCAGAGCCAGCATGGCTTCTGCAAGGGAAAGTCCTGTCACAGTAACCTACTAGAATTCTTTGAGAGTGTCAACAAGCATATAGATAGAGGTGATCCAGTGGACATAGTGTACTTAGACTTTCAAAAAGCGTTTGACAAGGTACCTCACCAAAGACTTCTGAGGAAGCTTAGCAGTCATGGAATAAGAGGAGAGGTCCTCTTGTGGATAAGGAATTGGTTAAGAAGCAGAAAGCAGAGAGTAGGAATAAATGGACAGTTCTCCCAATGGAGGGCTGTAGAAAGTGGAGTCCCCCAAGGATCAGTATTGGGACCTGTACTTTTCAACTTGTTCATTAATGACCTAGAATTAGGAGTGAGCAGTGAAGTGGCCAAGTTTGCTGATGACACTAAATTGTTCAGGGTTGTTAAAACAAAAAGGGATTGTGAAGAGCTCCAAAAAGATCTCTCCAAACTGAGTGAATGGGCAGAAAAATGGCAAATGCAATTCAATATAAACAAGTGTAAAATTATGCCTATTGGAGCAAAAAATCTGAATTTCACATATACGCTCATGGGGTCTGAACTGGCGGTGACCGACCAGGAGAGAGACCTCGGGGTTGTAGTGGACAGCACAATGAAAATGTCGACCCAGTGTGCGGCAGCTGTGAAAAAGGCAAATTCCATGCTAGCGATAATTAGGAAAGGTATTGAAAATAAAACAGCCGATATCATAATGCCGTTGTATAAATCTATGGTGCGGCCGCATTTGGAATACTGTGTACAGTTCTGGTCGCCTCATCTCAAAAAGGATATTATAGAGTTGGAAAAGGTTCAGAGGAGGGCAACCAGAATGATCAAGGGGATGGAGTGACTCCCTTACGAGGAAAGGTTGCAGCATTTGGGGCTTTTTAGTTTAGAGAAAAGGCGGGTCAGAGGAGACATGATAGAAGTGTATAAAATTATGCATGGCATGGAGAAAGTGGATAGAGAAAAGTTCTTCTCGCTCTCTCATAATACTAGAACTCATGGACATTCCAAGAAGCTGAATGTTGGAAGATTCAGAACAGACAAAAGGAAGTACTTCTTTACTCAGCGCATAGTTAAACTATGGAATTTGCTCCCACAAGACGCAGTAATGGCCACCAGCTTGGATGGCTTTAAAAGAAGATTAGAGAAATTCATGGAGGACAGGGCTATCAATGGCTACTAGCCGTGATGGCGATGCTCTGCCACCCTAGTCAGAGGCAGTATGTTTCTGAAAGCCAGTTGCCGGAAGCCTCAGGAGGGGAGAGTGTTCTTGCACTCGGGTCCTGCTTGCGGGCTTCCCCCAGGCACCTGGTTGGCCACTGTGAGAACAGGATGCTGGACTAGATGGGCCACTGGCCTGATCCAGCAGGCTCTTCTTATGTTCTTATGTTCATCCATCCATCCATCCATCCATCCATCCATCCATCCTAATGTCACATATAGACTCATGGGGTCTGACCTGGCTGGGAATGACAAGGACTGAGACCCTGGGTCATGGTGGATATCTGAGTGAAGATGTCAGCCCAGGGTGCAGCACCTGTGAAAAAAGCCAAATTCTATTAGGAAAGGTTTTCAAAATAAAATGTCTGATATCATAATGCCATTATACAAATCTATGGTGTGATTGCATTTAGAATATCGTATACATTTCTGGTCGCCTCACCTCCAAAAGGATATTGTTGAGTTGGAAAAGGTTCTGAAAAGGGCAACCAAAATGATCAAGGGGATGGTGCGACTCCCCTATTAGGAAAGGTTGCAGCATTTGGGGTTTATTGTTAAGGTGACTACGATCTGTGAGACCAGGGTTCGAATCCCCACCTAGCCATGCAGCTCACTGGGTGACCTTGGGCCAGTCTCTAATTTTCTGTGCATCCCGAATGATGTGGCTCAGCATTCCTGATCCCACCTTCCCCCCTCCTGCTGGTATTTTCTAAGCAAATACCTCCGGGTGCTGCTAATTACTGTTTTACCCAAGGGCTAAGGTTTGGACAAGGGATAGTCCTGCCGTTTAGTAATGACATCTGACAGGTTTGAATCACAGCAGGGAGAAACCATGCAATGCGTTTCTGCTCAAACCATCGTTGAATGACCTCCGCTAATTGCCATGCCACAGATTGGCCTTCAGCAGATTCCTTTCCCACTTGATGACATCAGAAGGAGATGACTGGAGTTAATTTGCTGGATTGCAGGCAGAGAAGAGTGATGCTAAATTGCTTTGATTTCTGTCCCTCTCCTTTGGTTGCACATCCTTTCAGCCACTACCTGGCCCTGCTGGGGGATTCCATAGACCACCTTGGAAGCTCACCTAAAGAAGCTGCAAGGTTTGTTCAGCCTTAATTAAGAATCAGGCATAACCGATAAGGATCCCATCCCCCCCCCCCACAAAGCCTGTTCTTTTATTGTTCTGGAAGGTTGCTCTGCAAAGCATTTCACTCTTCCTTAATCCCAGTGTAACTTGGAGAATTTCAAAAATTAATTCCAGAACTAGTGCTTGCAGTTTCATACAGCATTTTTGCTCCTACTAGTGCTGTGCTAGAAACAAAAGCAAGACATCCCCATGCACACATTTTTAACCATTCTCCAAACATTAATAAGAAAATAAATTGTATTTGGAAATTAGCAAGAGGGGTGAATTTTTGGTGCAATTCTCATGGGTGGTGTGCAGGGGTTTGGCTGTACTTATTTATGAGGTGGCCACTGAGTGTTTGTGGTAGTGAGTGGCCATTATTTCATTCTACAAAATCTTCATTGGTTTTCATTTGGACTTCAATGGTTTCTCATGTCTTCATTGGTTTTCACTCTGCACCTTCCCCACTGCCCGTGCATCCTGAAAACACCAATTCTGTCCTTGGCCGGACTTTCCTGCTGACCCTGCAACCTTGTTTTTTAAGTTAGGTCTTTTTTACTTTTAAAGAAATGAGCGTGAAAGAGTGTATTTTAAAAGATTAAAGAAAGGGCTTCTCTTAAAAAACAAAACCAGCAAACACACTGATCTCAGGAGTTTGGCAGCCAACCTCCCAAGCTTCTTGTGCTTCAGTAAAATCCCAGGGGAAAACAGCAAGAGGTAGCACCTCTTGTGGAGGATATGGTCATATGCATGGTTGGGTCCAGATTCTTTTGCTGCAGTGTTTTATCAATGCACACAAATGTACATGCACATCAGGAAAACACTACACAAAATCTGGGTGCAATCATACATTCTGCTTTGGTCGTGCTTTATCAATGCTTTAAAATGTGTATCAGTAGCATAGAGATTGGGGGGGGGCAAACAGAAAAAAAGAACCGAAGGAACAATGGATAATTTCTTATGCCCCAGTTCCATTTTGGAAACAAGACCAGATAACTTGGAAGTCCAAATTCCAGGGAGAAATTTGAAAAGAAATTTGGAGGTATCCCTACCGTCATCAAAAATAGCAAACATGCTTTCCAAAAACAGTCACTAAGGAGGCATAACAAAAAGGACAGGGGCAAGACTTCTCTGCCTCCATACACAAGCACCTTTCCTTTGCAATGTTATTTATTTATTTATTAATTCAATTTATATACCGCCCCATAGCCGAAGCTCTCTGGGCGGTTTACAACAGGTAATGTTAATCGGTGTTGCAGTTCCACGGTTCACCACATGGGGCAGCTGTTCACAGAACCAGCAGTTCTTGATAGCCAGAGAGGGATATGTTCAGTATGTCGACTCTCGGCTGACCAGTATGAATGCACATAAGTATGTTTATGGTTTGGGGGAAATAACAACAGATGAATGCACTTGAAATACTAGTAATGCATTATCTCACCTGCATCCCCCTTCTTCTGAGGAGTGGGCTACTTAGGGTGGTTGTTGTTGTTGTTGTATGTTTTCCTCATGCACAACAATCCTGTGAGGTAGGCAAGGCTGAGAGGTTATCCAAAGCCAACCAGTTAGCTTCATAGCTGAGTAGGGAGATGAACTCAAGACTCCAAGTCCAGCACAAGTTTTTAAGTTCAAGTCTCCAAGTCCAGCATAACACCACCTTTTAAAATACGGCTCTGTTTTAAGCAGTGTTGATGATACTGCTATATTGATTGATTGATTGATTGATTGATTTAGTTTCATTTATATACCGCCCTAAGCCTGACGGCTCTCTGGGCGGTGTACATAAGAGATAAAACAAACACAATGTGTCACTACAATACATATAGCAAAATCAAGAACCAAAAACAAACAACAACAAAGATCAAACAACAAATAAAATACCATTAGAATACACTGTAAAATACACTTTATGATATTCTGGGATAGCTAAGTGTGTTCTAACGAAGGGTTGCATGCTTTTTGATGTTCAGATTTACTGATAGTTTTCTCCCTAAGCACGATGAGTCAACGCCTACAAAGCAGATCTGGATGGAGTGTGGCGTAGCATGTTGCCATTTGAGTAAGTGCTCCCAAGGCCGTATCCCTTGCCTGTTTTGTCCTTGTCAAGACAGAATCTTTAGTGCATTCAGTTGCTGACATTCACAATATTCCACCGAGAGCTGGCTGATGACGCTGGTGCCACCATGGCACCGGTGATGGGGAGAGGGAGCAGGGCACATCTAATTAAAATCAAAGTCAAAGGAAACCTGTTACAGGAGAACGTATGGGTGCCGGGGAAGGACAAAGCAGGATGCTTGTGACCTTTCCTTTCAATCCCTTATCTGAAACACTCCCTTTCCTCCCTTGGATTTTGATGGTGCAAAACATTGATCAACTAGACCACTCCGTGGCTCTCCGGATGCTGCTGGACTACAGCTCCCATCATCCCTGACCATGAGCTGTGTTGGCTGAGACTGATAGGTTGCTGTAGTTCAGCAGCATCCGGAGAGCCACCGAGTGGCCACCCCTGAACTAGAAAAACCTCCCTGCATTATCATGGTATATGTACTCTGGTTTCCAATATTGATTGACATTCACCTAACATTCTGTCACACCCTGGTATGAGAAAGAAACATGCTTTGATATTTGTATACTAAAACTATCTCTATACCACCTTTCAGGAAAACATCACAAGGCAGTGTGTAAAAATATGTTGTTGTTATATGCCTTCAAGCTGATTACGATTTAGGGCGACCTTATGATTTTTTTTATATATATATATATTCATAGGGTTTTCATGATAGGAGGTATTCAGGGGTGGTTTACCTTTGCCTTCCTCTAAGCCTATGGCACCTGGTATTCCCAGGAGGTCTCCCAATTAAGTACTAACCAGGCCTGACCCTGCTTAGCTTCTGAGATCAGACGAGATCGGGCATGTTCAGGGTAGTATGGCTGTCGCCCAAAAATATATTAGGTGACATATATTAGGTGAGTATGGTAGCCGTGCTCAGAGCAGACCCATTAGTATTAACGAACCCACTCTGAGCATGATTTAGTTGGATATCACCTGTACAAATGATGTTAAAACTAACTTACTGAATAAGTAAATGAGCAAATAATGTTAGATCAAACACACCTATTGTTATGGTCAGCTTATATCAATGTCCAGCAAAGGTCATTGAATCATAGAATAGTAAAGTTGGAAGGGGCCTATAAGGCCATCAATTCCAATGCCCTGTTCAATACAGGTCTAGAGCAAGGGTGGGGAACCACAGACCTGAAGACCAAATGTGACCTTCCAGGCCTCTGTATTTGGCACTCAGAACTCTTCTACTGTACAATGATTAGAGTCACATCCATTTCTCTGCCCACTATTGGCTCTGGCCCCACCACCACTGGTATGGAAGGTTGTCCATGAGGCAAGGCTGATTTTTAATTAATTTCAGAAAATTAACATTGGAGTCTATGACAGGGCAGGCATGCTCAGTAAGAACCAAGTCGGTGTGTTCTAAAAGCCAGACTCACAGCTGCTTGGCTTGCCTAATCAGGAGGCTACACCCATACCAGAACTTTATTTCACTTGAGACTGTCATGGCTTCCCCAAAGAATCCTGGGAAGTATAGTTTGTGAAGGCTACTGAGAATTGTTAGGAGACTCTTATTCTCCAGAGAGAGCTCCAGTGGCCAGAGTGATTTAACAGTCAGCCCCTCTTCTGCCGATGCAGCTCTGTGAGGGGAACAGGGCAAATCTCTCAGCACCCTTCACAAACTACACTTCCCAGGATTCTTTGGAGGAAGCCATGACTCTTTCAGGTGGAATAAATCTCTGGTGTGGATGTGGCCAGGGACAGCTTTGGTTTAAATTTGGGTCGGAGACTACATGTATCTGCTGTAGTATAAAACGGTGGGGGGAATCCCTACCCCTACCTCCACACCTCCTTGACCTGCCTCCCTCCCTCCATACCCCTTCCCCCTCTTTGCCCCTCCCCCAGGACAGTTTGTGATTTACTCCTGTGCAATCCTAAGCATGATTGCACAGGAGTAAATTGCATTGAACTCAATAAGCATGCAAATGATCAAACCTCCCCTCCTCCTCCCTTCTATCCCCTCCCCTTCCTTCCCTCTCCCTGTCCTTCCCCTCCTCTTCTCCCCCTCCTTCTCCCTCTCCCTCCCCCCTCCTCCCCATGTTACCAAATGTTTCCAAGCTACACAGGAAGTGGACTGGACTGTGAAAGACCAACTCAAACTGTGTTGTCATTTGTACAAATTTGTAGGGCAGTCCAATATATCTCAAAGAGGAGGTCAGGTCTCCTGCTCCCCTGGTGCATTCGCTATAGCTGCCCAATTTCCCTGCTTTTTAAAGTTTGATAGAAATATCTGTTGGCTTAAGGTACGTTCTTAAACTGCAAGGGCTTTTTTTCCTATTAGCGGGCAGGTGAAAGGGAGGAGCAGTGCAGTTCTGTGATCTGTAAACTCTTCTTGGAATTTGCTTGGCACAATGCACTTTGCATTGAGCATTCACAGGAAAATACTTTTTTTGATGTTGTGCAAACAGATGGCAACTTGTGGAATGAATCATCCCCTTCTTTCCCTTCCTATGGGATGAGGGGAAAGATCAGTTCCATTCACATTAAAGCAAACCAACCTAATTCACATTTTCTGAAACTAGATGAGAATTGAAACAAGCCCTCCTTTGAAACGTGCACTCCTCTGAATGTTACAATGCAGTTCCTCAGCCAAGTAGGGTGTACCGAAATGCATATCCTGGGGTGCAGTGTACATGGAAATGGATAATATTAGTGAAAAATAACATAAAATGCATTATATTATGGGAAACTGCTTGGCAAACATTTGAATATTGGGCAAAACTGCATACAAACCTGTGTATATTAGGAGAACTTAAGAGGGGGAAAAATGGGAAATTGAGAGAAACCGAAGAGAAACTCTTTCACCCTGCACCCTCCCACACACCACCACTACCACCCAGCAAGAAAAGGGAGTGCTACCAACACAGGTCTAAGCAGAGGCCCTGGCAAGGGAGGCTGGGCTGGCATCTCACCTGCACAGCTTCACAGCTCAGCGCTATGGTCTTTTCTCTGTTAACAGTCTTCCCATTTCGGACGCCCATCTTGCTAGCTCCACATTATGTTGATCTGAAATAGCAGGGCGAATCTGGCACTTCTGATCTCTCGGCTTTCACCATCGTGCGACAGGCTGTGCACATCCCACAAGAGGCTCTTGTTTGGTGCAGGCGGCGTTGGACTCTGCTGGAAGACACCATATGCTCAGGAATGGAGGCTTGTCGCTACCTCTTAAACTTGTTGACTATTGCAACTTGACGCATCTTGCGTCATTTACGGTGAGAGTAAGCAAAGAGGTACAGTATATGCTTATAAGGCTGGGCTTGCTCCAAAATTGGCCACCCAAGCCTCTCTCTGTTGCTCTTGGGACTCTCTCCAAGGGCACCTTTCTTGTCCTGCCTTATGCACACCCCCCCCCAAGTGTTTTTGCCTAGCTGGAATGTGTCATTGGAAGATGGAAGTGCATTCGCATTTAAATCTCTGACTTCTGTGTGTCTGAAAGGTACAATGCCTGCTGTACTAAGATAAAAGTTGCAGTCATTGCTCAGCTCACTTTAGCCCCTGGCTGCCCTCACTTTTTTCCCTGCGGCCTCGCCTACCACTGACACGCAGCCCTCAGAAGAATCAGAAAATATCATAGTAGAATCATAGAATCAGAAAATAGTAGAGTTGGAAGAGTCCTCTAAGGCCATCAAGTCCAACCCCCTGCTCAACACAGGAATCCAAATTAAAGCATTCCCAACAGATGGCTGTCCAGCTGCCTCTTGAATGCCTCCAGTGCTGGAGAGTCCACCACCTCCCTAGTCATTGGTCCAATTGTTGTACCGCTCTAACAGTTAGGAAGTTTTTCCTGATGTTCAATTGAAAACTGGTTTCCTGCAACTTGAGCCCGTTATATTGTGTCCTGCACTCTGGGACGATCGAGAAGAGATTCCGACCCTCCTCTGTGTGACAACCTTTCATGTACTTGATGAGTGCTATCATATCTCTCCTCAGTCTTTTCTTCTCCAGGCTAAACATGCCCAGTTCTTTCAGTCTCTCCTCATAGGGCTTTGTTTCCAGTCCCCTGATCATCCTTGTTGCCCTCCTCTGAAACTGTTCCAGTTAGTCTGCATCCTTCTTGAAGTGCGGAGAGCAGAACTGGACACAGTATTCAAGATGAGGCCTAACCAGTGCTGAACAGAGGGGAACTAGTACTTCACAAGATTTGGAAACTATACTTCTGTTAATGCAATATAGCATTTTCCTTTTTTGCAGCCACATCACACTGTTGGCTCATATTGTGATCAACAACAATTCCAAGATCCTTCTCGCATGTATTGATTGATTGATTGATTGTATTTATATACCGCCCCATAGCTGAAGCTCTCTGGGCGGTTTACAATAACTAAAAACATTAAAAACAAATATACAAATTTAAAAACACAACTTTTAAAAACAATTTAAAACACAATTTAAAACACATGCTAAAATGCCTGGGAGAAGAGGAAAATCTTGACCTGGCACCGAAAAGATAACAGGGTTGGCACCAGGCGCACCTCGTCAGAAAAATTCATAATCTGGGGGCCACCACTGAGAAAGCCCTCTCCCTTGTTGCCAGACTCCCAGCTTCCCTCAGAGTAGGCACCCGGAGGAGGGCCTTGGATGTTCAGTATAGCGTATGGGTGGGTTCATGTCAGGAGAGGCGTTCCATCAGGTATTGTGGTCCTAAGCTGTGTAAGGCTTTATAGGTTAAAACCAGCACTTTGAATCAATCTGGCTGCTGCATTTTGCACAAGCGCAGTTTCCAAACCGTCTTCAAAGGCAGCCTCATGTAGAGTGGGGGCATTGCAGTAATCTAACTTGGAGGTTACCAGAGCATGGACAACTGAAGCCAGGTTATCCCTGTCCAGACAGAGGCGTAGCTGGGTCACCAACCGAAATTGGTACAAGGCATTCCGTGCCACTGAGGCTACCTGAGCCTCAAGTGACAGAGATGGTTCTAGGAGAACGTTTCCCAGGAGGGTCATAGACCCTTTTTTGGGAGAAGACTGAGCCAAAGTAGGAATTGAGCACTTCTGCCTTTTCTTTGTCATCTGTTATCATTTTGCCATCCTCACTGAGTAGCTGTGCCACCATTTCTTTTCTCTGTCTTTTACTATGGACGTACCTGAAGAAAGCTTTTTTGTTGCTTTTGGCATCTCTCACTAACCTCAGCTCATTCTCAGCTTTAGCCTTCCTGACGCCATCCCTGCAATTCTGTGCTACCTGTCCGCACTCTTCCTTTGTGGCCTAGTCTTCTTCCACTTGTATGTGTCCTTTTTTGTTTTCAGGTCATCTCTAAGCTTTTTGTGAAGCCACATTGGCTTCCCACTTTTCCCCTTGTTGGAATTATTTGCCATCGTGCCTTTACAATTTCCTTTTTTAGAAACTCCCACCCATCTTGGACTCCTTTTCTCATTAGGGTCATTAGCCATGGGATCTTTCTTATCATTGTTCTGAGTTTATTAAAATTGGCTTTCCTGAAGTCCAGGGTGCATGTATGGCTACTCTCAGCTTTTGCTTCCTTTAAAATCAGTAACCCATATAATGTGGTCACTTTCCCCCAGAGTTCCCATAACTGCCACTTCATCCATCAAATCATCTCTATTGGTTCAAATCAAGTCCAGGATAGCTGATCCTCTGGTTGCTTCCTTCACTTTCTGTAGGAGAAAGGTATCTCCAACATAAGTCAGGAATTTCTTGGAGGGGCCATGTTTGGCAGAATTTGTCTCCCAACAGATATCGGGGTAATTGAAGTCCCCCATTGCTAACACATCATGCCTCCATGAAACATTGGCAATGTGCTTTGCAAAAGTTTCATCCTCATCTTCTCCTTGTTTGGGTGATCAGTAGTAGACTCCAACCACCATGTTCCTTTTATTACTTGCCCCATTGATTTTAATCCAGATACTCTTGGTGGGGCTACCAAGCTCATCCTCCTGTGTTCCTGTGCAGGGATATATATTTTTAACATGTAGCACAACTCTGCCTCCCTTTGTATTCCTTCTGTTCTTTTTGAACAAGTTATATCAATTGCTGTATTCCAGTCATGGGAGTCGTCCCACCAAGTTTCAGTTATACCTATCGAGTACTATTTACCCTCCTGTATTAAGAGTTCAGGTTCGTCCTGTTTGTTTCCCATACTCAGGGCATTAGTATACAGACACTGAAGACCATGTGATTTACGGCCTGGCTTCCTTACTATATTTTTATGAAGACTATGATTGGGCCCCGGTATTGTCCATGAGGGCATGTGGCCCTCAAGCTGAAAAAGCTGTTTTACCTCTTTTTAAAAAATGTTGATTTTTCAACATGCACAGTACAATATTTTTTTTTAAAAATGTTATTTTAATATCTTAAAGATAAAGGGGAATGTTAAGTAGTGTGGTGGTGCACAAGAACTAAGGAGGGTGGAGTTTGCTTTGGACTGTGATGGGTTTCTGGACAACTTGAAAGACCAAATCAGATTTCCCCAAACTGGTGCCCTCCAGATGTTTTAGACTGTAGCTCCTGTTAGCCCCAGACATCTTGGTCGATTGTGCAGTGGCACAATCTGGGTCAGCCAGTATTTTCCCCTTCTGAAACCTACCACATGATGACATGTGGGAAGGTGGAGCCAGGCCTACAGAGAAGGAGAGGAGAGAGGCGTGTTGATGCATGACGTGGGGCGAGAGTGTCCCAGAAGGGGAGAGTCCTCTTGCCCTTAGGCCCTGCTTGCGGTCTTCTGTCCACTTTGAGCAGGATGCTGATCTAGGTGGGAGCCTGGCCTGATCTAGCAGGCTCTTCTTATGTTCTTAAGGTGGAAATGCAGGTAGACATGTGTAGTGGAAAGCAGAGCTGAACGCATGGCTCTGTCACCTTTCCTTTCCTGAACAAATAGCATCCCGTGGTGAATAATTGGCGAGGGTTGCTAGGAAAGGTGCTGGTGTGGTTTGTATATCTCATTTCAAAGAAAACAAGTGAAAAAAGGAACCACACCAGGTGCGTATCTTATCTGCTCCATCCTGGTGTGCTGGTGACATTTTCCACATGATCATTCAAGTAAATAGCTTTCTTCTGTTTCTCTCTCTCTCTCTCTCTCTCTCTCTCTCTCTCTCTCTGTAGTCATTTTATAGGGTATGGTGGAAATAACATTTTCCTGCGTTGTCAGAGGGAAAGATTGGTTATGGTTTTCGTACATACTTATGGGTTTCCTTTAAAACTTATGCTGTGTACAGCAAAAGAATAACACAAGATCTGCAGCTTCTGAATAGAGTGTGTTTGTGTGTGTGGATGAGGGAGGGAATCAGGTCAAAAGTGATCTGCTGGTGTCTTGGTACGATTATTGCTATTAATAAGAGCAGCAGGGAGTCATCTGTCATTCTCTGTCTCATGCGCTGGGCAAAAGGAAAAATAATGATCAGGCCTGGGGAGCGCCACCTGGCTGGGCCGATTAGGCTTCACGGAAGCCGGCACAGGTGTTGCTGCTAATGGACACCATCAGTCCTGAAATGTGCTGAAATCAGGGGCTGGCTGGAGGAGCTAGAACAAAGGTGGGGACAAAATCCCATAAAGGATAATGAGAGGAAACCCTGGCAAAGGAACGGGGAACATCTGTGGGCTTCCAGATGTTTCCTGCCTCCATCAGTCAGCACGGCCAATGGTCAGGGATGATGCGAGTTGTGGCCCAGAAACGCCTGGAAGTCTGCAGGTCACCCATCCCCGCCATAGCTCTAAAGAGCTATCCCTGATCTGGTATTTTGTTTTATTTATTTATTTATTTATTACCTTTCTACCCCGCCTTTCTTTTTCATGACTGAAACCCAAGGCGGCTTACATATGGTTCCCAGGTGGTCTCCCATCCAGGCACTGACCAGACCTGACCCTGCTTAGCTTCAGCAGGGAGCTGGCCACATGTGCCTTCAGACCATAGCCTGGGCATGTGAGAATCAGTGTACTAAAGGCACTTCTCACATGCTCAGGCACTACTCTCTTTATTATTTCATGTAGTACAGGGAAATGTCCTAGCAATACTGAGAGAGGGTCTGGGGTGCGTGTGGGACAAAATAGGCTCTTCCCAGCTCTCTGCCATTTAAGCAGTGGTGTGGGTTTTCAGGAAAATTAGCTGATGCCCTCAATAGAGTGTGATCTAATTTAGCATGTTTGTTAGATTCATGTTTAGTAAACAACACTCAAGAAGCATTCCATGTTAATTTTATGCCCCAATAGCTGCAAGTATTTGAACTGAAATATTTGATTAGGAAAAACTGGGATATAAATCCTCTAAATAAATAAATAAAGATTCCTTACCGTTGGAAAGCAGAGTCTAGGAATTTAAGGCTGAAAGTGTAAATTATTTTTTAAATAAAAATCCTCACCTCTTCCCCCAGTTTTGGTGGTAATTACTAGGCACAAAAACAACTGGACAATGCAACCATTAATATGCCTAATTTGCATAACTAGCAAATAATTAGCAAAATATGCAAATTAACCTGCCCGGATTTGTGGAGCTGGACTATGGCAGCCTTACAAACGGAGCAACAGATGGTTTGGTTGACCAGAGCTTGATTTCCCCCATTCTACATGTGTCCTTGTCCAACCTAGCAGTGCTTCCTCCCATCCTAGATGTATGCGTTCATGGGAGGGCTCTTTATCTAATTCATATGGCTTCTTGCCCCTGTTGATTACACAGAGAAGCAAACATACTTACCTGTATCTATTCAATGAACAGTTTGCTAAGTTTATGAAGTGGCTTTATGCTGGTCCATCTACCCTAGGATTATTGACTCACCTTAGCAACATCTCTCCATGAATCTCAGACCCGCTGCCTCTGTTCCTTTTAAACTGGAGGTGCTGGGATTCTCCATGCAAAGCATGATTCTTCCAAGGTGCAGATGTTTGGAAAATTGGACTTGGGCTTTCTGACACTGGGGCCACATTCACACCATACATTTGTTCCACTTTAAATAGTCATGGCTTCCTCCAAAGAATCCTAAGAAGTGTAGTTTGTGAAGGGGGTGGAGAGCTGTTAGGAGACGCCCTGTTCCCCTCATAGAGCTGCAATTCCCAGAGTTCTCTGGGAACAGGGAATGGTTGTTAAACCACTCTGACAATTCTAGCTCTTGCCAAAATATATCCTTGGAACCCACATAGAAAACTCAGAATGTGAGATTTCTGACAGCGGTTCCCTGCGCAATTGAGAACCTCCTCATTTGAGAATTGTTGAAGAAGATCCGTGCTCTATCAAAACAATGGGGCCCATCAAGTCCAGCGTGTTCTTCTCACCGTGGCCAACCAGATGCTTCAAAAGGAGGCCCACAAGCAAGACCCGAGTGCAACAGCACTCTTCCCACTTGTGATTCCCAGCAACTGGTTTTCGGAGGCGTAACTGCCTCTAACGGCGGAGTAAAACATAGCCATTATGGCTAGTAGCCCATGACAGCCATGGCACCTGCTCTACCACTACCTTGCATGTGTTATGGCTGGCAGCTGAATGGGTGATCTGAGAAGAGTTACGTTTGAGGCATTGGGCCCGTTCAAATGTTCTTTTTCCTCACATACTTAAAATCATGTCTAGGGGAGCAGGAGCATGACTCACCCGTTGGTATGTCCCTTCCCCTTTGTTGAGGGCCTTCCTGAGTTGAACAAGGGGAAAGGGAGTGCCAGAGGGTTTGCCCGCATGCTCCCACTTGCTGTCATGTGGTTTTAATTCAGTGATAGAAAAGAATGCCTGAATAGGGTAATATGGAAGTTCTAGCTGTAGGATGGGCATGTGATTCTTTCTCCACATAGCTTCTTTCTAGACCCAACATTCTTCTGTTCTCTTGTAAAAAAAAGTTGTTCGGGGCCCCTTGCTTTGGAGGGCTTGCAGATTTTGGATTTACTGAATTGGGGACAGACAAATCCATCAATTCAGGTTGCTCCATTTCCACATGATTTGGCAGGTTTCTCTCTCTCTCTCCCCCTCTCTCTTATTACTATTATTTATTTAAAATATTTCTATCCCGCCCTTCCATCCTATAATAGGGCACTCAGGGCGGCTTACGATAAAATCGAGCGCGTACATAATAAAATTGTGCACAATAAAAATCACAAAAACATTAAAGTAAATTAAAATACATAAAATGCAATTGAAATACATAAAAATACTCTTAAAATATTCTTAAAATACTCTTTAAAAAAGTCTGCACAAAAATCTGTATGGATTTCCATGCCCATTTCTCCCGATATATGCAGTTTTGTATAGAAATTTGCCTGATAAAAGAATGTTGCAGTCGCTTCTGTAGTGTATTTATTATTTTCATTAGTACATGCATTTTTATGTGTGCATGCTTTTGGCCTGGAGAGCTGCATCCCAAAATTCAGAGAAGCAAAATTTTTGACAGAGAGCTTATTGGTTTGTGAAGTATGCCTTGGGGACGTTTGCAGCAAAATGTGACCTGTGCAACTCTCTCCTCCATCCTGATGCTGAATGCATATCCCCAAGTGTGTGTGTGTGTGTGTGAGTGTGTGAATCAGGGATGAGGAATATTTTTGGCTCCACAGGCTAGATCCTTATCAGGATTGACCTCGAGGGCAAAATTAGTTAGGTAGGTGGGGCTGTTTACCTCCTGCCCATCAGCTAATGTGACCAGTGATGTCATCTGGTGGGTGGGAGTGTTTGGGGGTAAAATGCCCTCGTGGGCCAAACTGGACCCCATCGTTGGGCTAAGATTGGCCTGTGGGCTAGAGGTTCCTCACCCCTGGTGTAAAACTATGCGGGGCGGACACATGCCTCTGGGATGTTATCTCTGTGGCGTTGCCCTAAGCTGTCACTTATATGAAAAGTGACATGTTAAAAGCTTGTTCCTTTGCTCTTGCCCATCAATACTGGAGCAGCAGAAAAGAAGAAAGGAAGACAAAGTCTTTTTTCCACATGCTGGTTAGAAAAGCCTATTGATTCTTCTGGTTTTAAAAGGCTGTATTCTGCACTGATTGAAACCACAGTCAGAAGCTTAAGATAGCTCTTTTCATGCTTGAGTTAACTGTAAAAGAGCGGGTCTTTTATTGTCTGGTCAACTGACTCATTTTCCCCTTGATTTACCTCAAGGTAAGGGCTTTTTTTTTTTTTTTTAAAGAAGCCTTTTTATGTTGGGGCCTTTGCTGCATGACAGGGTGCCCAGTGGGGCTTAACCATGCCAGTTTAAAGAGGGAGGCTTTACATTGCTTTGTAACTTCCTTGCCCCAGCTGTAGAAAATCAGGGCAGCCTTTACAAGGCCGGTGGCTCCAATGTCAGCGTAGCAGCAAATCTGCCCTGGGTTTTAGTCTGAACTTGAGTCTGAACTTTAAAGATGCTGAAAGGTAATTCTTGAAAGTTTGGACTAAAACCCAGAGCGGATTCACTGCCCTGCTGACTTCAGAGCCGCCAGCCTCCACTGGGTAAAGGAAAACAATGGAAATGTATGCTGTAATCATCTTTTGTTTTTGCAAACGAATACATTTTGTTGGCACTCTTGCAACTCAGAAGAAGAAGCTGAGTTCTCACACACACCCCACCTGCCCTTTCCCATGCATGGCAGCTTGGCTCACTCTCTTGAGCTGGAATGCTGATTTCTATTAAGAGATAAACTTCATACCTTACATCAGTGGTGGGAAACCTCTGGCCCACATGCCTAAACAGGCCTGGCAGTGGCCTTAATTTGGCCCATGATTACGGCCATTTCAGTTCTCTCCATCTCTCATTTTCGACTCTTAAAACCAGTTCTCCACATTTCTGCAGGGTTGTTTCTTTTTTTTTTTAAAAAAAGCCCTCATGAAAATTCATCAGCGTTTTAGTGTGAATTTATTCATAGTAAACACATCTTTGTAAGCAATTCCCCCCCAATATAATGCATTGTATGTGTTATTTTCACTAAATAAATAAATAATAATGCATTCATTTTTATGCACACTTTCCCATAATATATACATTGTTTGGTTGGTGAACTGCATCAGAAAATTCTGATAAGTGTGAATTTTGAAAAAAAATAACTCTGTTTTTGTTCTCATATTGTTTTGGAAAGTGTGAATTTGATAGATTCAGCTTTAAATGTGCACTGAATTTCTCCCCATTCCTAGTTTTCACTTTTGGGTGTAGGGTTGGCTTTAGGCTTTTTTGGGGTTTCAGCAAAGTGCTGTCCAGTGCCACCAGCGACTCTAAGAGGCAGCCGTTTCCTCCTTGCCAGTGTTGCAGAATGTCATGCCCATGGGAGACAATTTCTCTTCCAAGGAGGATCTATCCAAGGGGAATCTGGCGTACCCAGAAACTAGTGGCACTCAACAACACTGAACCTGAACTAACATTCAGGCACTGAACCTGAACTAACATTTGCAGGAAGGGATTCTGAGGAACTGAGATAAATAGTGGTAACGAGAGAGAAAGTTCTAGGCTTAATGGACAATATAAAAACTGACAAATCACCGGGCCCGGATGGCATCCACCCGAGAGTTCTCAAAGAACTCAAATGTGAAATTGCTGATCTGCTAACTAAAATATGTAACTTGTCCCACGCGCAGGCCTAGCCAGACAGGCCCAGCTTTGCAGTCTCAATGCGTGGATGAGACGATGGTGTCGGGTGGAAGGGTTTAGATTTGTTAGGCACTGGGGAACATTTTGGGACAAGCTGGGCCTGTACAAAAGGGAAGGGCTCCACTTGAACCAGAATGGAACCAGACTGCTGGCACTTAAAATTAAAAAGGTAGCAGAGCAGCTTTTAAACTGACTGAGGGGGGAAACCCGACAGGAGCTGAGAAAGGTCCGGTTCGGAATAAACCTCCCCCCTGGGATAAAAACCAAAGAAATGATGAAATGTTAAAAGGGGTAGGCCTAGAAGTAGGCATTGTGAGAGCAGGGGCACAGGATATAAATTCAGAAGAGCAAAACTACCACAGGCCAAACCACAAGTGCCAAAGACACTTGAAGAGAGACACTGCTTACAAGTGCCTGTACGCTAATGCTAGGAGCCTCCGAACCAAGATGGGAGAACTGGAGTGCTTGGTCTTAGAGGAGAGCATTGATATATTGAGCATAACGGAGACCTGGTGGAATGGAGAAAACCAGTGGGATACAGTTATCCCTGGATATAAACTATATCGGAAGGACAGGGAAGGACGTATTGGTGGCAGAGTCGCTCTATATGTGAAATAAGGCATTGAATCCAGCAAGCTGGAAACCCCAAAAGAGGCAGACTCCTCCACAGAATCGTTGTGGGTGGTGATACCATGCCCCAGGAGTGACTTAATACTGGGAACGATCTATCGTCCCCCTGATCAAAATGCTCAGGGAGACCTTGAGATGAGATATGAAATTGAGGAAGCATCCAAACTAGGAAATGTGGTAGTAATGGGTGACTTCAACTACCCGGACATAGACTGGCCGCATATGTGTTCCAGTCATGACAAAGAAGCAAAGTTTCTAGATATTCTAAATGACTATTCCCTAGACCAGTTGGTCATGGAACCGACCAGAGGGATGGCAACCCTGGACTTAATCCTCAGTGGGGACCGGGACCTGGTGCGAGATGTAAGTGTTGTTGAACCGATTGGGAGCAGTGACCACAGTGCTATTAAATTAAACATACATGTAAATGGCCAATTGCCAAGAAAATCCAACACGGTCACATTTGACTTCAAAAGAGGAAACTTCACAAAAATGAGGGGATTGGTAAAAAGAAAGCTGAAAAACAAAGTCCAGAGGGTCACATCACTCGAAAATGCTTGGAAGTTGTTTAAAAACACTATATTAGAAGCTCAACTGGAGTGCATACCGCAGATCAGAAAAGGTACTGCCAGGGCCAAGAAGATGCCAGCATGGTTAACGAGCAAAGTCAAGGAAGCTCTTAGAGGCAAAAAGTCTTCCTTCAGAAAATGGAAGTCTTGTCCGAATGAAGAAAATAAAAAAGAACACAAACTCTGGCAAAAGAAATGCAAGAAGACAATAAGGGATGCTAAAAAAGAATTTGAGGAGCACATTGCTAAGAACATAAAAACCAACAACAAAAAATTCTATAAATACATTCAAAGCAGGAGACCATCTAGGGAGGCGATTGGACCCTTGGATGATAATGGAGTCAAAGGTGTACTAAAGAACGATCAGGAGATTGCAGAGAAGCTAAATGAATTCTTTGCATCTGTCTTCACAGTGGAAGATATAGGGCAGATCCCTGAACCTGAACTAACATTTGCAGGAAGGGATTCTGAGGAACTGAGACAAATAGTGGTAACGAGAGAGAAAGTTCTTAATGGACAATATAAAAACTGACAAATCACCGGGCCCGGATGGCATCCACCCGAGAGTTCTCAAAGAACTCAAATGTGAAATTGCTGATCTGCTAACTAAAATATGTAACTTGTCCCTCGGGTCCTCCTCCGTGCCTGAGGACTGGAAAGTGGCAAATGTAACGCCAATCTTCAAAAAGGGATCCAGAGGGGATCCCGGAAATTACAGGCCAGTTAGCTTAACCTCTGTCCCTGGGAAACTGGTAGAAAGTATTATTAAAGCTAGATTAACTAAGCACATAGAAGAACAAGCCTTGCTGAAGCAGAGCCAGCATGGCTTCTGCAAAGGAAAGTCCTGTATGAGTAACCTACTAGAATTCTTTGAGAGTGTCAACAAGCATATAGATAGAGGTGATCCAGTGGACATAGTGTACTTAGACTTTCAAAAAGCGTTTGACAAGGTACCTCACCAAAGACTTCTGAGGAAGCTTAGCAGTCATGGAATAAGAGGAGAGGTCCTCTTGTGGATAAGGGATTGGTTAAGAAGCAGAAAGCAGAGAGTAGGAATAAATGGACAGTTCTCCCAATGGAGGGCTGTAGAAAGTGGAGTCCCTCAAGGATTGGTATTGGGACCTGTACTTTTCAACTTGTTCATTAATGACCTAGAATTAGGAGTGAGCAGTGAAGTGGCCAAGTTTGCTGACGACACTAAATTGTTCAGGGTTGTTAAAACAAAAAGGGATTGCGAAGAGCTTCAAAAAGACCTGTCCAAACTGAGTGAATGGGCGGAAAAATGGCAAATGCAATTCAATATAAACAAGTGTAAAATTATGCCTATTGGAGCAAAAAATCTGAATTTCACATATACGCTCATGGGGTCTGAACTGGCGGTGACCGACCAGGAGAGAGACCTCTGGGTTGTAGTGGACAGCATGATGAAAATGTCGACCCAGTGTGCGGCAGCTGTGAAAAAGGCAAATTCCATGCTAGCGATAATTAGGAAAGGTATTGAAAATAAGACAGCCGATATCATAATGCCGTTGTATAAATCTATGGTGCGGCCGCATTTGGAATACTGTGTACAGTTCTGGTCGCCTCATCTCAAAAAGGATATTATAGAGTTGGAAAAGGTTCAGAGGAGGGCAACCAGAATGATCAAGGGCATGGAGCGACTCCCTTACGAGGAAAGGTTGCAGCATTTGGGGCTTTTTAGTTGAGAGAAAAGGCGGGTCACAGGAGACATGATAGAAGTGTATTAAATTTTGCATGGCATTGAGAAAGTGGATAGAGAAAAGTTCTTCTCCCTCTCTCATAATACTAGAACTCGTGGACATTCAAAGAAGCTGAATGTTGGAAGATTCAGGACAGACAAAAGGAAGTACTTCTTTACTCAGCGCATAGTTAAACTATGGAATTTGCTCCCACAAGACGCAGTTATGGCCACCAGCTTGGATGGCTTTAAAAGAAGATTAGACAAATTCATGGAGGACAGGGCTATCAATGGCTACTAGCCATGATGGCTGTGCTCTGCCACCCTAGTCAGAGGCAGCATGCTTCTGAAAACCAGTTGCCGGAAGTCTCAGGAGGGGAGAGTGTTCTTGCACTCAGGTCCTGCTTGCGGGCTTCCCCCAGGCACCTGGTTGGCCACTGTGAGAACAGGATGCTGGACTAGATGGGCCACTGGCCTGATCCAGCAGGCTCTTCTTATGTTCTTATGTTCTTAACAGCCCATTACAATGTTGGGCTCAGTTGGAGCTGAGACTCTCAGGGGAGACTGACATAGGCGAGACGTGGCTGAGTTGTGTGATTTATTGCTTCTACCCTTTTATTTTTTTTAAATTGCACCTTCACACAAGCCTTTCCAGTGCTAGGCCATACAAGAAGAGGTTATTTAGAATTTTGCCAGCAGAGTTCTGAAGAGCTCTGGTTTTGTTCATTTGTTAAAGCAGAACATTGTAGGGTTTTTAAGCAAACCTTAAAGAAAAAAAGTCCTTTGCTGCTGTGCTAAAAGAAAAACAACACAGCTAGTTATCACTAGCTTTTGTGGTGTTTAAACAAGGTTGGACAGCTTCATGCAGGAGGAACAGAGATCTAATATAGAAACAGAGACGAGTAAGGTGTAACCCTCCAGACATTGTGGGACTTCTCCTCATCCCTGACCCTGGCCCATGCTGGCTGGGACTGTTGAGTCCAGAACAACCTCTGGAGGGCCACAGGTTCCCCATCACTGGGGGAGAGAAATGGCACCTTGGTGCTGAGAGAGGCAATCGATCTCTGCATATCGGACTGGAACATAGAGAATAAACATCATCTTCAGGCTCTGTTTTTGGGCTTCCCAGGCACATCTGGCCAGCCACTGTGGAACTATATGCCCATCGGGCACCCTCCACTTCTTCTTTTGGCTGGTGCTGCCTTGCAGAAGGCTGGCTGTCAGACTTCCTGACTTTCCAGTCTGCCACTGAACACCAGCACATTGCAGAAGATTGCAGCGCATTTTCTAGCATGCATAATTTCCATGGGGGGCCCAGCTGCATCTGAATAGTAATATGGCCTAGAACATGCCCAGCACTCTCTTGGAAAGAAAGGTTGACAGTGGCGGGGCAGGAGTTTTCCAGAGAGCTCCTGATGAGGGTTTCAACCAGCAATCCCTTCCAAGCACGTCATTCTACTCCCTCCTATGCCCTAGTCCCCCCCCCCACGGACATTTTTTGTGCCCACTGAGCATTGAGCATTCTCTTCCAGCTATTCAGTGGATGTTTTTTTATCTCTTGTCTTCTTTCTCCGTGGCCTCGTTTTCCTTCTAGGCCTGCTGGGGAAGGGCCGCAGGTGAGTGACAGGGCGCCTGCTTGCAGAAGGTCCCAGGTTCAATCCCTGGCAGCATCTCCAGGGCTGCTTTCACGCATGGGTTGATTGTGTTAGTTTAACGGATTTAAAAGGTAGCGCTTCTTTCCTGATTTCTAAAATCCCTTTCACACTGCAGTACCCGTTGCGTTAAGGAAGAGCAGTTTTCAGCCGATATACCAGCATTTTGCACAACTGTCTTTCACACGGCTTGTTTTTGTCCCTCACCCATGCCCACTGTTCCCCACTGTGAAGGAGGTCTAAGATCTTGTCCCATCACCATGCAAGCCCTCTCCCTTTAGGATCTGACTTTTTAAATTGTTTTAGTTGTATCAAGACAGGGGTGTGTGTGGGAAATGCTGCTGCTATCTGCACCGATGACGGAATACCGGTAAAACGTTCATCAGACAAAAAAACAACAACAACCCACACGACTAAATGGCAGGAACGCACTGCATGCTGGGATGCCTGTCACATGAGCGGCTGCAGCTAGCGAAAAACTCCTGCAATCTTCCGGGTTCCCAGCCTTGCTAACGGATTATTTCTGGTATCATTTATCACGGAAAGTAGCGCTATACTTTCACCACATTCCACTAGAATTCTGGAGCTAGCTTGTGTGTCGGGTGAAAGATCAAATATAATGTGCAAATTACCAGGTAAGAAATTGTCAGAATAATGGAATATAGTGCAGTGTGAAAGCAGCCCTGCCTGAAACCCTGGACAGCTGCTGCCTATCAGTGCAGGTAATACTGAGCTAGATGGAGGAAGAGGTCTGACTCAGTGTAAGGGAGTGAATGTCCACCATCACATTATGTGATTGAGGAACTCCTGATAAACCACTGGGGTTCCCCATATCATAGAATCATGGAATCATAGAGTTGGAAGGGGCCTGTAGGGCCATCGAGTCCAAGCCCCTGCTCAATGCAGGGATCCAAGGAATGCAGGAATGGTTAAGGTGGCCGCAGGTGTAGTAAATGTATCTTTGCATGATGGTGTGATGCCCAGTGCCCTGAAAGAGGCAGTGGTGCCTCCCTTCTTAAAATGACACCTTGAAAATGAATGCCCTAGAGCGAAGAAGGTGTCGGAAAGAATCCTGAATGAAGGAGTGCGAGAGAAGCCTGGGGAGACCCTGCCGAACAAGCAATGAATTTGTTCAAACATTGGAAAGCTCAGAGGTCCCTGAAGCACCTGCTCTTTCAATTGCAACCTTTCTGATCATTTTGACATCTTCTGTTGGAGTCAATTACACTCTTCTTGAGGCAGTTGGAGACCCAGGCTCTGCTCTGGCAGAGACGGACTTTGTCTCTTTGCTTCTGAGCTTGTCTGATATGCTTTGGGCATCCACGGAGGGGAAAAGAGGAGCAAAATGGGAGGAAGGGAGCATGAGGTATGTGTGTGTGTGAAAGAGAGAGGGGGGGAGAAAGAGAGAGCTTCCATAATGATGCATCATTCATCTTCCCTGGTACACAAATCACAAAAGTTGGCAGCTACCTATGGAGCCTAAATGACTTTTAGTTTTAGCCAACATCACACAGAACTATGGGATCTGCTAACTCCTTTAAAACACACACACACACACACACACACACACACACACACACACACAGAGCAGGGAAGAGGAAGAAGTTAGCTTCAGATCTCATTTACTGGTGAACCTACCTAATTTCCACTTTTCCAAAGGATGTGCAAACCAAAACAGCCATCCTTTGAAATTCTCACTTCTTCACATTTTACTATACAGTCCTCCAGCCTGCTCCCAAGAAAGTTACAAAAAGGTGGATATTAGGGTAAAGTGTGCATCAAAATGCATATATTGGTGAAAATAAAATGCATTATGTTATGGGAAATTGCTTTGCAAAAATGTGCATGTTAGGCAAAATCGCAAATGAACCTGTGTATATTAGGAGAAATTCACATTAAAATGCTGATGCATTTTCAGGAGTTTTTTTTTTTTTTTAAAAGTAACAATCACAAACTGATGCAGAAATCATATCACCCGCCGGGATCATATCACCCCAGTGCTGGAAGATCTGCACTGGCTACCAGTTGTGTACCGAGCCCAATTCAAGGTGTTGGTGTTAACCTTTAAAGCCCTGTCGGTCCAGTTTATCTAAAGGAGCGCCTCCAGCATCACCAAATATGCTGCCTGACGAGATCTGCCTCACAAGACCTTCTCTCGGTCCCACCAGTTAAGACAGCTAGGCTGGTGCGGACCAGAGAGAGGGCATTCTCAGTTGTGGCCCCCACCCTCTGGAACTCTCTGCCATACGACCTTCGCCATGCCCCCTCCCTGGTAGGTTTCCGCCAAGGATTGAAAACTTGGTTGTTTCAGCGGGCATAATTTTAGTTTACAGTGTATAGATGTAGGTTGGTGGATTATAATTGTTTTATATGTTAAAACTGTATTATATGTTGTATTTTTAATTATGTACGCCGCCTAGAGTGGCTGTTCATTTGGCCAGATAGGCCGCCTAAAAATAAAATTTTATTATTTATTATTATTAAATGTGGAAAACTGAATTTAAGATTGGAAAAATAAGAAACTGGAAAAACAGCAGCAACCAGAAATTGTAAATTTGTCCATTCCTAGAGACAGGGTCGCTGCCAGGCATGACTGGGCCCTTGGGCACCAGCCTGCTCCGGGTGCGCGGCTCCTGCCCGTTCCACTTAACACAGGGCTGCCATCGACCAAGATGTCGGCAGAGGCTTCTCTAAGGGTCTGATGCCATCTTGGTTGATGGCATGCATGTGCAGTATGCTCCGTGCATGCGCATACCTACCATCAACCAAGATGGAGGCAGGGGCATCAGCCCCTTAAAGAAATCTCCACCACCATCTTGGTTGATGGTACTCCTGCGTGCACAGCACACACAGCAGTGAAGACAGGAGAGAGGTAGGTGGAGCAAGCAAACGGGCAGGTGACCTGGAAGCTCCCCCCCGGTGATCTGTGGCAGGGACCCTGCCATGGATCACGGAAGGGGAGCACCTCTCTCCCACCCTAATGAGGAGCGCTTCAGGGGCCCCTATGGACTGCATGGGCCCTCGGCCAGGTCCTGACCTGGCCGCCCTTTGGTGCCAGCCCTGCCTGGAGACAGACTCCATTATGTAAGTCACTTGGAGGGTGTCTCCAGCTGGGGCTCCCATCAGGTAGGCCCCAACACCTCCTGCAACATTAGGACTTCTATTGCAAGCTTGGCGGGGGCAATCTGTTCAGTTGTGCTGAGGGATGGGGAGAAATTCACTTCAGTTCACATTTAAAGCCAAATCTATCACATTTGCACTTTCTGAAACAGTATCAGAACACAGCCATTTCAGTCTGCACATATCCAAATTCCGTGATGCTATTCTCCAACAAAAAGGTGTACACAAAAATGTATATATTAGGTGAAAGTGTTCATAAAAATTAAAATGTTAGTGCAAATGACATACGAAATGCATTATATTAGGAGAAATTGCATGCAAAATTGTGCACATTAGTCAAAATGGCATGCAAAAGTGTGTGTTAAGAGAAATTCACACGAAAATTCTGAAGAATTTTCATGAAGATTTTTTACCAATTGCTGCAGATATGTGGAGAGCTGAATTTATGATTAGAAAAATCAGAAACTGAGAGAAGTGAAACTGAGAGATCCTCCCACTCCTAGATTTACTAACTGTGTGTTACTTTCAAAGTATATATTGAAAACAGAAAATGTTCAAAGCCTACATGCAAAGTTCTTCACTTTGTGAAGCGTCAGTCCCCTGCTTGAAAGCAATGAACAGGACTCAGAGTTGGAGGCTACAGTGTCAGCAGCTAAGGTGCCAGTCTGGGTTCCTGGCTCTGATCTTGATTCTCGTGACCAAGGGCCCATATAACCTGTGGCTGGAAGTCAAGTTCAGGAGCCCCCTGAACCACACGTCCTGGTACCGGGGCTCGTAGAACCAGAGACAGGGCCAGGGGCAGCATGTGGCTCCATGCCAACTGTCTAAGATACTTGGACAGGTCCTTGAATGTTCAGACTAAAACCCAGAGCAGATTCCACTGCCCCACTGACATGGAGCCACATGCTGTCACTGGACAGGCCCCTCCTGAGCACCTTTCCCTGGGCCTGAGGAGCTGATTGTATCCCACAGGACCTTGTGCCATGGGAGAAACCAGGGAGTGTAGGAGAACCATTTGTCTTCAGGCCAGCCAGGGGGTTGGCCCTTTCAGAAACTGTACTGCTCCGGAAAGAGGGGGGAACCTAAGTGTGGTAGGCGAGGAGCAAATGTGCAAAAGGCCTCAATTCACTTCCAAGCCTTGTTGGAGCAAATTGCCGATGAGGACCTCTTTGTGGGGCTATGGCAACTAATCGGCCTTGCCCTGTAAGTTCCTCTGTGGAAGCAGAATGGAACGGGACAGGCACACCACAAAAGAGCGCTTGGCTCACAGGCATGGCTGTCACTATGTACTTAAGAGATCTGAGCCATGGGCCCATAGTCACAAATTTGCATAAATTTGTACATGCTGATTTATATGTACAGATGCAAATTTAGACTTTAAGGGGTTGTATCCAGTGGTAGACCTACTCAGAGGAGACCCACTGAAATTAAAGTACATGACTAACTTCATTGATTTAAATGGCTCTACTCTGAGTAAAACTAGGTTGGATACAACCCAATGGGTCTAGGCTAGAACTACTCAGAGTAGACCTATTGAAATTATTGGGTCTGTTAGTCATGATCATTAATTTCAATGGCTCTACACTGAGTACTGTTAGCACCGGATATAACCCTAAATGTCACAGAACACAAGCCAGTTAATTTCCTATACAAATCACCACAGATAAACTCTTGAATAAATTTGCACCCCCGATCACCCTAAGTCAATTCCTCTTCAATTCGTTTAGCACTAATTAATTTCCCAACAGATACTGCTCCAAATTAATTTCATCCCATTACCCCAAAACCATCCCTAGATAAAGTCATTTTAAATTAATGTATCGTCTCAAATTAATAACTGTGTTCAGTAACCCAGATTGCACTCCCAGTTCAACTTCCCCCAAATTCTTAACTACCCCAAAATGCTTAGATCACGATTCTGGACCCATGCCCCATAGCCTCCCTCCCCCAGCAGTGCCCACAGATGTGAGAACAGATAATAGAGCCATTGTCAAGAATGCAGAAGTTAGCCATTACTGGTTTGGACAATTGAGGTTAATGCTTACCATGAATGTGGGCTTGTGGAAAGAAGGATAATTAAGTAAATAATTTTGAGCAGCTTAGTAATGGGAAAGAGGGCTTAATTACATGTTAATTACCCAAACAGTCAATTGCCTCAGGAAATTACACAGAGCAAAATGTATCATCCCCGGAACACCACAAGGATGTAGCTGTTAAGCCGAGGTTTATACACACTTGGATCAGAGGAAGTCTCATCAACATTGCCCTGATAATCACAGAGGGAGAAAGGAAGCACTCTCCATTTACCTGTCAAACCTGATGGAGCACATGCAATTCGAGGGTGATGGCAGGACGTGTGGGCTAAAAGATTCATTCAAGAGTTAAAGACTTTCCATGCAACACTGAACAAGAGGACTTTTTACAAAGCCAATGGGAAAACTGAAAAGAGTTGCTAACAGTTTATGGAGGCAGCTTATAAGATGGAAGGTGTGAGAGACGAACCGAGGAACGGGATGCATTATTGAAGTCAACATTTTGGGGGATGGGGGGGAAATGTGGTTCGCATTTTAATGCGAACATATGTAATTCACACTTTCTGATACAGATCTGTGTATGCTAATGAGAACATCAGAAGAGCCCTACAGCAGCTGGATCAGGCCCAAAGGGAGTCCATTTGGACCAGCATCCTGTTCTTACAGCGGCCAAACAGATGCCTCAATGGCAAGCCCACAAGCAGGACCTCAGGGCAATTGAGCTCTCCTTGCTTGTGATTCTCAGCAACAAATATTCAGAAGTAATATACAGCAAAACCCAGAGAACATTTAAACACAGCTCCATTCCATTCCCCTACAGGGCATCTCTGTTCCGTTGTCTTTGAAGCCTTCCTGGATATGCAAGGGACGGGGAGATGATCCTCACTGGCGTGATTCATTTCTGATGAAAATGATTTGGGATTGAGGTTTACACTGAGCCATGCCCATAAAAGCTGATGTTGCGACTGCAGGAAGCAGAGGTTCCTAATTAAAAACAAAGTCAACCTCAGTTTCCCCAAGGGCTCTTTCAAAAGTGTTGGGTTAGGAAAACCTTATTTTGTGTCCCTCCCCCGCCCAATAAAAATGTGCGCTCCAAAGCTTTTCTTCTGTATTTTATGCTGAGCAGAATTTCCCGTAAGAAGATCCACCACTCACTGGTAGAGAAGGGAGAGAAATTCAATTTCGTTTGTATTTAAAGGCAAACATGTTGAGTTCACGCTTTCTGAAGCATTATGTGACCCGTTAACAGCCGTCCTTCGAAATCTGCACTTCTCCAAATTTTGCAGTGCAGATCTCTCACCAAAATTGGTTACAAACAGGTGCCTATTAGGGAAAAATGGGCATTCAAATGCACATATTAGTGAAAACAACATACAAAAATTCATTCTATTAGGAAAACTGCTTTGCTGATACGAGTATATGAGGCAAAACAAACATGTATATTAGGAGAAATTTGCAAAAAAGTGACGATACATTTTCATGAGGGCTTTTAAAAATGATATTCTCAACAATCAGTGAGACTGTCTTCATGAGTGAGGGGTTAACTTTAAAGAACGTCTGTATGTGGCCTTATCATACATATAGATCTGGCAGTGAGAATATGGGGCTAACCTTTTGTTGTTGTTGTTATGTGCCTTCAAGTCAGCCACAACTTGTGGCAACCCTATCAATCAATGACCTCCAAGAGCATCTGTCGTGAACCACCCTGTTCAGATCTTGCAAGTTCAGGTCTGTGGCTTCCTTTATGGAATCCATTCATCTCTTGTTTGGCCTTCCTCTTTTTCTACTCCCTTCTGTTTTCCCCAGCATTATTGTCTTTTCTAATGAATCATGTCTTCTCATGATGTGTCCAAAGTATGACAACCTCAGTTTCATCATTTTAGCTTCTAATGATAGTTCTGATTTAATTTGTTCTAACACCCAATTATTTGTCTTTTTCGCAGTCCATGGTATGCACAAAGCTCTCCTCCAACACCACATTTCAAATGAGTTGATTTTTCTCTTATCCGCTTTTTTCACTGTCCAACTTTCACATCCATACATAGAGATTGGGAATACCATGGTCTGAATGATCCTGACTTTAGTGTTCAATGAGACATCTTTGCATTTGAGGACCTTTTCTAATCTCTCGTAGCTGCCCTCCCCAGTCCTAGCCTTCTTCTGATTTCTTGACTATTGTCTCCATTTTGATTAATGATTGTGCCTAAGTATTGATAATCCTTGACAAGTTCAATGTCCTCATTGTCAACTTTAAGGTTACATAAATCTTGTGTTGTCATTACTTTAGTCTTTTTGACATTCAACTGTAGTCCTGCTTTTGTGCTTTCCTCTTTAACTTTCATCAGCATTCATTTTAAATCATTACTGGTTTCTGCTAGTAGTATGGTATCATCTGCATATCTTAAATTATTGATATTTCTCCCTCCCATTTTCACACCTCCCTCATCTTGGTCCAATCCCGCTTTCCGTATGATATGTTCTGTGTATAGATTAAATAAATAGGGTGACAAAATACACCCATCTCACACCCTTGGGAACCAATCAGTTTCTCCATATTCTGTCCTTACAGTAGCCTCTTGTCCAGAGTATAGGTTGCACATCAGGACAATCAGATGCTGTGGCACCCCCATTTCTTTTAAAGCTTTCCATAGTTTTTCATGATCTACACAGTCAAAGGCTTTGCTGTAATCTATAAAGCACAGGGTGATTTTCTTCTGAAATTCCTTGCTCTGTCCCATTATCCAACGTATGTTTGTGATATGATCTCTGGTGCCTCTTCCCTTTCTAAATCCAGCTTGGATGTCTGGCATTTCTCACTCCATATATGGTAAGAGCCTTTGTTGTAGAATCTTCAGCATTAATTTACTGGCATGGGATATTAAGGCAATAGTTTGATAATTACTGCATTCCCTGGGATTCCCTTTCTTTGGAATTGGGATATATATTGAACGCTTCCAGTCTGTGGGCCATTGTTTAGTTTGCCATATTTCTTGACAGATTTTAGTCAAAATTTGGACAGATTCAGTCTCAGTAGCTTGTAGCAACTCTATTGGTATGCCATCTGTTCATGGTGCTTTGTTTCTTCCAAGTATTTTAGGAGCAGCTTTCACCTCACATTCTAAAATTTCTGGTTCTTCATCTTACAGTTCTTCCATGAATGAGTCTGTCATCCTGGCATCTCTTTTATAGAGTTCTTCAGTGTATTGCTTCCATCTTCCTTTTATTTCATCTCGGTCAGTCAGTGTCTTCCCCTGTTGATTATTCAACATCCCTACTCTTGGTTTAAATTTCCCTTTCATTTCTCTAATCTTTTGGAATAGAGCTCTTGTTCTTCCCTTTTTGTTGTCCTCTTCTATTTCTATACAATAACTATTGCAATTGTTCTCTTTGTCCCTACATACTAGTAACTGTATTGTTGCACTTAGGGTTCTGACCATGTTTCTTTTTCCTTTTCCTTTTGCTTTCCTTCTCTCTTTAACCATTTTAAGAGTTTCTTCAATCATCCATTGAGGTCTTTCTCTCTTTTTAACTAGAGGTCTTTTTGCATTCTTCCCTGATCATGTCTCTGACTTCACTCCATAGTTCTTCTGGTTCTCTGTCAACTAAGTTTAAAGTCTCAAACCTGTTCCTTATTTGATCTTTATATTCTTCTGGGCTGTTATTTAAATTGTATTTTGGCATTATGATTGCTTTGTTCGATAGAACCAGTTCATGATCTGTACTGCAGTCTGCTCCTGGTTTTGTTTTGCAGAAAGTATAGAGCTTCTTCATCTTCTGCTACCAATTATATAATCAATTTGATTCTTATATTGTCCATTTGGTGATGTACATGTGTACAGTTGTCTTTTCGGTTGCTCAAAGAAAGTGTTCACAAGAAACAAATCATTGGCTTCCCAGAATTCAGTAATTCTTTCTCCTGCTTCATTTCTGTCTCCTAAGCCCCATTTCTCTACAATTCCTAGTTCTTTTCTGTTCCCTCCTTTTGCATTCCAGCCCCCCTTGATTATTAGAACATCTTGTTGTGGTGTGTGATCAATTTCTTCCTGTACTTCTGCGTAAAATCTCTCCAATTCCTCTTCTTCTGCGTTTGCTATTGGAGCGTAGACTTGGATGATGGTTATGTTAATAGGTTTCCCATTAAATCTCATTGATATAACCCGCTCAGTCCTTGCCAACTGTCTAAGGTACTTGGACAGGTCCTTGAATGTTCAGACTAAATCCCAGAGCAGATTCCACTTCCCCAATGACATGGAGCCACATGCTGCCACTGGACAGGCCCCTCATGGTCCTTCCCCCCCTCCAGCCACCCCTGACAATGGAAAGTTGTCCATCCATGAGAGAGTGCATCCCTCAAGCAAAAAGGATCCCCCTTCTAGGGATGGAAGGATCTGACCATTTCAGTTCTCTCGCTTTCTCGTATTTTCAGTCTTAAATTGTAATTCTCCACATTTCTGCAGCAATTTGTCTGTTTCCAGCATTTTAGTGTGAATTTCTCCTAATAAACACATTTTGTAGGCTGTTTTGACTGATGTATGCATTTCCGCAAGCAATTTCTCCTAATATAACACATTTTTGTATGTTGTTTTCACTAACCTATTCATCTTTTTGCACCCTTTCCCCTAATATGTGCATTTTTGTAACCATACTTTGGTTGGAGAACTGCTTCACAAAATTCAGACAAGTGTGAATTTTGAAGGATTGCTGGGTTTCTGTCCTCATATTGCTTTAGAAAGTGTGAAGTTAATTGCTTTGGCTTTAAATACAAACTGAATCAAATTTCTCCCCCCGTCCTTAGCTATGAGGCAGTCTTCCCAAAGCTAGTGCCCTGTGGATATTGTTGGACTCCCACTTCCATCTCCCCAATCATTGGACATGCTGGATGCAGCCGATGGGAGTTGTAGTCCAAAATACAGTATCTGGAGGGCACCAGTTTGAGGAAGGCTGCTATAAGGGTTTATGTCTTCAGCTAATGACCATGCTGAATAGTCCCTACTCAAGGAGTCTATTTTTCACTTGGCCATTGTCACGATTTTAGCACGAATGATGTTTTTGGAAGTCCATAAAGTGGCCGGGAGCTTCTAATAGCCCTTATCCTAGAGATGACAGCAGCGGCAGGGGACCCTTGCTGTTCTTAACTCCCTTTGCTGAGTTACTAAATTGTGAGTTTGATGGTACTTTTTAAGAGAGGAAGGAAGTGCCTTGTAAAAGTTGCCCAGAAATCTCCATTACTTTTATCGCCCTTGTCAATTTGATACAGGACTCCTTCTTGGGGGAAAAATAAATGAAGCAGGATGAGTTCATAACTCTTGTAGAAATAAAATTAAGTTATGGATCTGTACGATTTAGTCAGTACCCTGCCATAATTACTTGTGAAACTCCCTATATCTGCTGAGTGTATGTGTTACACACATACAAACACACCACCACCACCGGCAGATATATAAGGGCCAGGTGACCAGTACCGGAGAGGTCAAGGAATACAATGTACCATCTTCATCACCATCATTTATTACCTGCCCTTCACCCAAAGGTCCTAGGGCAGGGTACAACAATTTTAAATACAGCATTAAAACAATTAAAAAAAAAACTAAAATCACAAGATAGGGAGGGTACTAAAAATATACGTCTCAGGTGTCAAAGGCCAGGGTAACAACATGTTTACAACTGGCTGGTCAGGACGCATCTGAGGATTGCACTTGAGGGAAAGTGTCGTAGCTCAGTGGTAGAATACAAGTTCATCATGGAAAAGGTCTGAAGTTCAGTCCTTAGCATCTGCAGGTAGGACAGGGAATGACCTTAAAGTCCTAAGGAGTTGGTCAGTGCAGAGCAGCCCTGCAGACATTTTGGACTGCAGCTCCTATCATTCCTGACTATTGACCACACAGGCTGGGACTGATGGGTGTTGTAATCCAAAACTTCTGGAGAGCACCAGGGAGATGAAGGCTGGTGTTGACTACTGTGAGCTAGATGGACCAGTGGTCTGACTTGGTATAAGCCAGCTTTTTATGTTGGGGTTGGTGGGACCCTTACTTTGTGGTCAAGCACCAGCTTTGCATGCAGAAGATAAAAGGTTCAATCCCCAACTTCTCCAGGTAGGTCTAGGAAAGACCTCCCGGAAAGACCTGAAACCATGCAGAACTGCTGCCAGAGCGTCCACTCCTGAGCTAGAGGAAACAATGGCCTGACTGGGTATAAAACAAACCCATACATCCCTACAGTGATTATGGCAGATGCAGAACAATGCCTCAAGATCAGCAACAGTCCCAAGAAGTCACAGGCATCTATTCTTGGTCCTTCATCCCAGAATGTGAGACTCAGGCTTCCTTCACACACACATACACACACACCTCACACACAGATGCATGCATTGTTGCAACACTATCAAAAACAACCTTGTTGTGATCTTGTGATCAGCAGCTTTTTGGGCAGCTTCATCTTTGGCAAAGCCCATGGACTTAGAAAAACATAGAGATATAGGAATACATAGAGCTATAAAGGTCACAAAAGTACTGAAAGTCAGAAAAGAACAGAGGAATTTTTTGTGAGGGGCCTGATCTGACTGGGGGAGGGGTCTTGACATCACATCTTAACTTGGAAGGGGGAAAGACCCCTGTATTACCCTGATTCATCTTGTTCTTTGGCCACCACACAAAGCGATGGTGCACCCCTAATATATCTGTATCTCTATAACTATCATACAAAATCTGGCTTTTACACCTAACACACTGGGTGTGTCATAGTATTTCCCCTCCAACGTGGTGAGCGACCTTTATCATTCTGAGGGACACATTCCTTCATGGACGACCTTCTGGGAGGGGGGCATGCTTGCAAATGGTGGGCATGGCCAGAGTCAAAAGTGGACAGAGCAATTAATGTGACTCTTACCTTTGTACGGTTGGCTACATTCCAGTCACACAAAAGTCAGAGGTTTAAGAAGAACATAAGAACATAAGAAGAGCCTGCTGGATCAGGCTGGTGGCCCATCTAGTCCAGCATCCTGTTCTCACAGTGGCCAACCAGGTGCCTGGGGGAAGTTTCTGTACTAATACCCCCTGACCCAATCTCTCCATTCTTCATCCAGGCAAACAACAGGATTGTCACACTTCAAGTGCACACTCCAGTCAGACAAAAGCACTATTTAATTTTTGCAAATTGTATCATTTCTATTGTTTTATTGATATATTGTTCATGTTCTATTGATGTACCTTTATATTTGTGCTCTTTTGTAAATCGCCTTGAGGGCCTTTTGGCCGAAAGGCGGGGTAGAAATATTAAAATATTAAAATCAAATCAAATCAAGGGCGCATAGGAAGACTGGTGGTAGACTGGTGTGAGGGCCTTTAGGGAGTCCCAAGGGCCAGATTAAAAGGCCTGGGGAGGTCACATTGCCCCCTCTGGGCCTGATCCCTGCAGCACAATGTCAGGCTCTCAAGTGCAGAAGCTCAGGGTAGGATGTAAAAGATTGTTACTGCGGCACCAGGGACATAATTGAGAGTGACAGTAAATCATTAGAGTTTGACTAACACTGCTGCACAGTGTCTAGTGCTGTCGGCTTAAGCCAGCCCTTAAGGGACTGACACCTGGTTCTGTCTCCATCCTCCTGAAGCCCTCTTGACAGTGAATCCAGGAACTGTTTCGGGTATTGGATGGGTTAGCAATGAGAGCTTTCCCCAGAAGATAAATAGGGCTGAGGAAAGACAAGGGCATCTACTGTGCCCCAGAGCAATGAGGACCTAAGAGAGGAAAGTCACCTAGCAAAGGGCTCCATTTCTGCAGTAACTGGATTTGCCATCCAGTTATCCATTATTTCTGATGTTCTCTATCTTTGTGAAGAGAATTTAGAAGTAGCTACTCTCCACGGCTATTTTCCGATTCTTTCCCCCGCCCTCAGTTCTTTTGTTTAAAATCGCTTTGAAATCATCGATAGTGTGAGCAATACTTTTATTGATCTTGACTTTCTATGTCAGCCCTTTCACTGATGTCAGTGAGGTGTTGATAGTAGCCATTACAATTCATTGATTGTTGTATTCTGAACAATCAGCTTCAATATCAAAATTATATTACATAGCTCATTTAAAGTAAGCAAGCCTCATTTAATTGCACGGATAACGGTTTTTCGATGAATATTGTAGGAAAGGGAACTGACAGACAGAAAGCTGGAGGGGGCAGATGAGACACTGACTTGATGATGGGCAAGTATCTGCCTAATCTGCACTTGGAAAGGAATGTAAACAGACAATCATTACAGAGTTAAGACTGATACTGGTAGAGACTCATGTATAAATATCTATTATAATATTGATAATTCTTGGCAAAGCAAAAAAAAAAGTCAGAGGAGATCAGAAAAAAGATAAGATAATGGAGGAAGAGGGAATCAGATTGTTAAGGACCACCAGGGGGCCACACTTAAAAATGAAACATAAAAAAGGAGAGGATTCCATCCCTAAAGCCACCTCTTCACCTCAAACTGCAGGTGGAGGAATTGCCTGAATGAATGTTCTCCACGCAAAATCAAAATCAAATGCCCCTCCATGTAGATAGGTCAAAAAGAAAAGGAGTGGATTAGAACTTTCCTCCTTGGACTCTTCATGAATTATCATCATTATCATCATCCTTTCAATGGCACCTATAGTACGAACACATCCTGAAACAATGGCACTAAAAACATTTTGAAAACCACATGTCAAAAACAAAACAAAAATAATAGCACAGCAGCGCATCATCTTAACTGCTGGATCCCAGGATATCTAAATCCCCAATGCCTGAGTGGACATACATGTTTTTAATGGCTGTCTAAAGACCATCAAAGTGGGGTTCAGCCGTGCTTCCCAAAAGAGAGAGTTCCACACCTGGGGCACCCACTGAGAAGTCCCTGTCTCAGACGACCACTCCATGAACCATTCCTGGTAGTGACATCATGAGCAGGATTTCCCCCGCTGACCATAAAGGTCAGGAGGCATGCCATTTATCTCTATCAGTATATGACTTTCTGACTACAATTCAGAACTCTGATGTGCCACCTGGAGTTTGAAGTCATACAGCCCTTGTCCGATAGGCCATACAGTTACAACAAAGTCCAAGATTCTCTCCCTGAGGAACGGCCATAGCTCAGTGGTAGAGCATCTGCCTTGCATGCAGGAGGTCCCAGGTTTAATCCCCAGTGGCAGCATCTCCAGGTAGGGCTGGGAGAGACCCCGCCGAAAACCCTGGAGAACCACTACCAGCCAGTGTAGAAAATACTGAACCAGATGGACAACAGTCTGACTGAGTATAAGGCAGCTTCCTCTGTTCCTTGACTTCTCCAGGTAGGGTTGGGAAAGGCAGCTCTGTGAAACCCTGGAGAGCTGTCACCAGTCAGGGTAGACATTACTGAGCCAGATGGATCCATAGTCTGACTTGGCATAAGGCAGTCTCCTATGTTTCATTAGGTGCACCCATAGCTCAGTAGGGGAGCCGGTGCTTTGCGTACATGTCAAGCCTTTACATCTCCTGTCTGAGACATCGCAAGTTACCGTAGACAATACAGGCCACATTCACACCATACATTTATTCCACTTTAAACACTCATGGCTTTCCCCAAAGAATCCTGGGAAGAGTAGCTTGTGAAGGGTGCTGAGAGTTGTTAGGAGAGGCCCTATTCTCCCTCATGGAGCTACAATTTGCAGAGTTCTCTGGGAAGAGGGTTTGACTGTTAAACCACTCTGGGAATTGTAGCTCTGTGAGGGGAAGAGGGGGTCTCCTAACAACTCTCAGCACCCTTCACAAACTACACTTCCCAGGATTCTTTGGGAGAAGCCATGACTGTTTAAAGTGGAATAATAGTGGAATAAATGTATAGTGTGAATGTGGCCACAGTCAGGGCCAGCTCCAGGCATGCCAGGGCCCTTGGGCATCAGCTTGCCCTGGGCCCCGGCGTGTGTGTGTGCGTGCGCATGCATGCACGCAGCCCCCCGCGCCCCCACCTAGCTGTGTGCTATCTTTTACCATTGCCCTTAACAAAGATGGCGGCTGTGGTTCCCCTAAGGGGATGACGCCTCCGACACCATCTTTGTTTGTCCACAGAATCCATTACACCTAGGGATGAAAGGATCTGACAATTTCAGTTTTCTCAGTTTCTCACTTTCCCAACCTTAAATTCAGTTTCTCCACATTTTCAGTGCAAATTTCTTCAAACACATGCATTTCTGCATGCCGTTCTGATTAATGTACAGATTTGTGAAGCACTTTCTCCTCATATAACGCATTTTTATTTGCTGTTTTCATTAATACTTTTATTTTTCTGCACACTTTCCCCTAACATGTGCATCTTTGTAAACGTTCTGTGGTTGGTGAACTGCATCTCAAAATTTGGATATGTGCAAATTTCAAAGGATGGCTGTTTCTTGGTTCTCATATTGTTTTGGAAAGTGAGGACTTGATAGATTTGGCTTTGAATGCAAAATGAATCAAATTTCTCTCCCATCTCTAGTTATACCACTTCCATTCATGGACGTTTTATGATTGAGTTTTCTCCAACTAATTTTTACCAAGAATAGAACCATTGAAATTAATGGACATGTTAGTTAAATCCATTAATCCAAATGACTCTTCTCTGGTGCTTGGGTGCAAACAGGAGTTGGTGTATGGACCCCTTATCCTGCCCCCCCAAACCCTGGCTTTTATTGGCATGAAAATTCTAGCAACTGCTCCAGAATCCGCCCCCCCAAACCCAGACAAACTATTTTTCTTCCCTGATAGGTTGGGACTTTTGATTGCCATGAAAGATTCCCTACTGGCCAGTGCTGCTGCTTTGTTTGTATGTGTCTGTAGCAACATTCTCCAGAGTCCTATTTCTGACTAGGGTTAGTTCTGTTCCTGTCCGCATCTTCTGTTATTCCTCTGATTTATCTGAGCTAACAAAACAACCTGAAGAGTAAGAAAAGAAAAAGGCTGTTACAGGCTATCATTACCCAAGCAGTGTGGCCGCAACCGTCTCAGTGACTCACGCTAACAAAGGTGACCTTGGCATTATTATATGAGATTGTCAGCAGTTGCGTATCTGAGCCTTTGATTGATACTTACGATGCATCTTGGCAGAAGGGACCACACTGCTTTCTCAAAGGCATCTCTGCTTGTCGGCATTTTTGGTTATCTCGGCTCAGCCATTTGAGGTCATAGTGGACAGCTTCATGAAGATGTCGACCCACTGTGTGGCAGCTGTGAAAAAGGACAATTCCATGCTAGGGATAATTAGGAAAGGAATTGAACCCCTCCCCAGCAAATGTGATAAATGCCATTATTCAAATCTATAGCGTAACCGCATTTGGAATACTGTGTACAGCTCTGGTTGCCTCACCTCCAAAAAGGGTATTGTAAGGCCGAGCGAAATCAAGAGGAAGGAGTGACTCCCTTATGTTTTTTTTATTATTTTATTTTTATTTTTAAAACTTATATACCGCCCGACTAGCAATAGCTCTCTGGGCGGTGAACATAGATACAATAAAATACAATATAATACAAAACATCAGTCTAAAATCAAATCTCACAATCTAAAAACAGCAAAGGCTAAAATCAAATTACAAACATTACAATCATTAACAAAAAATTAAAATGCCTCGGAGTAGAGAAAGGTTTTAACCTGGCGCCGAAAGGATGATAGTGTCGGCGCCAGGCGAACCTCCTCGGGGAGACTATTCCATAGTTTGGGGGCCACCACTGAGAAGGCCCTTGATCTTGTCACTGCCCTCCGGGCCTCCTTATGAGTCGGGACCCAGAGGAGGGCCTTCGTAGCAGACCGTAGTGTACGAGCCGGTTCATAGCGGGAGAGGCGTTCCAACAGATATTGAGGTCCCGCGCCGTATAAGGCTTTATAGGTTAATACCAACACTTTGAATCTGGCCCGGAAGCGTATTGGAAGCCAGTGCAAGCGGGCCAAAACAGGTGTTATATGGTCAGACTGCTTCGTTCTTGTTAGCAGTCTGGCCGCCGCATTTTGCACCAGCTGTAGCTTCCGAACCGTCTTCAGAGGTAGCCCTACGTAGAGTGCATTACAGTAATCCAAACGTGAGGTTACCAGAGCATGTACTACTGATGTAAGATCCTCCTTACTCAGGTAGGGACGTAGCTGGGCTACCAATCGAAGTTGGTAGAACGCATTCCGTGCCACAGAGGCTACATGAGCCTCAAGTGACAGGGAAGAGTCTAGAACGACTCCCAGACTACAAACCTGTTCCTTTAGGGGGAGTGTAACCCCATCCAGGACAGGATATGTATCCACCATCTGATTGGAAAAACCATCCACCAACAGCATCTCAGTCTTATCAGGATTGAGCCTCAGTTTGTTAGCTCTCATCCAGTCCATTATCGCAGCCAGGCAACGGTTCAGCACATTGACCGCCTCACCTGAGGAAGATGAAAAGGAGAAGTAGAGCTGCGTGTCATCAGCATACTGGTGACAACGCACTCCAAAACTCCTGATGACCGCACCCAACGGCTTCATATAGATGTTAAAAAGCATGGGAGACAAAACCGAACCCTGCGGGACCCCACATTGGAGAACCCACGGTGTCGAGCAATGTTCCCCAAGCACTATCTTCTGGAGACGGCCTGCCAAGTAGGAGCGGAACCACTGCCACGCAGTGCCTCCAACTCCCAACTCCGCAAGCCTCTCCAGAAGGATACCGTGGTCGATGGTATCAAAAGCCGCTGAGAGATCAAGGAGAATCAACAGAGTTACACTCCCTCTGTCTCTCTCCCGACATAGATCATCAAACAGGGCAACCAAGGCCATCTCAATGCCGAAACCGGGCCTGAAACCCAATTGAAAGGGATCTAGATAATCGGTTTCATCCAATAGCACCTGGAGCTGGTCAGCAACCACTCGTTCCAAGATCTTGCAGAGATATGGAACATTTGCCACTGGTCTGTAGCTGCTGAAATCCTCTGGGTCCAGGGAAGGCTTTTTCAGGAGTGGTCTCACTGCTGCCTCCTTCAGACAGCCAGGGACCACTCCCTCTCACAAGGAGGTATTTATCACTTCCCTGGCCCAGCCAACTGTTCCCTCCTTGCCAGTTTTTATTAGCCAAGAGGGGCAAGGATCTAGTACCGAAGTGGTTGCACGTACCTGTCCAAGCACCTTGTCTGCGTCCTCGAACTGAACCGACTGAAACTCATCCAACAAAATATGATAACACTGTGCACCAGTAAGGAAAGGTTGCAGCCAGGGCCGGCGCCAGGCATGCCGGGGCCCTTGGGCACCAGCCTGCCCCGGGCCCCTCCACTCCCCTTCCGCGATCTGTGGCAACAGCTGCGGATGGCAGGACAGGAGCTTCTGAGCCACCCACCATCCCCCCGCTTCACCTACCTTCCTCTCTGCTGTTTTTTTGCGGCTGCGGGTTGCCATCAATCAAGTAGCCCCAGGGGCCCTTGGGCCAGTGCCCCACCTGGCCGCCCTTTAGAACTGGCCCTGGTTGCAGCATTTGGGGCTTTTTAGTTTAGAGAAAAGGTGAATAAGAGGTGACTTGATAGAAATTTGTAAAACTATGCATGGCAGGGAGAAAGTTTTTCCTCCCTCTCTCATAATGTGAGCATCAAATGTAGCTGAATGTCAGAAGATTCAGGACAAGCGAAAGAAAGTTCTTCTCCATGCAGCACATAGTTACACTATGGAATGTGCTCTGCCTCCACCATCAGAGGCCGTGTGCTTCTGAATATCAGTGCCTGGAAACTGCACAAGAGGCACATGCTGAGGTCCTGCTTGTATGTTTCCCACAGGCATCTGGTTATTAAACCGCTGTGCTACAGTCAGCTTCACGGCAGCTGCCTCCCTCTGCATTTTCTAAAAAAAGTAAGCAAGGAAACAGGTTAACGGGTCATAGGATCATGGACTCATAGATTCACACAATAGTAGCGATGGAAGGAGCCTAATAAGGCCATTGAGTCCAACACCTTGCTCATGGCAGGAATCCAAATTGAAGCATCTCTGACAGGCTGCTTTCCAGCTGCCTCTTGAATGCCTCCAGTGTTGGAGAGCCCACCACCTACCTAGGTCATTGGTTCCATTATTGTACTACTGTAACAATTAGGACATTTTTTCCTGATGTTCAGCCAAAACCTGGCTCCCTGCAACTTGAGCCCATTATTCCATGTCCTGCACACTGGGACGATTGAGAAGAGATCCCGGCCCTCCTCTATGTGACTACCTTTCATGTACTTGAAGAGTGTTATCATATCTCCCCTCAGTCTTCTCTTCTCCAGGCTAAACATGCCCAGTTTTTTCAGTCTCTCCTCATAGGGCTTTGTTTCCAGTCCCCCGATCATCCTCATTGCCCTCTTCTGAACCTGTTCCAGTTTGTCTGCATCCTTCTTAAAGTGTGGCTGGACCAGAACTGGACACAGTACTCAAGATGAGGCCTAACCAGTGCCGAATAGAAGGGAACCAATACTTCACGCGATTTGGAAACTACTTCTGTTGATTCAGCCTAAAATAGCATTTGCCTTTTTTACAGCCACATCACACTGTTGGCTCATATTCAGCTTGTGATCAACAACACTCCCAAGATCCTTCTCGCATGTAGTATTGCTGAGCCATTCTTATAACTGTGCATTTGTTTTCTTTTCCCTAGGTGTAGAACTTTGCACTTTTCCTTGATAAATTTCATGCTGTTGTTTTCAGCCCAATGCTCCAGCCTAGTAAGATCCCTTTGAAGTTTGTTTCTGTCTTCCACAGTATTAGGTAGGTCAGGAATTAGCCAGGTCAGGCCCTTTGGGGGGAGTGCACAGCCATAAGAATACTTTGCAACACCACACCTTCTTGGCCACAATCCTGCCCCCTGCGATATGGGCATAATAATGATGTATTTCTACGTCTATACTACCCTGAACACGCCTGATCTCATCTGATCTCGGAAGCTAAGCAGGGTCAGGCCTGGTTAGTACTTGGATGGGGGACCTCCTGGGAATACCGGGTGCCATAGACTTAGAGGAAGACAATGGTAAGACATCTCTGAATAGCTCTTACCATGAAAACCCAATGAATATATCCAAAAAGATTCCTAGGGTCGCCATAAGTTGTAATCAACTTGAAGGCATAAAAATGATGGCCTTTATATGCATTGCTATTAAGAGAGTAATTTTAAAGATATTTACAAACTCAGAAGAAAATCACATAGGTTTTTGTATGGAAAAACAAACAAACCCAAGTTAGAAGTCATAGGCTCTTAGGCTCTTATCTTTGGTGCTGCCCATTGTCTTTGAGTTGACACACCTCTCCCCAGTCACAGCTACACCAAAATCCCGGATGCCGGAATTGTTTTCTATGGGTCAGCAGAAATCCCTCCTCAACCAGGGAAGACCAACAGAAACGGCTTAAGAACAAAGCAAGAGTCTAGATAATGTTTTGTACTAGCCTTCTCTTTGTCTAACTGGCTAGATCTGCTTTCCTAATATCAACCACTGCAGAAACACGAAGAGCTGGGAGCAGGCAAGTTTCTCAAAAACGAACAGGCCCATACATTTTGCCTGATATATCAGGTTCTACAATTGCTGGATTTCTTCACACATTTGGTTGTTATGTATGGTTGATGACAACAAAGTTCTCCTGTATTGCACTAAGTGCCTCCTGGGTGGATTTGAGTTATGTGTCTGGGGGAGTTGGGAGGAGGTACAAGGGGTTGCCATTGGCAAGGTTTGGGCAGAAGCAGTTATAGTAGGGAGGGCAAGAAATGCCACTGTAGGAGAGAGGGATGGCAGGCCACTATCATCATCATTAAGCTGCCATCTGACCATCAAGTCCTGGGTAGCCATATTGACCTGCCCTCCCACCTGGTGGTGCTATTATTGAATGCCAGGTCAGTGCATGACTCTTGTCCATGATTTGATCAAGGATGAGGAAGCTGACATGGGGTATGATTCCTGAGATCTGGGTGGGCGAACTGGGGACACCAGACTTTGCTCAGCTCTTTTCTTGGTGCAGCACCAGTCCAGGTTGGAGGGATGATGGCAAAAACAGGGATTCCACATTCAACCTGGATGTACCCGTTCATGAGCAGGTGATCACAAGCCTCTTGAGGTCTTCCTAGGCTATCCCAGCATCATGAGTTAAAGTCAATAGGGATCCAGTGCAGATTTTGGAGAAGCAGAGATCTTATGCATTGCTGATGTCAGGAAGACCAACAGTAGGGGGCACCAGAGCCAACTAGTTCTAAGCTTTTTGCCATCCTCCTCGCTGATTAGTTTGACAAGGGAAAAATGAGATTAAGAAGATGAAAGCTGACAGCCAGGGCCACCCCCTGGATTAGTGGTAAGCAATCAGGCAAGTGGGGAATGGCTGAGGTTGGTGGGGCACTGTCCCATTCATCTTAATGAGCCAGCCTCCACTGCTGATGACCCACCCATGTTAGAAGCTAGGATATCCCACTCCAGATGGGTCTAGTTGCTTGCACTTAGGGAGGGTTGGTTCACTCACTACATATCCAAGATTTCTTTTGCTTCCAATATACATCTCCATTGTTCCTTTACTTTTATTTCCTCTGCAGGTCTGGCCGTCCATCAGATTATCACCATCACCGTCTCTCTCATCATGGTCATTGCCGCCCTGATAACGACTCTCGTCTTAAAAAATTGGTAAGGACACTACATGCATTTGGCCTATGCGTGGATCCCAATGTTTGGAGTCAGAACAAACTTGAAAAGGAGGGACTATGTAATGCAGGTGTGGGGAACGTTTGGTCCTCCAGATGTTTCTGACCTACAGCTCTCATCATCCCCAGCCATTGACCATGTTTACTAGGGCTGACAGGAGGAAAATGTTCAGCAAAATCTGCAGGGCCAAAGTTTCTCCACACCTGATGAAAATGATATTAGGCTACTTAGACTCTCGGGGAATTGATCACAAACTGAACATTAACCCTTGGTGTGTTGTGGCCTCAAAAGTGGCTAAGGCATTAACAGAACCACAGTTTCCAAGTCACAAGGAGCAATAGTTCTGCTGTACCTCACACAGATCAAATCTCATCTGATGAACTGTGCCTAGTTTTGTGCACAGCACTGGAAGAAGGATGTTGAAAAGGTTCAGAGAAGGGCGACAAAACTGATCAGTGGTATGGAAGGAAAGTCCTATAAGGAAGGCTTGATGGAACTTGGGATCTTTAGTCTGGAGACTAAAAGGGATACCTGAAGTGTTATCTGCTGTTACAGAGGACAGGACTAGATCTGAGAGAGATCTGAGACTAGCACTGAGAAAGGAGAAAAGAGGATGAAGAACCTAGATGAGGCCAAGTTTTCTTCATTATTTCTCTAATAAGTCTTTGATTTTCTTCCTAGTATCCATATATACTTTGACCACCCTTTAACACCATCCTGCATGGAATGGTGTTGCGGACTCCTCTGTTTGGATGGATGAAGCATTTTCTTTCAAATTATTTGATATCCTTAATACTCCAATGGGCAGCCTGAGGCATGTGAGTGCCTTGGGGCCCTTGGCCAACTTCAGTGTGGCCCACAGGACATATTATTTTATTTATTTATATTTATTAATTAGATTTCTATACCGCCCCATAGCCGAAGCTCTCTGGGCGGTTCACAACAGATAAATATACAATTAAACATCCAATATACAGTTAAAACATATATAAACGACTTAAAATGAAATAATTATACCAAAAACCTAAACATAGTTAAACACATAAACAACTACAAAACTCAGTACTAAATGTTAAAAAAGTATTAAATACTCTATGTCCCTGACATGAATGACCCCTGCCCACTGTCTTGATGATGGGCTATAGGAATAGCTGGTAATTGCTCGGGTCAAAATGGTCCTCAGCTGTTCCTAGTGCTAATCCATTGAGCAGAGCAGGGGCGGAGGGAGAGGTACAGAAGAGGATCACTGAGGTCCCATTGCATGCCTTCCACCTTGTCGACTGTTCTCAAGCTAATAACCCGGGCAGCAGTGTGTGTGTGTGTACAATGAGAACTTCCTATCCCCGCACAGGGTGTTGGTGGGGAGGATGGGAGAAGGATGTCCACCATTGGCCCTGCCCATTGCATGCATGCCACCCTGGACCCACTATTTACTGTTTTCATGAGGTCCTCAGGGGCAAAAAGGTTGCCTGCCCACCTTTCCCTTTGTACATCAGTCAGACATTTGGGAATTGCAGCCACCTGTTGGGGATGCTTTAAGTTGGATTCCTCCATTGAGCAGGGATTGGACTCGATGGCCTTATGGGCCCCTTCCAACTCTACTAGTCCATGATTCTATTTTTCTGCTTCATTTTCAGAACTGTTTCAGAATTCCACTGGCTGTGGGATTTTGAGTTCACCTTATCATTGCAGTTTCTTCCCATTTCCCCAGCACTCAGCACTCCCTAGCTGCTCACACTTCCTGGTCTGAACAAGGCCCATGGCAGGAGTTACCTCATGAGGTCTTCCCCTGGTCTTTAGTAGAATGATTTGTAGAATGAAAGAAAGAACACACACAAATATCCCTTGACCACATCAAAAGTAAGTAAGTAAGTAAATGAATACATAATGGGCTCAAGTCACAGGAAGCCATATTTCAACTAAACATCAGGAAAAAACTTCCTGTTAGAACTGTATAGTAATGGAACCAATTACCTAGGGAGGTGGTGGGCTGTCCAACACTGGAGGCATTCAAGAGGCAGCTGGACAGCCACCTGTTGGGTGTGCTTTAGTTTGGATTCCTGCATTGAGCAGGGGCTGGGCTTGATGGCCTTATGGGTCCCTTCCAACTCTACTCTTCTAGGATTCTCTGTGCTCAGCTTCACCTGCATCTAGAAACTAATAAAATACTCATTTGACTTCTTCTGTGGCTCTAGGGCAGAGATCCCCGAACCCCTGATAAGCTGTGGCACATGTATGACTTTCTGAATTAAAATTGTAGACATATTTCATGCTTTCACTCCTAAAGGTTTACCATTAGAATGGCCCACTCTCAGAGGAGCCCACCCATTTTGTTTCTGAACCAATGGCTGTTCTGGATAGGGCTCCTCTGAAGTGTTAGCACCTTGCAACCTGGGTAGTGATGTTTGAACAAACTTCTGGATGAAACTGCAGACTATGTGGTCATAAGTACGCTTGGCCATTCTCTTCTCCGTTCCATCAACTGACTGTCTCTCATCTGCTAGGTGGCACATCTGGGCAAGAATTTGGAAGCCCTCGGGCATAGATCTTCAGTTGCCCTCCCCAAACTTGGAAGAGGTGGGCATGATGGCTGATATTTCTCTCTAACCCAGAGAGCCAACATTTCTCAGAATTAGGAATGAGTGAGAAATTCAATTGAGTTTACATTTCAAGCTGAATCTATCAAATCGACACTTTCCAAAGCAGTACAGAAACCAAAACACAGCCATCTTTTGAAATGCACACTGATTAAAATTTTGTGGTGATTTTTTTTTAAAAAAATGCAAATTGCTGCCGAAATCTGGAGAACTGAATATAAGATTGGAAAAATGAGACTCATGAGAGAAGCAAAACTGGCAAATCTTCCCATGCCTACTCAGAATGCTTTTCTGCAGAGAAAAATGGAGGATTTTCCTTTTTGCACCCCCCTCAAAAAAGGCGGCCACTTTGCAGAATATTCTTCAATTTGTTTTGGGGCAACAGCTGCTATATTCCCTCCCTCCACACACTCACTGTTCTGGTAGGTCCAGGGAATTGTAGAGGGTGCAAAAGGGTGTGCAAAATGCCATCACAGTTGCTGCTGCTGGTGCCATTGCAATGGCAGCAAACAGAAAACAAAATCATGGGAGGGGGACAGATGTTGAGCTCCACCCCTAAGAAATTGATGAAATGTCATGAAATGGACCCTCCAGTTTCTCTGCCTACAAATAGGGTGGAAGATTTCAAGCAGCCACTTGCTCACAGCTCTGTCTAAGACAGGGTTGGGGAACCCTTTTCAGCTCGAGGGCCACATTGCCTCATGGATAACCTTCCAGGGGCCACATGCCAGTGCTCAGTGGGGCCAGAGGCAAAAGTGGGTGGAGCAACAGGCGTGACTCTTCCCGTTGTTCAACGGGCTACATTTCAGCTGTGCAAGTGTCTGAGGTTTCTGCACACACACCCCTCTCCATCCAGGCAAGCGGCATTATTATCCCAGCTCAGGGACTCATTCTGGCCTGGCAAAAGCACTCAAGGAGGGCATGGATCAGGGCTAGCAAGGGGTATGACCTGGGGGCTGCACAGAGAGTCCTGGAGGCTGGTATTCAGCCCCTGATCTAAGATCTTTGATCCTTTGGGCAAAGTGGTCTTGGCCTTGGGGCCGTGGCAAAAGACCAGTCTTGCCACACTTGACACCTGAAGGCTTGCTCATCAACAAAAACAGGAGGGAGGGCAGATGACAAGAGTGCTTGGGCAGGGCCCATGGGAGAGCCACAGCCGCCTCTTCAGCTGAAGATTTAAAGGGCGATGTCGTGTGTCTGGAAAAAGTGAAATGCCACTCCTGGTTCTTTGAGGGCAAGTAATATGATGGCACCTCCTCACTGGGAATGACCAAAACATCCATCCGCACCTGATTCAGAGCTAGAGCTAGAATGAGTCACCACCAAGCTGATTGGAAAGAAGTGAAACCAGAGCAGTGAGTCATACAGGGTCACAGTGGGCAGCATCACTGAAGGCAAATTAGCATGCTCCCTCTCTGCGTTGCATGATGCATTAACAGACACGCTCTCCTCAGGGGTCCTCAGGGGTCCATGTTCTAATTAATTTGTTGATTTTTCAATTAATCCAAGTATCTTTTGTGGTGCACGCCATGGTGGAAATTCATGCATCAGAGATGGAGATGCGCCTCCAGAGAGTGCTGCAAGTACAAGCCTGTTTTACCTGCCCCACATCGCCAAGCTTCTGTGTTGCACCCAGCCTCCTCTCCTTTCTTCTTTCACATCAGCTATGCATATCGGAAAACAGGTTACATCTTAGCTCCAGGCACTCCTGCCGGTACCTATTTTCCTAGTCTGTCTGACCTACTTTGAGGTCAGCTTTACTCACTCTAGCAGCACGACAACACCTCTGAGAGAAACAGCTGCGTGGCTGTCTTTTTCCCCTAGGCCTTTTGTCTGCTCAAAAAATGTGTCCCCTATCGCCTTCAAATCTGTGGCATTTCACAGCATAATTTGCCCGGGTGGTTCTAAGGCTCACCTCAGATAATGGGGCAGAATGAGATACAGAGACAGCAAGTAAATTGGAAAGTCATCCAAGGAGATCACCCTTCCCTCCACTCTGCTGGGCTTGTCAAAAGGGGTTAAAGAGAAAGCCCATTGTGAAGCCAGCCAGCGTTTTTTGAAACCCTCTTCCACATCTAGGGCATCTGTGAGATCAAATCCTACTTCAGTGTCACAAGGAAAGCAGTGGCAGTATTTTTTTCCCTGAATCAGAATATTGGTTTGTGTTCTTGGAACATTAGCCCACACAAGTTCAGTGAGGCCTGAGTTCAAATCCCTCTCACCCACGATGCTCATCCGGGCCAGCCATCATGGCTGATAGCCAACGCTACCATTCTGCTCATGCAACAGGCTTCTGCTTGTATGACATCACTTCCCCCTCCTCTCCTCTCTCATGCCCCCTTCAAAATTTGTTCCGCAGGGTTAGGAAACCCTCCAGAGCAGATTGGGGGGCATGTGGAGAGAAAAGAGGAAGGGTCAGTCCCACTGTATAAATGGAACACAGCATTGGATGTAACCCCATATCTCAGCATATTCCACTTCACAGGGATGTTATGAAGACAAAATGTGAGGAGGGAAAACTGTGTCCACAACCCTGCCCAAGCATCCTGGAGGGAGAGTGGAAAATAAATGTCAGAAAATCAATGCTTGGAATAAATTAGTTCAATTGAACAAAGTTCACTGAAATAGTTCAAAAATATCTGAAGTACCGTGCAAATAGTTTCCCATAAAGGTGAATTAAGTTTATTTTGTGGTAGATGATTTCTGGTTTGTGGCAAATGATTTCTGGTTCATCTCCACATTCATTCCTCCACCCTCAATTTCCCATGCAGAAGGCCCAGACTCTTAGCTTTCTTTTTTTGTAAGTTAGTCAATCAGACAACTATAAAGAAAGAAAGCTAATCATGGAGGCAATGTTCTAAGGCTTATTAGGCAGATATGGAGGCTGTTGCTAAGGATGCTTAGTCACTTAATCACAGTTGCTAAGCAGTCAGAAAGAAGGAATGAGAGGCATTTCCTGTATTTTCTCTGCTGAAGAGATTCACTCTCTCCCAACAGGAGCAGCTTGCAATGAGAACTATAGGGACAAAACAAATGATGCCTTCTGCCTTTAACAGCTGTGTGGCTGGCACAAATTAAACAGAGCAAGCCTTTTCCAGTGTGAAAAGACAATTATGGGGAAAACTTGCTGATATTCTGCCTGTCAGACCTCTTATTACTTCTTTGTGGCCCCCAATTTACTTTTGGACCTTATCCTTCAGCACAGCATAGCACAACGTTCTGAATGCTGGATTTTTCTTCACCTGGAATGATCTTTTAAGAACTAAGAAGTTCACTTGGATGAACCTGAACTAGAAGTAGCTCTAAAAATGAACCTTTGAAGCAATGAACAAAATCAACAGGAGTCTTAATAGTGTGTGTGTGTGTGAGAGAGAGAGAGAGAGAGACAGAGAGAGAGACAGAGAGAGAGAGAGAGAGAGAGAGAGAGAGGTGGCTAAGCTGGCTGGGGCTGATAGGAGTTGTAGTCCGACAACATCTAGGGACTCAAGGTTGAAGAACAGTGCCGTTCATCACAGGTATAAAATGGGACTGATATGCTCAAAATCAGCCTTCCCCAACTTTAAGCCCTCCGTATGTTTTTAAACAAAAAATCCCATCATCCCTGATTATTTGCTCTGATGGCTGGGGCCAATGGCAGTTAGTCCCAAACAGCTTGGGAAGGCTTCACTAAAAGGCATAGACGCAACATAGCAGACAGTGTGCTATGCATTTTTGACCAGCTGTGTGGTGTGTGGCTCATCTCCACACTCTCATCATCTGGGACCATCTGCTTACACTTTTAGTCCCCGATTTCTCTTCATGATACATTTGAGTCTGGACTGGGGGGGGGTCACCACTGTCCAGCAGTCAGTAAGAGTGATCTGCTAGTCTCTGTCCCTAACCCCCACAAGCATCCCTATTTCTCTCTTCAAGGCCCATGCACACTCTTCTTCGGGTTCTTGAAACTGGGCTTGGGCTGGGCTGTCCTTCAAACAGAACACTCCTTTAAAGAAAGGACTGCACAAAGGAGTACACATGGTCTTCCTATAGAAACATCAAGATGGAAAATAGCAAGTGAGGGTCATGATAGACATCACTTAAACTGATGGCTTGTTTATTAACACACCCGCCTGCCCAGATACCAGGATTGTCATTTGAAGCTCTCCTCCAAGTGCTCCTGCTTTCTAAGGTAAGGTGCGTGGCAATGTGGCATGCTCAAGGCAGCACCGTTGCTCAGTGGTGGAGCATCTGCTCTGGATGCAGAAAGGTCCTGGGTTCAGTCCCTGGCATCTCCAGGTAGGGCCTGCCTGAAATCCTGAAGGGCAGTTGCAAGGAAGTACATACAGTTTTGAGCTAGAGGGATCAATGGCCCAACTTGGCATAAAACAGATTGCTCAGTTCCTGTGCTGCAGCTTAGTGGCAGAGCATCTGCTTTGCATGGAGAAGGCCCCGGGTTCAGTTCTTGAGCCCTGCAGGTAGGGAAAGGGAAAGATTCCTGCCTGAAAGATTCCTGGAGAGCCCCTGGCAGTCAGAGTAGTGACATGGACCTATGTTTGACTCCACATCAGGTGGCTTTCCATGTTTTCTGTGACAGGAGAGATGGTATGGATGAAGGGGGCTCCAATCCACCAAAGCTTGTGCCACGAAACAGGCTAGCAATGCAATCAACTGGCCAAGTTCTCTATGGTCTGGCCAGGGAGAGGGGTGGGCTAGAGTAGAGTTCTTCCAATAGAGCTGCGACAGGCTAGCATGTCAGTGTCTTAAGACAAACAGATTCAACCCTTGCAGGAGTCACAAGGGTGAATTCACCAGCCCAACTCCAACCTTTTCTGACGGCCACAGGCTATGGTCTGAAGGCACATGAGGCCAGCTCCCTGCTGAAGCTAAGCAGGGTCAGGTCTGGTCAGTGCCTGGATGGGAGACCACTTGGAAACCATATGGAAGCCGCCTTGGGTTTCTATCATGAAAAGAAAGGCGGGGTATAAATGAAATAAATAAATAAATGTAATTTTAGTGTGTATATATTTTTAAACTGCTGGTTTTACTTTTATGTTTTGAGAAATTTTATGTCTTTTAGTTTGACTTTATTGGTATTTTTAATGAACATTTTGCATTGTGTTATATAAACCACTTCAGTTTTTTGTTGTTGTTGATTAAGTGGCATATACATCTTGTTAAATAAACACATAAAATAACATCCTCATTTATGCATACCCCACTCCCTCCTCCAGACCTTTGCCCTGCCTGCAGGGAGGATCTAACCATGTTTGGCTGAATGCCGTTAGAAGCCCCCTTTTCATTGGGAAAGTGGATTTTATCCAGAGTTCCTGATGGCGGTACATGGAACTGAACAGTGTTAGAGCCCCCCTGCAGATTTCCATGCTGAATGTATGATGGTCAGGAGGACAGCTGGTAGAGGGGAGCTTTGGGGGTGGGGCTTGTGGGAGCACCCCTCCCCACTTTCAGACCCACATAGATGGAGGCAGTATGCTTCCAAATACCAATTGCTGGAAACTGCAGGAGAAAGTGCCCTTGCGCTCAGGATCTGCTTGTGGGCTTCCCATTGGGACATCTGGCTGGCCACTGTGAGAACCAGATGTTGGATTAGATGGGTCATCGGCCTCAACCAGCAGGCTCTTTTTCTGTTCTCATCTTTGCTGACACCCTCTAGCCAGCCTCAGGGAGGGTACACAACAGGGAAGGAGAAGGGGTGTGGCCTGGGGGCGAGGGTAGGGCCTGGGGAGAGTCCCAAGGGGCAGACCGAGAGGTGTGGAGCGGCTTTCAGGCCATGGGCCAGAGGCTCTCCATCCCTCTGCAAAAGCCTCAAGGCAAATAGCACAGTAAGGAGAGCAATGACATCTTTCAAAGCATTCCAAAGGACATGCGGGTGCAGAAAGATCTTTGTGCATGGCAAGCTCTTGTATGCTTCCTGCACAGATGATAGACCACTTAAGACCCCTATTGAAAATTCAAATTTGATTATGCTAGATAAATAGATACATCCACAAAATAGATCCGATCGCTTGATTGAGGCCAATGTTCCTCAGATACTTGAGAATGGTAATTAAATTTGAAATCACAGGTATAATTAGCAATAGATAATAAAGTTCTCTCTCTCAGAAATCTGACTTGCTGTTGTTTCATCTCCTAACCACGGTCATTCTTATTTATTTAGTTTTTTAACAAAGCAAAACCTTTTCCTCCAGTGATCTTAGAGCAGCCCGTCATGATGGGCCCGAGTCCTGTTAGCAAGCCTTGTGGCCAAGTTGGACTTTGAATCTGCAACACGTCCGCTATTATACCGCACGGGTTGTGATGCTGGCCATCTCCAGGGATGGACTGAATAGTCTCTGTGTCAGTTTTGCAAGGATGGGTTGACTCTACTCTAGCCCACCCCTCTCTTGATGTTATGTATGTAACCTGATGTGATGTACAGGGTGGGTGGCTGTGTCTTCCCCAAAATGGCCTCAGGGGGCAAATGGGGGGCTGGGGGGCACTGTTGGTTCACAGGCCAGAGGTTCCCCACTCCCACCCTACATGCAGCTGCAAACTGGGAGCCTTATACTGTGCTCCTATTTGCTTCTTGTCCAGCCGGGCTTGCATTTGGCACATTTTAAAGTTGGTGCCAAATACAAGCCTTGCTAGGGTTGGTCCAGCTGGTGGCAGCTGATCCCTGCAAAAAGTGGGGGTTGCAATCAGCACCAATCACCTGATTGACACCAATTGCAACCCCTGGTGGGATGGGCTGCTGGGATTTTTATCTGCAGCTTTTAGTTCAAGCCATTCTGCAAAGGAACATTTTTCAGTTGCAGCCTGCCTTGATTGCTTCCTTTGCCCTCAGAGTTTGACATCAGATTGCATGGCCAAAGGGAAACACTTCACCAGGTGTCATTTGACTTGGACTGCTGGGCACAGTGGTCTGCGGGCGGTGAGGGACTTAAGGATCCAGCCCGCTGGCCAGATCCACTTGCCCATTCAAAGCATATGTTGATATCCTTCCTTTCCTTTCTGAGTGGAGACCTGCCGCAGAAGTTAAATGTGTTGGCGCTAACAGATACGGCCCTGCACAGCTCAGGACCAGGTTACTTGAGAGACTGCCTTATTCCCTGCATTCCAGGAGATCGCAGTGGTCTATGGGAGAGATTCTCCTACAAGTTCCCAAGACATCAGTGGCCTGCTCCACAGTGGCTTGGAGCAGGGCTTTCTGTGTGGCCACCTGTGGAATAGCATTTCTGTCAAGATATGACAGGTGCCCACTACCTGTACTTTCTTGTTGTGACAGGCTCTCCCAGCTGGGCCAACGGCTGTCTGCCATGAGCGTCTAGTTTGCGTTGCTTTTGTTTTTAAATATATCTGCTTATTTGTTTTAACTCTCTTTTTTTGGGAGAACATTTGGGAAATGCAAAAGCGGCTGGATAACTACGTTCTGATCTGTGAATTAGTCCAGGAGGTGTGGATCAATTAATTTTGCATCAAAACGTTTTTTTTTTTTAAATGACTTCCTCATGCTTTCTTGTCATTCCTACCGCTCTTCAGGCAGGCAGTGTGAACATGTGAAGGGGGAACCAGGAACAGGCAGGGTGAGCTCTGCCCCCTCAATAACAGCGAATGAACAGGGCACGTGATCACTATTAGCCTGCAGGGTGCTGCCTGATCCACCCTTTCCAGCATAGGGATAGGGACTCCATCTCCAAGTTGGAAATGCTCCCTTCATCCTAACACGGGTTACACATCTGTCAAAGAGCCTGCCCTGCAAATGCCATAATATTAAAGGGGGGATTGAATGGTGCCCGCTCTCCTTTTTGAAGGCAAGCTCTTGTATTCTAGTATTAGGGGCTACCCCCCTTACACACACACGCACGTCGACATTAGAGAACAATCCGCCCCCCCCTGCATGCATAGTCCCATGAAAGAAATGTGTGTGTGTATGTTGGGGGGGAGGTAAGAAATGAGTGTGCTTGTCAAAAGCTCTCCTTGAGGGTCAGACTGCAATTTGTTATTTTGCCTATCTGGAGAAAAAAAATGCCTTGGCCTTCAGAAGTGAAACTTGAATAAAATGTGTTGTCGTCAACTAAGTCCTACTCAGAGTAGACCCATTGCAATGAATGAACCTAGGTTAGCCACCGCCATTAACTTCAGTGGATTTACTCGGAGTAGGGCTTGCATTGGATACAAGCCAGTATCTTCATCACAATGTAGCATAGTCTGCGACTGTGTTGAAATTGCTTTTTAAGATTTTTTTGAAAGATGTTTTTAAGAATGTTTTGTTTTAATGTTTTTTAAAGATGTTTTAATATATTTTAAAGTATGTTTTTAGTATGTTTTAGAGTGTTTTAGTTATTATTATTAACAACAACAATAAGGGCTGCACTGCTTGTTGACCACCCTCTCTTTGAAGCCATGTCCTTCCTTCCGCCTGCAGTTGTGCGCAAAGTGGGAACACAAGGAGGAACAGCCACCAGCGCAAAATTAACCAGCAGGAAGAAAGCTGTCAGAATCTGACAGACTTCACCCCAGCCAGAGTCTCGAGCAACCTGGACATCTTCACGGCCTACAATGAAACACTACAGTGTTCCCATGAATGCGTGAGGACGCCGGTGCCTGTCTACGCCGAGGAGACGATACTTCCCCCAGGGGATTACAAGACATCCTTCAATGGAAATCGGTAAGACAGTAGAAGCTCAGCCGGGCAGTCTTCTTCATTTGCACATGGAATAGAAACTGGGTGTGGATGATGGTATCGGGAACAAAGCAGACACACAGGCCAGGACAATCTCAAGGGGCTGCTGCCACATCATTCAGTTTCTCTATGGAGGAAAACTTAGCAAAGCAGGCAAAACCTATCGTGTGTGGTTCTTCCTCCTATCACAGCGTTTCCCAACTAGTGGGCCACCAGATGTTGTTGGACCACAATTCCCATCTTTCCTGACCAATTGGCAATGCTGGCTGAGGCTGATGGGAGTTGTGGTCCAACAACATCTGGTGGCCCACTAGTTGGGAAAGGCTGTCCTATCAGCTTCTTCCCTTACCATGGTTGAAAAGGACCATGCTTATCACTCTGTACACTGAGACTAGCCAATATGACACCCACCAGATGTTGTTGGACTACAACCAGTGGAGGCTGGTCCTTCAGGACGAATGGGGCACAGCCCCACCAACCTCAGTCTGCCCCACCTGCCTTCTTACTTGCATCCAGTCTAGGGGTTGATTCTGCCTCTCTGCTTCCTCCTCCTCCTTAATCTCAGTGTTGCCCCTTGTAGAACTCAGCAGGGAGATATCGTGCTCCAAGAGATGCCCTCAGGGGCTAGGGGCCCAGTCACAAAAGATATAAGCGTTCAGCAGGGTTGGCAGGGTTGCAGATGCAACACAGTCCAAACAAACCAAGGTCAAACCACAGAATCAGTCAAAGTCCAGACGTGATCCAGAGACAAAGTCAGGCAACAGTCTGAAGTCAATATCACAGGGAGTTCAGGCAAGGTACAACCCAGCAAAGAAGGGAGACTAGACTCGGGAACTTGGAGCTAAAGACCCCTGTTGGCTCCAGCAATTGGAAGGCTCTAGAGCAGCCTTTCCCAACCAGTGTGCCTCCAGATGTTGTTGGACCACAACTCCCATCAGCCTCAGCCAGCATTGCCAATGGCCAGGAAAGATGGGGATTGTGTTCCAACAACATCTAGAGCAGCCTTTCCCAACCAGTGTGCCTCCAGATGTTGTTGGACCACAATTCCCATCTTTCCTGACCATTGGCAATGCTGGCTGAGGCTGATGGGAATTGTGGTCCAACAACATCTGGAGGCACACTGGTTGGGAAAGGCTACGGAAGCCTCCTAAACCACACCCTAACCATAGCTGCTGGCAGTGAAAAAGTATCAGAGGTTGCTTACTCATGAGTAGACTCTTCATTCACAAGTAGACCAACAGCTCTGTGTCCATAGACTCATATAGTGCTGATGCTCTTCAGCCTGGTCCCAAAGATTTTGGCACCGGTGCTCTTGAGGACTGGGGTGTGTGTGATCCACCTCCACTTTTGACAGTTCCAGGGGTTCTTCACTGGGTATCAACCTGAAGGCCCCTCAAGGGGATACTCCAGTGCTGAGTGTCCCCTTGAGGGCCCCCTACCCATTCTTCAAGATCCGTGACCTGTGGAGTGTTCAGTTCATCCGCCAAGGACTCCATGTCTGGTACCAGGTCAGGGATAAGCATGACAGGAGGAGGCTGAATGATAGTTGCCTCTGCCTGTCACTAGCTCTGGCTCTACCTGGAATTGTCTCCAGTTTCACCTACTGTCAGCCTCCCTGCCTTCCACCCTACCCGTCCCAGTGAGCATCAGTCTCCACTGATTATAATTCCCATCAGTTCCAGCCAGCATGACCAATGATCAGAAATGATGATGGGAGTTGGAGTCCAACAGCACTCCACGTGGAGACCACGTTGGCTGTCTCAGGTGTGCACCCTGAGTAGTGTGTTTATTTTATATGCCTTTAGCCAGATATATATTAAAATTTCTCTCTGTGTATATGTCTGTACAAGACAGGACAACAGCCAAATTCCCCCCAAAATGTAGGACTGATAGTAAAACAGTGAGGCAACCATGCTTCAGGATGCCATTCTCCCTCAGGAAATGTTTTAGTCTGTTCCAGGAACGATCCAGGTAGCTGATAATCAATCTCCTTTGCTCGCCTCATATTCCATGCAGCGTAATACAGGGCGAATTCAAACAACTGTTTTCTCTGTGAGTGTGAAGAGGTGTTAATGCTCAGCTTAATGATGTGGTCTGCAGATTTCATGTGGTCCTACATTGGCTGATTGACCTTTGCGCTGTGCAGGACTACATTGGATGATGAAGCTGCTGGCCAAAATTAAACAAGCAGCATTTCCCCAAGATATTTCCTTTCTCTGTTCTATCATAGAATCATAGAATCATAGAGTTGGAAGGGGCCTTGTAGGCCATCGAGTCCAACCCCCTGCTCACAGCAGGAAATCCACAGCTAGAGCATCTCCTGCAGATAGCTGTCCAGCCTCTGTTTGAAGACATCCAGCGAAGGGGATCCCACCACCTCCCTAGGCAGTCGGTTCCATTGCCGAACCGCCCTTACTGCCAAGAAGTTCCTTCTAATGTCCAATCTGAATCTACACTCCTGCAACCTAAAACCATTAGACCTAGTCCTACCCTCTGGGGCATCAGAGAACAAATCTGTACCCTCCTCTATGTGAAAGCCCTTCAGGTACTTAAAGAGTGCAATCATATCACCCCTCAGCCTTCTCTTCACCAGACTGAACGTGCCAAGTTCCTTCAACCTTTCCTCATAAGACTTGTTCTCCATACCGGCTATCATCCTTTGTCTATCAAAGTTTGAGACATTAAACGCTGGCCACGATCCATCCCTTATCCATTAAATCACTCCTTTGCATTCCAGCCCCTCTCGTGAGATGGGATGAACAATAGTTGATCACGTGCTTAAAAACTTTAATAAAGACATTTATCTGTGTAAAGTTTGAAGGGTGGTGATGATGGAATCACCTTGTGGTGTGTTTATCCTCAATGTCAGAATCAACTGTCTGGGATGGCCCTATGTTTGCAGGACATTCTGCAGCTGCCTTTTTTCCTCATCTTGAAAAGGATTTCTGTAACAACCTGAAACGCTCACACACACTCATACACACACACAAACACAATATTTGGCTCAGTGATTCTAACCAACATTAAGCGGAGTTTTGCAAGTAAGATGGTTGATGTGAGACCGCACGTGGGAGGGGATTCTCTTGCCCAGTTTGAAATGTCATCACACTGAATGTGGGACGGCAGGCTACACATCACAAGTGTGAAACATTAAGACTTTTGTCAGAAGTCTATAATCTGTTCGGTGCATTTGATGGAAAGACCAGCTCTTACCAAGGTGGCCAAGATGAACTATCAGTATGCTGCTAAGAGGCCAGTTACTTGCGACTCTGAACATATTGCTAGTGTTGCGTGTTTGTGTGTGTTTGACACTTGAATCACGATTCTCCATGTGCACCTGCTCCCCCCCCAGAGATGTGGACAGCTGCTAGGGAAGGCACTGGTTCAACCTTTCCCAGCTTGGTGCCTTCCAGATGTTGTTGGACTCCAACTCCCACCAGCCCCAGCCAGCACAGCCAGTGGTCAGGGATGATGGGAGCTGTAGTCCAAAACATTCAGAGGGTCCCAGGTTGGGGAAGGCTGTCCTACACCAATTTTGCTGATGCTACTACCAAAGCAGCTATTTAGGGGGCAGAAATGCAGCCCCCCATTTCAATTCTTAAATAAAAGCTGCAGATGCTCATGAGATGTTTCTAAGGAGCAGACTGACTGCAATGATCAGCCTCTGGCCCTCCAGATGTTGTTGGGTTACAACTCCCACAGACCCTGACCATCGACTATGTTGGCTGGGGCTGATATGAGTCCAATAGCTTCTGGAGGACCACAGGTTGCTCATCCTTGGTTTAGATATAGGGCCCCCTTTCTGACCTAGTGCCCTTCAGATGTTGTTAGATTACAACTCCCAGCAGCTACAGCCAGCATGGCAATGCTCGGAGATGATGGGAATTTAGTGCAAAACATCTCAAGGGCTCCAGGTTGACGAGTGCTGCACGACCTCTTCCGGCAGCTTCCCCTGGGCATCTTGATTTGGCCAAGTTGTGGTTTCCCAGTCGGATTGTTGCATTATTGACTGATGGAACTGATTCCAACCAAGGTTCCATCCATTCTCTTTTGGTTCCCTTTGTTCATCCCTTAAAGGCCATTGCAGGCCTGTGCAATCCCCTTTTATTTTTAGGTTCATGTTGTCTTTGACTCCCATCTTGCAGTTAAAAAAGTTCTTGATCATCTTACTTCCCATGTAAACATGCCCATTGTCATCCAAAATGATGTTATGGGTGTAACATGGGAGTTGATTGTTGGGAAAGAGTGAAAATGTCACAAAGGCAATTTTAAGTTAGACCTTGTCTGCCTGTTCCCATAGGTAGAAAGAGTAGTATTGTTCCCAACCCAATTCAGGGATACTATAACCATTTTACTATTGCTTGTGGGGGGCTCAGTCCAACAAAAATGGGAAAGACTTGGTTTGAGGAGAATCTCACTAATAATAGATGCAATGATCTCCAGCCAAAAATCTACTGCATATTGAAAGCATGCACAGAACTTACTCTATTTAACTCAGATGAGATTCTGAGGAATTTTCTTTTCCTCACTGGTGCAAATTTAGAACTAAGCTAAGGGAGGAAAAGGGACCACCTCAATTCTGTAAGGTCCCCTTTTGAAACATACACAGGAATAACAACCAAAAAATGTAGATGCAGTCGATGGAAAGGAATAATCTCTGGAAATCTGTGAGGGGTGCTATGATGCTGAGATGTGGGCGTCCTGGTAGGCAGATGATTGGCAAGGATTTTAAAACCATTCCATCGTCTGCCTGTACTTGTGACGCTTGAGCCCCAGTGCAAGGGAGCCACAGAGTGGTGGTTGTGAGGGAGGAGGTCATCTGTGTCTGCTTTGCATCTGTGTGTTCTCCTGATGTGTCTGTGAGCTGTGGAGAACTCTTTCATATAGCTGTCTCTCCATTTTTCTCTGTCGGGTGTGCATTAGCTGCAAAGGGTTCACTGAAATATTTGTCTTAAAGTGATGCTTTGCTGGGAATTATTGGTCTCTGCACAATTCTTTCAGATCTGGACCATTCTCATGGACCTTTTGGTGGAGGAAATCAGAGGGTGCACAACTTCTCAGTTTTGCACGGCACAGCCAAACACATTGGCAGGGAAGAGAGCGGCTTCTCGGCAGCCATCTAACGCAGCCTGTGCCTGTGTCTGCAAAGCTCATTGGAAAAGCACATAATCAAAATGTCAGATACAAATGCAATCCTTTCCCTTGCACCTGGAATATTTCAGTGTAACAATTGAGGTTTGGGTTATGATTAACCCTATGTGGGCTTTGTAGCCCCCGTGTCCCTCAAAAGCCTCCACTATGCTCTTGGGACACCCGCAGAAGCCAATACAACCACCCAAAGCATTATTGTCAAATTACTGTCCCCTCTCAAAATACAATATTTTTTTTCATTTTTTTTGTTTTTATTTTTATTTTTTTTAAAAAAAAAGCTGATTCTTTTGGCTGCAGGCCTAGGTAGGCTTGCTTGCTGTGTCACATATTGCCACATGCAAGTCGATTTTTCTGCTTGCTGCAGACCCTCCTCCTCTGATCGGCATCTAATTCCTGTGGCCTTTGTGTCTGAGAAATGGTTTGAAATCTCCTGTTGACCAGCCGAAGTCTGTTTTATTTCCTGGGGACAGGGCGGACGCCATGTGTCCATTTCCCGGTAGGTACCTTCTCTTCAGCCACTTTTATTCTGACATCTTTGATCCATCTGGCTAGCGAGACTCCTCCCACACTTTCCAATTGCACCCTTGCTGTGATCATAAGGCAGCTCCCCAATGCTTTTAATTAAAACTTCTTGCTAGGTTACACAAACGCGAACACAGGCCTTTTGCTTTGCAAACCCCAGACATTTACCACTACATTAATTTATCGAACCCTTGTTTTTAATCTGTTTTAGATTATCGCAGTTACACAGAATGCTTATCACAGCAGGGCTGAAATTGGTTGCATATAGAGGTGGTGTTGGAAGAACTAAACCTTAAACATGTTTCAGATGATTTTAAATTATTGTAATGAGTTGTTTTCATATCTTTCATTTTTTAACTGGATGTTATTACTTTAAATTGCTTTGTAATAATTGATTACAAGTCAAGATCCATAAACATTTTATTATAAAAAAAGTCTTCCAAGGAAATAAGGAGGAGGTTTGGTGTTGGTCCCTTCTGTAATAGAACACCTCCTTTTTATTTATGAGTTTAGGGATAGGTAACAATATTGTACAGGTATATAAGATTCACATGGTCTAAAGTCAAGCAAGGATGGGGGAACCTGTGGCCCTCCAAATGTTGTGGAACTACAACTCCCATCAGTCTGCCAACATGACCAATAGTTGGAGATGATGGGAGTTGGAGTCCAGCAACATTTGGAAGGTTATATTCCGTGGACTAGAGCAATGGAGAGGAAAGGGGGATGAGGCAGAGAAGAAAAGAAGGCATTTATTTTTAAAACAAAACAAAACAGCAGAATTATCTTCCAAAATATACTCTCTTCTTTCTACAAATATCTCAGCTTCATTTAGGGTTATGGATGGGGGAAGAAATTTGATTCAGTTCTCATTTGAAGCTGAATCTATCAAATTTTCACTTTCCAAAACAATAAGAGAACTGAAACACAGCCATCCTTCAAAATTCACATTTGTTTGAATCTTGCAATACAGTTTGTCAACTAACCGAAGGTTTACAAAAATGCATACGTTGGGGGGAAGGGTGCATAAAAATGAATAAATGAGTGAAAGTAACTTACAAAAATGCATTGTATCAGGAGAAATTGCTTGCAAAAATGTGCACATTAGTCAAAACTACTTACAAAAATGCTGTTAATAAGAGAAATTTGCACTGAAATGCTGGGGAGTATTTATGAGCGTTTTCCAAATAAAAAAATTGCAAACTGCTGCAGAAATGTAGAGAACTCAGTTCAAGATTGGAAAATATCTTCTCAACTGAGAGAACCAGATGGACAGATCATTTTATCCCTATTTTGCAGTGAACTGAAGTATCACCCAGGAAGACATCTGGAAGAAAATTGGGAGCTTACTGGGTACAAAATCCTCCCTAAAACACCCCCCAGACCTTTAATATATTGCACAGCACAGTAAGATGCAAAGGGTGGACTTTGCAAAAAGCCCCTGAAGCATCAGTGGAAGGGGGTGGAGGCAACTTTCCTAGACTTCCAGCCTTTCCATCACTCCAGGGATGTAATCTTCTCACCCACTCACAACCAAAGTTTGCTGCCTTCCATTCCTTATAGATCTTCAGGATCACCATTTCAGATTCTGTTGGGAGGAAAAGACTCATAGAAGGATGGCACTGGAAGATACATTGGAGGGGATCTACTCCAATTCCCACTCGGTGCAGGATCTGCAACACAAGATGCAGCTATAACAGAATTCCTCTAGTAAAAGAGCACCCCGAGGCAGTCCACTGAACAGCTCTTCCTATTAAGAAATTTCTCCCAATGTTTAGCTGAAATCTACTTCCCTGCAATTGTTGTACCTTGGTTCGTGTCCTGTTCTTTGGAGCAACGGAGAGGCAGCCAGCTCCATCTTCTGTGTGATAGCCCTTCAGATATTTAAAAAACTGCTTTCTTGGAAGGGATGGAGGAGAAATCCTATTCAGTCACATTGAAAGGTGAACCTACCCAATTTTCACTTCCCCAAACAATAGGCAATCTGAAATGCAGCCATCCTGCAATGTCCACACTTCTCTGAAATTTGCAATGCAATTTTCCAGCCAAATGACATATATAAAAATGAATATACTAGGGTTAAGTCAGAGCTTGGAAGAGTACAGTAGGGCCCCACTTACCGGCGCTTCGCTTTCTGGCATTCCGCTAATGAGGCGGCTTTCGTTTTCTATTTTAAAGCCGATTTTTGCTCTTTTGCGACATTTTGCGACGTTTTCGCGTCATTTTTGCGCGACGGCCCCAGTATAGTCTATGGGTTCCGCTTTATGACGATTTCCGCTTTACGGTGGGGGTCCGGAACGGAACCTGCCGTATAAGCGGGGCCCTACTGTACTTTTAAAAAGTAATAAATTACAGTTACAATTACATGGCCCCAAAAAGTAGTAATTACAGTTACATTTACAATTGCTCTGAAAGTAACTGATTACTTTGCTTTTTCCCAAAAGTAATCACTGCAGTTACATTTCAGTTACTTTAAAAAAAAAAAAAACACCTACAAGACGTTGGCCTTGGCTGCTGCACATCCAAGTAGCCTAAAACAACATTAAAAATAAACACACACAAACACTGGTAGTAGAATAATTCTTTTTATCCATAAGATAGCAATGGTGGTCTCTCTGCTGGTAAGGGAGGTGGGGAGGGAGGCAGAGGCCACTACTCAGATCTTTGTGCATCAAACCAAGTGCAACTCCCCACACTCAACCAGCAAGCATAGTACCTCTCATTTAACCACCTCCTGGACCCTGCCCTGCCACCAACTAAGGGACACTGACGCAAGCAAACATTTTCCCCTGAGATGCAAAAAAGTTAAAATACTGCAAATGCAGCACAGTAGCCACAGAGGGTGGTGGAGGCCAATTTGTGTGCCAAGTGCAAACACAGTATTCACACACACACACACACACACACATTGTCATCTCTCACCTCCATAGTTCTTCATCTCCATTCTGCTGCTGCCTCCTTCTCCTCCTTTATCCATGTTCTTGACCTCTGGATCCTTTTCCCCTCCACTCCATTCTTCACCACCACCATCCATTTTTTTAAACAATGGTTTTCTCCATTCCACCCCAACTCACTCTCCTCCTCCTCTCTCGTCTCCTACCCACCCACAGAGCATGAGGGAAGAACGACGCTGCGCAGAAGCCCAGGTTGAGGCACATGATTTTCATCCACACATCAGAGGAACAGAAGACTTCCCCTGCTCCCCCCCAAGTAATGCCCCAAAATAATGCTGGAAACATTACAATTACTCCACAAAAGTAATAAAATTACTCCTATTACAATCAAAATGTAAAGGAATTACCCACTCGTTCCTCAAAAAAAGTAATGAATCACAAGTAATTCTGAACACTGAACTGCAACATTGCAACATTGAATTGCAAAAATGTGTATATTAGGCAAAGTTGCATACAAACATTTGTATATTAGGAGAAAATTGTACAAGTGCTGATGATTTTTCATGAGGGCTTTTGAAAAACATCTGCAGAGTGATGTAGAGATGTGAAGAACTGGACTTAAGAGTGGACAGATTTGCCCATCCAAACTATCAGATCTCCCCTTAATCTTCTCTTTTCCAGCTAAACATACCCAGGTCTATCACCCATTCCTCGTAAGATTTGGGGTGGTATCCAACTTAGTTCTGATCAGAGTAGAGCCACTGAAATTAATGGACCTAAGTTAGTCATGGCCATCTATTTCAATGTGCTAACTCTGAGTAGGGCTAGCATTGGGTACAACCCATTGGCAGCTTCCTTTGTTCATCAGGGGCAACCATAGCTCAGTGGTAAAACACCTGCTTTGCCATCAGAAGGTTCCAGTTTCAATCCTGGGCACCTCCAGAAAGGGCTCAGAACAGCCCCTTCCTGAAACTCTAGAGAGTCGCTGGCAGTTAGTGCAGATAATACTGAGCTGGTTGGATTATGTTCCCGAGTCTGCAATGGAGTTGCAGTTATATTTTGAAATGGAAAATGGAAATGGACTGCCTTCAAGTTGATCCCAGCTTATGGCTTTCATTGTAAGTGGTCTTCAGAGGGGGTTTACCATTGCCTCCCTCTGAGGGCCTGCTCAGCTTGCCACAGCTGCACAAGCCAGCCCCTTCCTTGTCCGCAACTGCCAGCTGGGGGGCAACTGGGCTTCTTGGGACTCTGCCGCTTGCCCACGGCTGCACAGGTGGCAGGGCACGTAACCCCTGAGCCACTCCCTGTGGGGGTGATTTTTAGCTGGCCCTTGACACCCAGGAGACACGAGCGGGGATTTGAACTCCCAGACTCTGGACTCCCAGCCAGGCTCTCCTCCCCACTGTGCTATACCAGCTAATGGATTTTTGCTCTTTTACTGAAATTTTAAATTTAATTTTATGTATTTATTTATTTGCTTATTATATGCTCCAATCCTTCAGAATGAATCATGCTAAAAAACAAACTCAAACAAAGAATGATGATGGTGATTTGTCATTTAGCAGGGGTAGGGTGTACCCTTGGCCCTCCAGTTGTTGCTGAACCACAACTCCCATCAGCCCCAGCAAACAAGGGTGATGTGAGTTGTAGTTCAGCAACATCTGTAGGGCCAAAGGGTCCCCACACCTGACTTAAAGATATAGAAACTAGGGTTGGAATGCAAGGTTGGCCTATCCGTACATATATATTTGTGAATTTATTTGTACACCTAAAATTCTGTAGACATTACAATGATGATATATGATGATAATTTAGAACAGGGTATGGTCGGAAAGCACATGAGGCCACCACCTTTCTGAAGCTAAGGAGGTCTGGGTCTGGTCATTGCCTGGATGGGAGACTATTTGGGTTCCATGGTGGAAGAAAGGTGGGATATAAATGTAACTGAATTATATGATATCAGGTAGGCGTGTGTGTGAGTGTGTATAGATCGATAGCTGTTGCTGCTTTAGGTTTTCAACCTGTGTATGATTAACTGGAAGAGAAATCCCCCCTCCCACTCCAAATTCAATTGATTGGTCAGACTGAGATCAAGCCTCCAACCCCCAATCATAACAAATTGCAGATCTGCTGTAAATGAAAATTTCTATCTTCCACTACTTGTGACTTGCTCGGAATTGCCAATTAATTGGTCAGCCTAAGATCTATCACCTCCTGCAATCATAACAAATTGCAGATCTGTTGTAAATGAAAATTTCTAGCTTCCACTAACCGTGACTTGCCCAGAATTGCCATTACAACATCATGTCCGGCCACTGAACATGTTTTATTTTTAAAGGGTAATTAGATCGATAACTATGTGCTCTTATGAGTCAGAGAATGGCTCTTTTAAAGTGCCTGGCCTGCTCACAGGAAACATTGGGTTGTACCCAATGTTAATCCTAAGAGTAGACTTGTTTAAATTAATGGACTTGACTAAGTAGGACTTAGTTGGATACAGCTTGTCGAGGCAAAATGGTTTCTCCCAAAAAATGACAGGGGGTGCAATGACACCTTCCTCTGCACCTTGTGTTCATTGTGCATTCTATTAAACCTCATCAAAAACTGATTACTGATCAGAGATCTTCTTCATCATTGTTCATATAGATCAAAAGTAGCAATGGAAAGTTCTTGTCATTTTCGGTTCTCTCAGTTTCTCATTTTCCCAAATTTAAATTCAGTTCTCCACATTTCTGCAGCAATTGGCAATTTTTTTAAAAATCTGCATGAAAGTTCTCCAGCATTTTAGTGAGAGTTTCTTCTACTAAACACACTTTTGTATATGCGGTTTTGACTGACGAACACATTTTTGCAAGCAATTTCTCCTAATATAATGGATTTTGTATGTTATTTTCATGAATATATTCATTTTGATGCATACTTCCCCCTAATACATAATTTTTTGCAAACACTGCTTAGTTGGAAGGCTGCATTGCAAAATCTGGATAAGTGTGAATTTCAAAGGATGGCTGTGTTTCAGTTCCCATGTTGTTTCGGAAAGCGTGAATTTTATCAATTCAGCTTTACATGTGAACCAAAGTGAATTTCTTCCCCATCTCTAATCAAGAGTGGGGGAGCCTGGTTCCCTGCAGATTTTGTGAGAATAAAATAATAAAAGAGAATCAAATAAAATTGAACATTAGTTTAGCGTTGGTGCATAAAATCTGCTATGGGTTTCAGCCCAAAATTTCAAGGACCATCCTTGGTGCTTCAGCACCTTAGACAGCTCCTTGAAAGTTCAGATTCACCAGCCACCACTGCATTCCACCATAGAATCATAGAAGAGTAGAGTTGGACGGGCCCTATAAGGCCATGGAGTCCAACTACCTGCTAAATCCAAGCTAAAATATACCCAACAGGTGACTGCACAGCTGCCTCTTGAAGGCCTTCAGTGTTGGAGAGCCCACCACCTCCCTAGGTCATTGGTGCCATTGTCGTACTGCTCTAACAGGTGGAAAGTTTTTCCTGATGTTCAGTCGAAATCTGGCTTCCTGAACTTGAGCCTGTTATCCTGCACTGTGGAACGATCGAGAAGAGATCCTGGCCCTCCTCTGTGTGGCAACCTTTCAAGCACTTGAAGAGTGTTATCGTATCTCCCCTCAGTCTTCTCTTCTCAGGGCTAAACATGCCCAGTTCTTTCAGTCTCTCCTCACAGGGGCCACCATCTACTACCGCTGTGTTTGTGAACAGCCATTTCACAGGTGCCAAAGGCAGCACAGCCCCTGATTGGTGGGCTAGGGAGGTGTTTGTGATTGTGTGTATGTCTAACCCCTTCCAGGAAGTCGGCATGCATTGCATACATCAGCTGCTCCACTAGACCAGGCAAAAGGTAGATCAAGATCTGTTGGCAGATCTCTGGGGGGTTAGAAGTAAATCAGCAAGAATCTTTTTTTCTTCCCCATTATTTGACAAGAGCAACAAGACAAGGGCTCTGTTTTCTTATAAATTAGGCTGCTGAAAGGAAGAAGTTGTTTAACCATGGCAACAACAAATATGCCTCCCAAATCTGGGGTGGAGAAGTTTTTTCAACTTGAGGACCCCATTCCCATCTGAGCAATGCTCTGGGTGCCACGTGCCGGTGGTGGGCAGGGCCAGAGGGAAATGTGGGACTATCAAGTGGACCTTTACACAGCTAGCTAATTTCTATGCATGCTCAGACCCTTCTCTCTATCCTCCATCCAGGCAAGTGAGAGGCATGCTCAGAGTTCAAGCACATTCTGACCAAAGCAACAACACACACGGAGCGTGCAAAGCAGGACCAGTGAGGCCTGAGGATAGTTCCAAGGGCAAGACAGAGGGGTTTGGATCTGACAAGCCCTCCCGCAGGATAATGATATGAATGTGTCCAGCCATCATGTCATTCTGCCCCTGTTCCTCCCTACTAGCCTGATTAGGTAAAAGGCTGCCTGAGTCATAAGATGCAGCTGGGAAGCACAAATGCTCAGACTTCGGCAAGTGTCCAAGTGATGAGAATCCCAAAGTTAAGAGGCAGCCGCTGAGAGCTCCTTTCTGTGTGTCCTTGCAGTGCTGATTAGTTGGTTGCATAGCTGGCATACTCTTGTAGTCACTCCTGGTCAGTCGGAAAGGTCACATTGTGGCCTGCAAGAACTGGACGCTATCTTTTAAGCATATGAGTTCGAGATCAATCGGTTGCAGTGTCCGAATTCCCAAGCAGAGAGACCACTGAGGTCTGCTCGTACTGGAAAGATTGTAGCAATTCCCTCCCCCTACTCCTTTAGCGTCTGTGATGTCTTTCACGTCGTTCCTTTGAAGGTGGCCTTGCGGACTGCAGCGAGAGGGAAAAGCTATTAGAAATAACTCGGCATTTCACCGTAGGGTAGCCATGCCAGCTTTGAGCCAAGCAGTCGGGCAAATTAATTGGTCAATCTCAAATCCTTCCCTGCCCCCATCCCGTCGCAATGAATCACGGATCTACCCTAAATGAAATTTTCCAGCCTCCGCTAACTGTGACTTGCTCGGAATTGCCCATTTAACATTATGCCCAGCTACTGAGCATTACAAAAAGGTAATTAGATTACAACAGAAAAGAGAATAAGAAGTTAACGGCCTCAGCTGACACTGCGCAGCTATTTCCAGGCCACTGAGATAAATATGAGCTTGTCAGAGGCCCTGGACTAGGATGGCACACAGAAAGCAGCTTTATACAGTAGGGCCCCACTCATTTGGCGGGTTACGTTCCAGACCCCTGCCTAGAAGCAAAACCCGCCAAAAAGCAGAACTCTGTCAATAAAATGGTGCCCAACGCCAGGGTCGGATTATCCATTAGGCTTAGTAGGCTGAAGCCTAGGGGCCTGGAGTTCTTGGGAGCCCGCGATCTGCGGAAGCAGGACAGGAGCTGCGGATCGCAGGACAAGAGCTTCTGAACCGCCTGCCACCCCCTCACTCTGGTTTTTGCGGTTTGCCATCAATCAAGATGGCGGCTGAGGTTTCCCTAAGGGGCTGAAGCCTCTGCCGCCATCTTGGTTGATGGCCCGCATGGGTGCTACACACACCCATTGCTGCCATCAACCAAGATGGTGGCAGAGGCTTCAGCCCCTTAGGGAAACCTCGGCTGCCATCTTGATTGATGGCAAACCTGCGCGCGCAGTGCACGCAGCCGCAGAAAAAGCGGAAAGGTAGGTGAAGCGAGGGGGATGGGATGGGATGGGATGGCAGGTGGCTCAGAATCAGCCTGGGGCCCTCCTCAGCTTAATCCGGCCCTGCCCGATGCCCAACAAATGGCGTAAAAGCGGAACAAGCGCCGTATGAGTGGGTCCTTACTCTGAAAGCTGCCATATTAGCGGACCGCCGAAAAGTGGGGCCCTACTGTACTGAGTCAATGGCCCCAGTGCACCTGTGAGGGGAAGGGTCAGAGCTGAGCAGCAGAGCACCTGCTTTGCATGCGGAAAGCCCAGGTTCAATCCCCAACCTCTCTAGTTAGGGTTAGGAGAGACTCCTGTCTGAAAGGCTGGAGAGTTGCTGCCAACCAGTGTTGACAATACTGAACTGGGCTTGACTCAGGGTAAGGCAGCTTCCTATGTCACAGTATTGCCTGCACTGACTGGCAGCAGCTCTCCAGGGTTTTAGATAGTGGATCTCTCCCAGCCCTGCCTGCAGATGCTGCCGAGGATGGAAGGTGGCCCCTTCTGCATGCAAGACACTTGTTGTACCACCGAGCTATTTCCAGAATAACTGCATTATCTGTGTGCCAATGAGTTACGTGCACCCCGTTGTAAATGACCGTTTGGTATGACATCCTCTGTGTATGCCCAGAGACGGAAGCTTTTGAGTCAGGAAACATCAAACATTGTCCCACTCCCACCTTGGTGGGAAGGGATGCGGCTCAGTGGTGGGACACGTGATTTGGCTGCGGGAGGTCCCACGTTCAGCTTTTGGTGTCTCCCAGTAGGGCTGGGAAAGGCCATTGTCTGAGACCTTCTGTAGACCCTGGAACTCTAAAGGGGGCAGGCTCTTATTGCAAACAGCACCTTCAGGGTCAAAAAGCAGCCAGTGTTGGGAGTAAAGGGTTGTAGCTCAGTGGCAGAGCAGGGCTGGGGATGTCCCCTGCCTGAAACCCTCTAATGGTCAGGGCCATCCATAGAGAGCTAGAAGTTGGACCAAGGGACTGGCTTGGAATAAAGAGATGGCAGCGACAAAGGAAGGGAGAAGGCGGCTGCTATTCCCCTCCTGCCAGCAGTGACAGCACAAGACATTTTGCTCCGAGCTGGAACAGGAATTGGTGCCCCCCCAAATCGAGGTGCAGAGTACTAAAAATAATTAAATAACTAACAAACAACTTGCTGCTTTTTCAAGAAGCCCGGACTCCAATCGCCGGAGGTGGCATCTGGTTCCGAATCCCATCCTTTACCCTGAGAGGCACACTCCAGGCTCCACAAATTCTATAAATTATTATAAATGATTATAACGTGACTAAGTCCATCATCACTGCATAGTGAAGAAAAATTCAACAAATCAAAACCTCCTGGAACTTTGAACCTTGCAGAAAATCTACAGCCCATCCGTTGATCATTATTAGCATTCTACCAAACATCCTACCTGAGACCAAGTCCCCAGTTTATTTATTTATTTATTTAAAATATTTCTATCCCGCCCTTCTTCCCTATAATTGGGCGTTTAGGGCGGCTTACAAAAATAAAACCAGACTTGTATGTAATAAAATTCAGCAAGGTAATATAATTCAGCAAGATCTTTTTTTAAAAAAAATAGTTTTGGTCCTATACCAACTTCATCTTCGTTCTGCATAATCTAGTCTGTCCGCTTAAAAGTCAGCTGGGGAGGTCATCTTGCATCCCAGCCCTGCCCACATCAGGTGTGGCTGGCAAAAATGCCAGAGTGTTCCTTCTTGACTGTAACACCCAGCCTTCTGAACTACTTGTCCCAGGAGATTCCTTGGGCCTTCTCTCTGATGCCATTCTGTCATCAACTTAAAAACGTGTCCTTGCTGTTTCAACAGTTTTTTTGGGGGGGGGGCAGATTAGTGCTTGATTTTATCTGACAGGGTCTTACTGTCATTCATACTTGCTTTATAATTTCATTCTGCATTTGCCGTGTTTTCTGCAGAGGTGTGGTGGTCAATTGCCTCCACCGTTGGAGGCTGTCTGCTTCTGAATACCGGTTGCTGGAAACTGCAGGAGGGGAGAGTGCGCTTGTGCTCCAGTCCTGCTTGTGGAATTCCCATGGGCATCTGATTGGCCACTATGAGAACAGGATGCTGGTCTGCATGGCCACTGGCCTGATCCAGCAGGCATTTCCTATGTTGTTCATTATGTTGTATCGGTGGTGCTATGCATGCATGCGCGTGCCCATTTCTCTGTCGCCCCAGCAAATGATGTCATCATTCCTGCTCAAGAAGTCCTAGAGCTGTTGTTCCTCCTCCACATTGCCACTGGATATCTGCCTTGGGTGTTTTAATTTTCAGTGAGAAAGATGGGGTGGAAGTGCCCTCAATAAATAAGAGATTGACAAGGAAATGTGGAGCAAGGCCTCATTTCATTTTCTAAGGAAACCCAGGGAAGCTTATGTGAGGAGGCGTTCCCTGAGATGGGTAATTTGGATGAGAGGAGGTGATTTAAAAAAAAAAAAATCAAGAAGCATAAAAGAGCCCACATAAGTCCTTAGAGCCCCTAGTGGTGAATTTCTGCTCGACTCGTATCCCAGGGATCCTTGCTCCTCTTTCTTTGACTAAGAATTGAGGTCACAGAAGATTCTGCATCAAGGAGTGACCTAGTTGCAAATTGAGGCCACGCAGAAAAGCTGTTAAGTGTGTAATAAATATTCCGGTTGCTACAGTCACAACTCTGTCTCTATTTCTCTACTTCAGAGCACTCATTAGTGCCTGCACTGTGCTGAGGAACAAGCCCCATTGGTTGGCTTGGTGAAGAATCCAACTCTATCATGTACCTGTGTGTGTGTCATGGTGAGAAGGGGGCTTCGGAGGGGGCTGCAGTTTGGCACAGGGTAAGCTGCAGCATCAAGCTCGGCTGCTGTCCTGTGGAAACTGAACCTGCCTGGGGTCCTGCTTGTATTAACATTAAGTGCTAAGAAGTCACAGTAAAATAACTCATCTCAGGGGGGAGTAAGAGAACTGTGTTGTGCTGGCAGGAAAATTGCACCCATCAGCTCCGGAGAGAACTGCTATCGAAGGTGGTGATCTGAGATGATCCTGGGGGAGATTGAAGGGAGCTTTCATCCGTACAACCTTTCTCCCCAATTTCAAATTGTAGGTTTGCCATAAGGCACTTTTCCCCCTAGCCATAACTCAAGAGTGTTTTGATTAGGGTTGCCAGGTTCATGGCCTGAGACTGATCCTGTATCTTTAGGAGAAGAGAAAGTCAGCCAAGTGCAGGTGTTCTTGCAACACTTTAATGGGAAAAACCACAAGGTGGAATTCTCCCTTCCCCCTGCACAACTTTTAAAGATACAGAAGACCTCTTGGAGGCTGGGCCTGGCAACCAAGAGGTCTTTTGTATCTTTAAAAGTTGTGCAGAGGGAAGGGAGAATTCCACCATGTGGTTTTCCCCATTACAGGGTTGCAAGAACACCTGCACTTGGCTGACTTTCTCTTCTCTTAAAGATACAGAATCATTCTCAAACCCTGAACCTGGCAACCCTAGTTTTGATAGGCCAGCTTTTCTCAGCCTGCTGCGCCTCCCTGCAGGATTCTAGACTACAACTCTCATCAGCCCCAGGGTTGTAGTCCAGAACATCTGGAGGGCGCCGGGTTGGCGAAAGCTGTGATAGGCAAATGCAAAATTTTAATTTGCACAAGTTGCTCCGTACCATTTTGGCTCCAGGCTCTGGCTTTCTTTATCATGTGTTTGCTTTGTGCGTGGCAGCTTGGCAAGGTCATCCCTCTCTGGCTTCATGTCCCCAATGACGGGCATGAAGAGGGTCATGAGAACAGGACCTCCAACAGAACCCTAAAGAGAGATCAGCCCCCCCCAAATATAAATATATATATATATGAATGGCAGAGCTGAGAGAGGGGCATACCCCTTTTGATTCTAGCCTGATAGTCTTTGTGTCTAGCGTGAACACCAATTAACTTAAAATGTAATTAAAATTGCCGTAATACAAGTACTCATCTCCTCCATGTTGGCTAATCCCAGCAGAGGTATCTCTAATGATGATTTACTGTTTTGCTAACGTAAAACCTTGTCTCACCTAATCTAAATTCACTATGTAGCAATACTAAAGACCTCGCCTCTCTCCCATCCACATGCAGATTGCACACTTGTAGGCCGAGCAGTTGGAAGGAGAGGCAAGCAAGTTCAAAGGGGACTGGCTGTTGTGTTGCCTCCTTCCTCTAGTGAGGAGGCCACGTCAATGAGGACTGGTTCACTTCTGTGCATTCAAGTCAAAGGGTGGTGACTGGCATGCAGGAATAGGCCATGGCAGGTACAATACCACAAGTTGAGCTTTCATAGCACCCGCAACACTGTAATTTTCAACTAGTAAGAAGAGCCTTGCAGCTGCATCAGGTCAAAGGCCCATCTAGTCCAGCATCCTGTTCTCACAATGGCCATCCCGATGCTCATGGAAATCCCGTATGCAGAACCTGAGTGCAACAGCACCCTCCCCACCTGTGATTCCCAGCAATTGGTATTTTTAAAATTATCAATATTTATTATTAAATTTATACCCCACCTTTCCTCCCAGAAGGAGACCACACTTCTTCTGACAATGGAGATAGAACAGCCATTGTTGACAACCTTGTTGTTGTTGTTATGTGGCTTCAAGTCGACTACGACGTTTGGAGACCCTATGAATCAGTGACCTCCAAAAGCATCTGTCATGAACCACCCCATTCAGATCTTGTAAATTCAGGACTGTGGCTTCCTTTATGGAATCCATCCATCTCTTGTTTGGCCTTCCTCTTTTACTACTCCCTTCTGTTTTTTCCCAACATTATGGTCTTTGCTATAATCCTGTCGTCTCATGATGTGTCCAAAGTATGATAACCTCAGTTTCATCATTTTAGCTTCTAGTGACAGTTCTGGTTTAATTTGTTCTAACACCCAATTATTTGTCTTTTTTGCAGTCCATGGTATCCGCAAAGCTCTCCTCCAACACCACATTCCAAACGAGTTGATCTTTATCTTATCTGCTTTTTTCACTGTCCAACTTTCACATCCATACATAGAGATCAGGAATACCATGGTCTGAATGATCCTGACTTTGGTGTTCAGTGATACATCTTTGCATTTGAGGACCTTTTCTATTCTCTCACAGCTGCCCTCCCCAGTCCTAGCCTTCTTCTGATTTCTTGACTATTGTCGCCATTTTGGTTAATGACTGTCCTGAGGTATTGATAATCCTTGACAAGTTCAATGTCCTTGTTGTCAACTTTAAAGTTACATAAGTCTTCTGTTGTCATTACTTTAGTCTTCTTGACGTTCAGCTGTAGTCCTGCTTTTGTGCTTTCCTCTTTAACTTTCATCAGCATTCGTTTCAAATCGTTACTGGTTTCTGCTAGTAGTATGGTATCATCTGCATATCTTAAATTATTGATATTTCTCCCTCCCATTTTCACACCTCCTTCATCTTGGTCCAATCCCACTTTCCGTATGCTATGTTCTGCGTACAGATTAAATAAATAGGGTGATAAAATACACCCCTGTCCTTGTCCTCCATGAATTTGTCTAATTCTCTTTTAAAGCTGGCCATGTTGGTAGCAATCATTACTTCCTGTGAAAAAGATTCCTTAGTTTCACTATGCACTGTGTCAAGAATTACTGTCTTTAATTTGTCCTGGATCGTCCAGCATTCAGCTTCATTGATGTCCCTGAGTTCTGGTGCTATGAAATAGGAGAAAAACCTTTCTCTAGCCACTTTCCCGACACCATGAATAATTTTATACACTTCTTCCATATCTGCTCTTGCTCACCTTTTCTCTAAACTAGAAAAAAATCATAGAATCATAGGAGTTGGAAGGGGACTATAAGGCCATTAAGTCCAACCCCCTGCTCCATGCAGGAGTCCAACTTAAAGCATCCCTGACAGGTGGCTGTCCGGCTGCCTGTGGAATGCCTCCAGTGTTGGAGAGCCCATTACCTCCCTAGGTCATTGGTTCCATTTTTGTACCGCTGTAACAGTTAGGTTTTCCTGGTGTTCAGTCAAAATCTGGCTTGTAACCTTTCCTTATAGGGGGTTGCTCCATCCCCTTGATAATTTTCATTGCCCTTTTCTGCAATTTTTCCAGCTCCAAAATAGTCTTCTGAGTTGAGGCAACTGAACTGTATACAGCATACCAAATTTGGTCACACCATAGATTATACAGCCAGGACAGAGCCAGCATGGATTTTTCAAATTGAAAATATCCCCACATCATACTGCTGCTTCTCATAAGCACATTTCAAAACAAAACCTTACAAAACATATAGTCCTGGACTCAGACGCTCTTGCTTAACAACCCTCTTAAGTTATGACAATACACAAAACACTCAGAGAGAATCTAGAATTCAATAAAGCAAGGGGGAAAAACTAGACCCCTGTTGGCCATTTTTGTCAGTTGTTAATTTGTTGAAATTAATTAAAAATTAGCCATGTTCACAGAGTACCTGTAATCCTATTACTGACCTTGCCCCATAATCTGACCTTCATCTTCTGCAGTTTAAAAGATAAAAAAATGCCTGGCTGATTTTTAATTAATTTAAGAAAATTAACATTGGAGTCTATGATAGTGCAAGCCTGCTCAGTAAGAACCAACTGTCAGTGTTTTAAAAGCCAGACTCACAGTTGTTTAGCTTGGCTAATCAGGGGGCCACACCCACTCCAGACATTTATTCCACTTTAAACAGTCATGACTTCCCCTAAAGAATCTTGGGAAGCATCATTTGTGAAGGGTGCTGAGAATTGTTAAGGACACCCCCTGTTCCCTTGATAGAGTTCCAGTAGACAGAGTGGTTTAACAGTCAGCCCTTCTTCTGGTGATTGTAGCTCTGTGAGGGAATAGGGTGTCTCCTAACAACTCTCACAAACTACACTTCACAGGATTCTTTGGGGGTAAAGTGGAATAAATGTCTGGTGTGGATGTGTACAGGGACAGCTTTCGTGGAAGACCACATGTTTCTGCTCAGACGCACATGTAACCAAATTCTTCCAAGCCTCATAGGAAGTGGATTGGACTGTGAAAGACCAACCCAAATTGCGTTTGCATTTTTACAAATTTGTAGGGCAGTACAATATTTCAGAGAGTAAGTAAGTAAGTAAATTTTAATTTTTGTGTCGCCTATCTGGCCGAAGCCACTCTAGGCGACGTACACATTGAAATTGATAAAATACAATATAAATACAGAATAAAATACAAAGGTCAGGTCTCCTGCTCCCCTGGTGCATTCACTGTAGCTGCCCAATTTTCCTGCTTTTTAAAGTTTGATAGAAATATCTGTCTTCTTTAGGTATGTTCTTAATCCACAAGGGGTTTTTTTTTGCCTGTTAGTGAACATGTATAACAGTATTATGATAATCATAACAGTTTTGATCCAGTTCATGTCCCTTTAGCATGAGTAGACCAGCAAGTCTGTTCCATCTGGGTGGATTTTATGAAGGAAAAGGCTTAAAAAACCTGCACACTACTGACACGTTTAACATTTTAAAAAAGTTTTGCAATGTTGAAGTACCTGTGATGTGATCTGAGAGCTTCTTTCTCATATGCTATCTTGCTTTCTTTCTTGAAATCATTTTCCAGTTGCTTGGAGCAGCAAAACTGTCTGGTGCTTGCTGTTCTCATTGAAAACCGCATCTAAACATGTCCCAGAAATTGCAGTACTTTAGGATGTGCCAGCCCCTTCCTGGGCAATTGTATGAAGAAAAAGGTGGTTGCTTTCATGTACCAATGGGGACAGCCATCTTTTCCCCCATACAATGTCTCTGTGAAGCTACTGGTTTGGGGGAAATTCAAATGTTTCCAACAAATTTTGGGATGGTGGTGGTTTACCTTTCTTAACAGATGAGTTGACTGAGGTCCCATCCCCCTATATTTTTACACATGCGCACACTTTGGAAGCCACTGGCTGTAGCTACGGATGGACTGAGCAGCCTTATTCTGTCCCATTTCAATTTTAAGTCCATTCCATCCTGTTTTATCCATATGTTTTTAAGGAATGCACACAAAATCCTCATTTAAATTATATGCATTTTGTATGCTGTTCTTATTTCCTAATGCTAGTCAATGCACTTTCCCAGAAAATGAACATTTTAAACATAAAATACATATATTATTTGTGCACACCTTCAACTTTGCTCCCACACATCTGCCATCAGTGGGCATCACCCATCGCTTGGTGATATGCAACAGGCCTTCTCAGCGGCATTGCCCTGACTGTGGAAGTCCCTTCCACTGTGACCATGTTTAGACCTGTACTGAAGAAGACATGTCTAAAGTCCCCAGTTTCTCCAGTTAAGACAGGGGTAGGGATCCTTTAAAAAAAACCTGTCAAGAGCCCACATTCTCTTGGGGATAATCTGTAAGGGGCACATGTCAGCAGTGGGCAGAGTGCCACAGCTAAAAGAGTGGGCACAGTCAGCCCTTCTCTCTCTCTCTCTCTCTCTCTCTCTCTCTTTCTCTCTCTCTCTGTGCTACCCCCTTCTTTCTCTCTTTTTTCTCCTCTTCGCACATGGAATTTGTTTTCCCCCTTCCTCCATCTTAATTCCATAATGCAACGTGACAGCATTCCTTCATTTTTTACCTGCCCTCCACCTTCCATGTGAAGTTTGCATAGGGCTTCCCTCCTTTCCATCCAAAGCTCACTGCAAGGCAGCATGGGGATGTCTTGTTTCAAATGCAGGCCTCCCTCTCCCTGTGAATCCCTACAATCCCCAGCATGCATTATTTCATAGAATCATAGAATCACAGATTTAGCTATCTTGCTAATCAGAATATCATGGGGCACTTTGTCAAAAGCTTTGCTGAAGTTGAGATATATTATGTCCACAGCATTCCCACAGTCTACAAAGGAGGTTACCCGATCAAAAATGAGATAAAATTAGTTTGGCAGGATTTGTTCTTCATATATCCATGTTGGCTCCTAGTCATCACTGCATTGTTTTCAAGGTGCTTACAGATTGACTGCTTTATAATCTGCTCCAGACTTTTTCCAGGGATTGATGTTAGGCTGACTGGTTTGTAGTTCCCCGGTTCCTCCTTCTTGCTCTTTTTGAAGATAGGGACAACATTAGCTCTCCTCCAGTCATCCAGCACTTCACCAGTCCTCCATGATTTTGCAAAGATAATAGAGAGTAGTTCTGAGAGTTCTTCAGCCAGTTCCTTCAATACTCTAGGATGCAGTTTATCGGGCCCTGCCGATTTGAACTCGTTCAAAGTGATTAAGTATTCCTTGACCATTTATCTATCAATCTCAAGCTCCAATCCTGCCCCTTCTACTTCATGTTTCCCGGGAGAGTCATACACCCTTTTTGGGAGAAGACTGAGCCAAAGTAGGAATTGAGCACTTCTGCCTTTTCTTTGTCATCTGTTATCGTTTTGCCATCCTCATTGAGTAGCTGTGCCACCATTTCTTTTCTGTCTTTTACTATGGACGTACCTGAAGAAAGCTTTTTTGTTGCTTTTAGCATCCCTCGCTAGCCTCAGCTCATTCTCAGCTTTAGCCTTCCTGACACCATCCCGGCAATTTCGTGATACCTGCCTGTACTCTTCCTTTGTGGCCTGGCCTTCCTTCCACTTCCTTTATGTGTCCTTTTTTGTTTTCAGGTCATCTCTAAGCTTTTTGTGAAGCCACATTGGCTTCTTCTGCTGTTTCCCCCCTTTTTTCCTTGTTGGAATTGCTTGCCATTGCGCTTTGAGAATTTCCTTTTTTAGAAACTCCCACCCATCTTGGAATCCTTTTCTCATTAGGGTGGCTTGCCATGGAACAGTTCAATTGTTCTGAGTTTATTAAAATCAGCTTTCCTGAAGTCCAGGGTGCGCGTATGGCTACTCTCAGCTTTCACTTCTGTTAAAATCAAGAATTCAAGCATGGTGTGGTCACTTTCCCCCAGAGTTCCCGTAACTGCCACTTCATCCACCAAATCATCTCTGTTGGTTAGAATCAAGTCCAGGATAGCTGATCCTCTGGTTGCTTCCTCCACTTTCTGTAGGAGAAAGTTATCTCCAACACAAGTCAGAAATTTCTTGGAGGGGCCGTGTTTGGCAGAATTTGTCTCCCAACAGATATCGGGATAATTGAAACCCCCCATTACTACTACATCATGCCTCCTCGAAACATTGGCAATTTGCTTTTCAAAAGTTACATTCTCATCTTCTCCTTGATTGGGTGGTCAGTAGTAGACTCCAAGCAGCACATTCCTTTTATTACTTGCCCCATTAATTTTAATCCAGATACTCTCGGTGGAGCTATCAAGCTCATTTTCCTGTATTTCTGTGCAGGGATATATATTTTTAACATATAGCGCAACTCCACCTCCCTTTTTATTTCATCTGTTCTTCTTGAACAAGTTGTATCCTTCAATTGCTGTATTCCAGTCATGGGAGTCATCCCACCAAGTTTCAGTTATACCTATCAAGTCGTAATTGCCTTCCTGTATTAAGAGTTCAAGTTCGTCCTGCTTGTTTCCCATGCTCTGCGCATTAGTATACAGACATCGAAGACCATGTGATTTATGGCTTGGCTTCCTTACTACATTTTTCTGAGGGCTGTTACTGGGCCCTATTAGAGTCGATCTGCCTGGTCCTTCTACTGTGCATAAGCCTTCATCAGTCGTTACCACCAAGTTTACATCTCCCTCCCATTTAGGATTCAGTTTAAAGCCCTCCTGATGAACTTCACCATGCTGTGGCCAAACACATTCTTCCCAGTCCTTGTGAGATGCAACCCATCACTTGCCAGCAGTCCATCTTCCAGGAACCATAGCCCATGGTCCCAGAATCCAAATCTCTCACGTCTGCACCACCTTTGTAGCCATTCGTTCACACAGAATATTTTTCTTTCCCTTTCTACTCCTAAGTACTGGAAGGATGGATGAAAAACTATCTGGGCCCCAAAGTCCTTGAGTTTCCTCCCCAGAGCTTCATAGTCTGATGTGATTTCTTCATAGCTCCATTTGGCAGTATCATTTGTTCCCACATGGATGAGGAGAAAAGGATACCTGTCGGTGGGCTTGATGAGTGATGGCAACCTTTCTGTCACATCTCTTATCCGTCCTGGTAGACAGCATACCTGGCAAGTCCACGGATCTTCTCTGCATACTTGGGTTTCAATCTCATGCAGTAGGGAGTCTCCCACTACTAGTACTCTCCTCTTTTTCTGGTTGTGGGGTGTGGTTTCATTGTCCCTGCTTGATTGAGCTTCAGCCTCTTGCTTGTTGTCACACGGGGTCTCCTGTAATTCTTCCCCCACAGACTGTCCTCCAGTCTCCTCCTCGAGTGGTTGAAATAGCTCCACTGGTGAAGCGTGTCTTCTAGCTCTTCTGCTCCTAACTGTCACTCTTTGCCACAGAGTTTCCTCCTCTTCTGCTACCACATGCTGTTGCTCCTCCACCTCCACATCTCTTTGCTGCTGTTGTTCCAGCATTCTGTCTAAGAATCCTTCATCTTCTCTTATAGTCCTCAGTGTGGCCACCCGCCGTTCCAGGCCCCTCACATTTTCTTCCAACAGTGCCACAAGCTTGTATTTGTTGCTCATGTACGTCATGTTGTTCTCAGGCAAGAAAACAAACATGGCACACACCTTACAGGTCACAACCACTGGAGAATCTTTCCTGTTCATACTCTCTTCTATCTTTTGTTTCTTTCTAACTACTTGTTTTGGAGTGGCCTGTGCTTTGTCCTGTCCTACTTCAGGGTAAACTTGAGAGTCCCACTGGTATGCAGTGCGCTGCACAAGGAGAATTAGTAAGTTGTTGTGTTTTTTTAGGGACCTCCCCCTTCACTTCCCCTGTTGAGCTCCTTTGTCAAACTCCTGTTTGCTCTCCCTGTTCGCTCTCCCTGTTCGCTCGCCCTCTGAAAGCTGGGTTGCTTATATGTCCTCACCTGTAGATCAACTGAGACAGCTCCCTCTGCTCTGCTCTGCTCTGCTCTGCCCTGTTAGGAGTCAGGAAGCAGAATATTTGCCCCCCACCCCTTCAGCATATATTGCTTCCGTGCTCCCTGTCCATCATAATTAAGCCAGACGCACCAGAGAGTTTGGATTGTTTACTTTCTTGCTTGCTTATTTCAAAACAGTTTTGTATGTTAGAGTGGCTAACCATTAATGATAAATGATCTAAAACTAACATCGAAGATCAATCAGACACACTAAAGCAGCAGGAGAACTGATAAAAGCAGAAGCAAAGTGAGCTTTGTTTAAAAAAAGCCACATTCAGATGGCATTTTAAAAGGCTTGGGAAAAAACGAATGATCTTTGCCAGGTATCAAATAGATATAAGGGTGGCACCAGGCCAACCTCTCCAAGGAGACAGAACATTGCATTCAATGTCAAAAGGCAACAGCATCCACAGAAGAGCTGGGCAGACTCAGGTTCTTCCAACCCCCACTCTAGCCATGAAGATCCCTTGGTGATGCTGGAGCAGTCACCAACTGTTGGCCTAAACTCATCCCACAGGGTTGTTGTGAGGCCTGGTGAAATGGAGGAACAATGCACACTACCTGGAGGTGTTGGGTGAGAAATTCGATTCAGCTTGCATTCCAAGCCGAATCTATCAATTTTGCACTTTCTGAAACAACATGAGAAGTGAAACACTGCAGCCATCCTTTAAAATTTGCACTTAGTTGAATTTTGTTATGTTAATGTTTATTTATACCCCGCCTTTCGGCCAAAAGTCCCTCAAGGCGGCTTACAAAAAAGTAAACAAAAATATAAAAATACATCAACAAGGCAATACATTGTACAAAAAATTAAGGTAAATAACAAATACCATTAATTAAGAAAAAAATATCCAGAAAAGGCTTTCTGTCTTGCCTGGACTTACAACTATTTCAAAAGGCGGTACACCAGTTGTAATGCAGTTCACCAGCCACTATTTCCAAAATGCAACTGTCAGGGTAAAATGTGAACAAAGAGAATATATGGGTGAAAATAACATACAAAAATGTATTATATTAGGAGAAATTGCATGCGAAAACTGTGTACACGAATCAAAACTGCCTACAAAAATATGTTCATTAGGATATATTCACACTAAAATGCTGGAAAGTTTTTATTTTTATTTTATTTTTTTTAAAAAATTGCAAATTACTGCAGAAATGTAGAGAACTTATTTTAAGACTGGAAAAATAAGAAACTGAGCAAACTGAAATTGCCATCCCTACTCCCTAGATGAAATAAAATTCTTAGGTTGAAATCTGTCCTCCGGTTTCTTGAAAAAATTTATTCCCTCGCATAAGAGGCTTCCATTTTTCTCCTTCATGCTGAGGTCACTTTATAAATTATTTAGAATTCCCAAGGGTGTGGCGTTTTGAGATTGCCTAATGGTTGCAAGGTGGCCAGAGGTGTTGCGTGTAGGGATGGGAGAGATACTTCTATTCAGTTTGAATTTGAACCCAAAACTATGAAAATGCACTTTCCAAAACAATCTGAGTACCACATAGCCATCCTCCAAAATTCTCACTTATTCACATTTTGCAATGCAGTCTGCCAACCAAATCATGTTCATAAAAATGCTTATTTTATGGGGAAATGTGCATAAAAATGAACATAGGAGTGAAAATTACATCCAAAATGCATTATATGATGAGAAATGGCTTGCAGAAATCTGTACATTAGTCATAACTGCCTGCAAAGATGTGTTTATTAGGAGAGATGTGCAATAAAATGTTGAAGAATTTTCATGAGGATTGTTTTTTTTAAAAAATTGCAAATTGCTGCCGAAATGTGGAGAATGGATTTTAAGACTGGAAAAATGAGAAACTGAGGGAACTGAAATGGACAGAACTTTCCATCCCTAGTTGCGTGTGGGTTTTTTCTAGCATTTCTCTAGCACTCCCCAGCTGCCCACACAAAGTCCTGTGGGAGGAGTTATCCCGGGATATCTTCCCCTAGGCTGAGTGTGGGAACTTGAGGAGGCCGCCAACTGCAGAGCACCGGTGAGATGATTTGTAGAATGAGGGACAACCTGAACATTACAGTAAGAGAATGACAAAAACCCAGCAACTCACCCATGAGAATTTCACTAAAATGTCTTCTCTGCTTTGATATTTTTACAATGCAGTTTCTTTTCTCATTAGTTGACAGAGGATGGTCACAGAATAATACAGGAAAATCTTCAGAAAAATAAAATAAAAAATTTAGATCACTTGCTGGTAGGCTGAGATGAAAAGAAACTCTTCCAGGTGACCAGTTAACAGGCTACAAGAAAGGATATGTTCCTCTGTTGCCTCTCCCAAACAGCTTTCCTGCCTCCCTTCTGATGCCATCAGATATCCACACAAGGCTATCTGTCCTGCCCAGAGTCCAAGAGACAAGACGGAGACGAGACTGGAATTAATTCTTGTTTTATTAGAGTAATGGTTACCAGAGCTTGGAAAAGTTACTTTTTTAAACTACAACTCCCATAAGCCTCAGCCAGTGTGGCCACTGGTTGGGCTGATGGGAGTTGTAGTTCAAAAAAGTAACTTTTCCAAGCTCTGAATTGGTTACATTGAAACCAGTGCGCTTCATAGACCTTTCTGCTGACTCGCTACTGTCCCTCACTAGACTACCTAAGCATGCTCTCCAGCGTGTGGAGTAAGTTGACTCAGCACCCCAATCAGGGGGATGCTGCCTTAAATAGGAAAGGTCTTCGCCCATAATCTCTGACTCCTTCGAAGTTCCACCTTCTGACCGACCCACTTCTCGTGGTGTCTCATGTGGGGCAAGGGGGGCGAGTCTCTGCCTGCTCATCTGAGAGAGCAGGCTCGCTAGGTGCCAGGTTGACTTCAAGGGGTGGGGAACCCGCTGGTGGGGAAGCGTTTGAAGTGCCAGGCGGGGAGTCCTGGGGGGGTGGAGTTGGCGCACGTGTGAGGTCATCCCCCAATGGATCTCTTGGGGCACTTGTAGGTGGAGCGAGCTCTGCGTTGTCGGGAGGACTGTCCATGGGAACTGGCAGGCTGTTGACCTCATCCACCTCTGGTGCCTCTCCCTGAACTATCTGAGGAGGCTGGAGCTCGACCGACTCCTCTCCCTGCTCTTCCTGGGGGAGTTGGGGCTCAACACTATCAAGTTTGAATTATGCATTAGTGCATAAAATCCAGTGTGCAGAGGTTTCAACCATGCAGTCAGTTTCTTTGTTTTGTCTGTGAAATTGACCATAGAAAGTGACTTGTAAGTGTGTAGGGGTGAATGCATACGTGTCCTGTTGGAACATTATGCCCCCACATGGGTGTCTGGCTGTGCTGGTGTTGGGGTACATGCATTGGACAGATGATGTGGAAGGAAAGTGTGCTCTCATATACCCCACTCCATGTAGGAGAGTGATTAGGGAACAGGTAGTCCAATTTGGTCTAGGGAAAGGATTCTGTGTCTTGGAAGAGAATTGATTTTGAGGTTGTGTTTGTGTGCTGTCGTTATTTTTTGATAGGCCGCAACTGGCTAGCGAAAATAGTGTAGGCTGGTAACTGTTCTCCCAATATCTGCCATCCTATGCCTTGAGATCATGCAGGGACAACCCAGCTTGTGGTTCCATTGATGGGTATCACCTGCATGGCGCCATGTGATGGGCCCTCTCTGTGGCACTGCACTCACTGTGGAACTCCCTCCCACACATTTGTTTGCCCAGGCTTTGGATATCTAAATGTCTAAAGGCCCAAACAGTTTAATATTTTCATCTACTGTGATAGTGCTTTTTTTTTTTCATTACCTCATGCTGCAATCTTCCCTGGGCTTCTGTGGGAGAAAGGGGTGATATAGAAATAACGACAATGCTAATAATATAAAAACTAATTTGTAAGGCTACTTTACATATTGTTACCTACCTTAACCCTATTAGAATCCAAACAGGCTTCTCGAAAAGCATCGTTTTCATTGGGCAATATCCAATGTTAAACTATGCTCGGAGTAAACCGATCGGAATGAATAGATTTACGTCACTTAAGTCCATTGATTTCAATGTGCCTAATTTCAGCATGACTTTGAGGGTGCCGCTCATTGAGTATTTCTTTTTGGTCTTCTAATTCTCTCTCATGTTCTATATTTATTTAAAAAGAAAATTAACATCCTGCAATTGGTTATTATATATTTGCTTTTGTTTTTGTGTGCACTGTCTGTCCTCCCCTTTATGTCCATTGTTTTATTGATGTTTTTGTTAATTTTCTCTTAATTTATTCAATTTAATTAAAAAATAAAATAAAATGCTTTTAAGCTACAAGGAAGAGGAAATGCCGTTCCCGCCATATGCAGGGGCGGATTTGCATCCGCCACCACCCCTCATTTGAGGAAGGTGAGAGGTGGTATGGTCAAGGGAAATAGGTCTCATGACCATTGCCGGCCAATCAGGATTGAGGGGGAGGGGAGTTGTGTTTATAAGCTCTGCACCCAATTCCTCCTCTTCGCCCTTTTTGCGGCACCCACCCTCCTGCCCTTTCAGTATGGGCTTGTCCAGTCGCCATTGGAGCTGAGTAGGAATATTTTTGGGGGGGATTGGCATTTCGCATCCCTCTTGTTTTGCCTACTCCATACTGCTGGGCTTAGTTACTTTGGCTCTCAGAGTGGTGGTGTTGCTAGCATGATTGACGTGGAGGTATACTGAGGCATTTTGGGATCGGAGAACCCTCTAGCCCGGGGCTTTGTGCCTGGGGCAAGAACTGGAGGGTGCCCTTGGTAGCCTTGCTTGCACATTTTGGGTGGGTGGGGCCTGGGTGCATGGATGGGGTGCACACCCTAGGCTTACTTACCAGGGGGGGATTAATTGCTGCTGATCCCTGGCTCAAGAGCTACAGCCTATGGCTGCTAACATGCCCAGGGGTGGAGGGTGTTCTCCCAGAGTTAGAGTTGAGTCCACTTGCCTGGACAGTTGGAATCTGGCTTAATTCGGTGGATTTGGACTGCAGGTTCACCAAAAAGCTTTGTTATATTTTAAATAAATGTAACATGAATCCATGTCTGTGCCCTGAGTCTTGCTTTGATGTGGGAGCAATTAGTGCATGACTGAGATGTTGGTTTTTTCCTGTTTTTTAAAAACAACTTTTTAAAGACTGAAGATTATTGTCTAATATTGCTAATTGTCCCTTTTCTTTTTGTCCTTAACAGGATTCCGTTGGTGAACCTGTAAAAAAAAATATATAAAATGAATGGGTTACCTATACCTACCATTTGTGTTTACTGATGGAAGACTCAAAGAGCAGCCAAATATATTTTTATATAATAAAAATGGGATTTGCCCCTATGAGTGATTGAATTTTCAAGGAGTGCATTATTTTTTGTGGGAGAAGATGGTGGCCGAGGGAGGGGGGGGAGAGAGAATGAACTTGCAAACAAAGTTGGAAGACGAAGAAAGAAGCTAGCCAAACAAAGCCACGGCTTCAATTTGGAACACGTGGACTGTGATTATTTTTTTGAACCTGTGCCAATAATACCATTATGTGCCATGATTTGCCTGGGGAAAACTTCTTGAGAAGGTGAAGTGGAATACCTGTCCAAAATCTTACAGAAAGCAAGGGTGGGGATATCTCTTCTAATAAAGTCAGTATTTCTGGTTACTATACATAAACACAAACACTTTTTGTACTGTAGCAAATTTTTGAAAAAAAAAAAGCTTAAATGTTCTGGGTTGGTTTTTTTTTTTTTTTTTTTAAAAAGGACAAAGAAATGGGTGTTGTGGGTTATAAATATGATTCCGTTTGACACGCTTAGTATATGAACTTAAATAAATTGATGTTTTCTATTTCACAAATTTATTCACAAACGTACGTCCCGTCACATGCATTTTAAAGTCCATTTCCACAAAGGAACATATACACAAGGGGAAAAAAGTGACTGTTCTCTGAATATACCATGTTGATTACAGCTCTCAGGAGACTACAAAGAAAGATCACTAGATGTGGTGTGAACACAACAGTTTCAGTGTGCAGAGGGACTGATTCAAGCTATGACATTTCTCCAAACTGGTGGGTTTGAGGATGCAATCCTAAACATACTTACCAGGAAGTAAGTCACATTGATTTGTACTTGATTTGCACATTGAGATGTACTTCTGAATAGACATGGTTAGGATTGCACTAGGATTCCCAGGATTCCATGAAAACTTTGTAGGGGTTCCTTAACGTGATAATCAGCAAAGGTGAGAAGCATCCTTGAAAAAAACAGCTTGCCCTTCCACCAGTGATCTCTCTCTGGAACACACAGCCACAGGAGAGTGTGGGGCATGTTCCAGCACAGCCACTCACAAGGTCACACAAGGTCATGATAATGGCCAATAGTCACTTGCACTTCAGAAGCCTCTGCACAGGAGATCCATAACAGACAAGCCAGTATGGGAAAGGACGCTTGAAAACCACACGGTGATGTGCACACTCAGAACTTCACAGAGGAAGGCGAGTGTGTGCCAGGTGACCAAAATCAAAGGAAGATAAGCCAAAGTGTTGTATGGGGGGGGGCTTTGAAAAGTGTTTGGGAACATCAGTTGGTTCATAACATAGCAGCCAAGGGGTAGTTTCCTCACCAGTTTCTAAAGATCCCTGACTGCTTGCTAGTTTTTGTTTCTGAGGACAATTTAAAGTGCTGGTGTAGACTTTTAAGCCTCTAGCTGATTTGGGCTGGGATACATGAAGGTCTGTTTCTTCCATTTGAACCTGCATCTCAGTTAAGATCATAAGTTGAGGCTCTGCTCATCCGTCAGAGGTTAGGAAGCTCAGAACCTGAGAGAGGGCCTTTTGGTGTGATAGCTGTGCTTGCGGATTCCCCTTTCCCAGGCAAAGTATCACATCACTATCTCATAGGCACCAGATAAAGTCGACCATGCCCCCCCCAGTGTTTTTAACACTCTGTGTTTCTTCTTTTTAAACTCCTGCTGCAACTGTTTTATTGGGGTGCTGTTATTTCTTTCCTTTTTTTAAATTAAAATGTTTCTAAGATAGTTTATTATTGATTGTACTGTTGATTTTAATTTTTGTAAGCTGCCTTGAGCAGCTTCGGGGAAAGGTGGGGATCACTTTTCCATAAGTAATAAACAATAAAAACCAGAATAATCATAAGGCTCCTGTACCTTTGAGAATTGTATAGGAGGGAGAGAATTTCCATGGGCACTGCTCAACCTTCAAGAGGGAGGCCGTGATGAAAAGTTTGGCTGACACAAACATAGAATTTGAAATAAATGAGCAGGGCTTACTTTGAGTCAGACCACTGATTGACTGAACCACTCCAATTGGCAATGCTTGCATGGTAGGGGAAAAATGCTTAAGTTCTCCATTCAGTTTCATTCTTAAACTCATGGACATTTTATTTATTTATTATTAAATTTATATCCCACCCTTCCTCCCAGTAGGAGCAAACAAAAACACTAAAATGCTCTTATACATTAAAATATATTGAAACAAAACATCTTTAAAAACATTCTCGGGGGGAGGGGTTGCCTAGGGAAGATGAGGCCCCAAGCCTTTTGCACTGTTTCCCAGGCATCCTGGCTCTTTAAAAAATGTTTCTTTTGAAATGTTGCTAAAAATGACATGTTAAAAATAACTTTGCTTATAGGTAGGAATGTAAGAAGGTATTTATCACATAACAGCAGCATTTCTGTTCTGCTGCAGTTCACCTGCCACCAAAAATGATGTTACTCATCTTGCGGTCCAAAATTATGTAACTTATGTAATTTACATAAATTAATTACATAAATTGCATAAGTTACAATGACATGGCATTTGCGGACTGAAAGCAACAACAAAAGTGAATATTGATTGCATTTGCTGGATTGATTTCTGTTCTGGACATGGGACAAATAAGTGAACATCAGCAATTTCCACTCCTGTTTCTCTTTCCGTTGGAATTCTCCAACACCCCTAATTACAAGGCAGCTGGATGTCGGGGCACTGTGCTTCCTTGGCTTCACTAATACCTCCAGGGTCGCTTCCAAAAAGTAGTTGTGGGAGGCTACTGTTCAGCACCACAGGAATTATCCTGCAAAGTTTGATCTTGTCCTTCATGCTATTTAACATCTACATGAAGCCGCTGGGAGCTGTCGTCAGGAGATTTGGAGTGAGGCGTCCTCAATATGCATATGACACCCAGCTCTATCTCTCTGTCCCACCTGAATCAGGAGAGGCAGTCGAGATGCTGGACCAGTGCTTGGAGGTGGTGATGGGCTGGCTGTGGGCCAATAAATTGAGACTGAATCCTGAAAAGACAGAGGTATTCTGTGTTCCAGGTTCTTGAGTCTAGGAGATGGGAAGATGGCCTGTTTTGATGGGGTTGCACTCCCCTGGAAGGAGCAGGTTAGTAGCTTGGGGGTATCACTGAGGTTAGGTGGCCTCAGTAGCTTGCAGTTTCTTTTTCCAGCTCCAGCTGGTTTGCCAGCTTCGGCCCATTTGGGACAAACATGACTTGGCCACAGTACTCCATGCTCTGGTAGCTTCCAGATTGGATTATTGCAATGCCCTCCACATGGGACTGCCCTTGATGGCAACTTGGAAACTTCAACTGGTCCAAAATGCAGCAGCCAGATCACTGGCTGAGGTTCCCTTTAGATCACATATAACCCGTTTTAAAACAGATGTGTTCTTTGCCAGTTCATTTCCAGGCCCAATTCAAGGTTCTGACACTAGTGTTTAAAGCCCTAAATAATTTAGGTCCCAAATATCTAAAAGGCCACCTTCCCACAGACCCTCTCAGGTGCTGAGATCAGAAGAGGGAGACTTCTTGTAGTTCTGGCACCCTTGGAAGCTCGGGGGGGGGTTTCGCTCGGGAGAGGACATTATCTGTGGTTGCCCTCTCCATTGAGGTGAGTCTGGCAGTTTTGTTGTACAGTTTTCGGTAAATGCTGAAGACGCACCTCTTTACCCTGTACTTTGACATCTGAGATAAATATTTTTAGGACCCATGCTATTTTGTGATTTTAGGTTGTTTTTACGGGTTATTATTATTATTATTATTAATTGCTTGTAGAACCTGGCCACCAAATGGCGGCTGGTGACTCCGTGTCAGTGGGGCAGTAGAATCTGCTCTGGGTTTTAGTTCAAACTTTCAAGGAGCTTTCAGCAACTTGGACAGCTTCTTGAAAGTTCAGATTAAAACCCAGAGCAGATTCCACTGCCCCACTGACACGGAGCCACTAACTGCCATTACAGCTGTCCATCACCTTAATTTGCTCAGAAACCACATTTGCATCTATACATATACATTTTCCCCCATTTGAGTTTGTTTTAAACTTTCTGATGTTTACAGCATTGGTATTTTCCATCTAAAAGGCAGAACATTTCCAGACATTCTGTTACCCCCTCAAAGGATCAGATGTGCCAAATGCCAGAACACATCGACCAAAGAGTCTCTAATTTATAGACCCCATTTTATATCTTTATTTGCCCTTTCCTGTGACTTTTCTGCCAACTGTCCAGGCTGATCCAGATTGTTTTAATTGTGTCCCAATAGAAATAAATGAGGAAAAACAAATACTCCACAAATCAAACGAATTACACAGAGGAAGGCCAGGAGCCCCTCTAGATCATCCCAGAGCACAGGACATCCATCCATAATGGGCTCAAGTTGCAGGAAGCCAAATTTTGGCTGAACAGCAGAAAAAACTTCCTAACTGTTAGAGCGGCACTATAGCAGAACCAATGACCTAGGGAGGTGGTGGGCCCTCCAACGCTGGAGACATTCAAGAGGCAGCAGGACTGCCCCCCATTGGGGATGCTTTAATTTTGATTCCTGCACTGAGCAGGGGGTTGGACTCGATGTCCTTACAGGCCCCTTCCAACTCTATGAATCTATGATTTTCCTTGTTATTGTTGTTGTTCCAAAGTCAGTGGGGCTCATTTATTTCCAAAAAGAAACACACACCCTAATTGTCAATGGATCTCCCAGGATGTTGGGTGGAAGTCTTTCCTGCTATCTAGATCCAGAAAATGCCAGGGACTGGATCTGGGACCTTCTGCATGCAAAGCACGCACTCCAACCTTTACCACCCTGGCTCCCCCCACATGCTGGCTGGGTCTGATGGGCACTGTAATCTAAAATACCTGGAAGGCTGAAGTACTTTGTCACTGAGCAATGGCCCTTGCTGGCATCCAGTATTTCTAGCCACTATGCCCATATGGAACCAGCCACATTGGCAGACACACACCTGTAGGAATCGTGATGAAAGTTACCTGTTCCTCCATGCACTGCCTACGTCACAAGAGCTTTCCCCCAGACATCTGTGTACACTATTCTATATCTGACAGTGTAAAATGGCTTAATTCCCTTACATGTCAGAGGATGATTTACAGGTGCAGTCAGAAATCCCTGCAGTGTGGTACCATACATTCCCCCTGAACAAAAGGATCCAGTTGAACATGTTTCATGTATTTGCTGCATCAGAATCCTGCAGACTGTTGGATTGTGTCCATGGCTAATAGTGTTAGTAATAGTATTGGAAAATAGCCTTCTTTGAAACTGCTGTAAGAAATGCGGTCATTCTCCTTCCCTATTTGCATTTGCCAAACAGATGATAGGTTGCTGGCAAGAGCCATTTTAAGTCGCTATTGGAGATGGTCTCTCTCTCTCTCTCTCTCTCTCACACACACACACACACACACACACACAGAGAGAGAGAGAGAGAGAGAGAGAGAGAGAGAGAGACTCTTCTCAGCATTCATCCCCTGGCATGACCAAGAAACAAAATGGGGCTATGTGGACTTGTTTGATTCTTAAGGGTTGGGATCAACAACAGCAGGGAACATGTTTTAGCCCCCAGCTCAGTTGTTTCCCTGAGTGCATCCCTTTAGGGAGCAATCCAAACCCATGATCCACCAGGGCCAGTGGAACAGATGGCTCTCTGGCTGAACCTGGGCTCAGCTGGAACTTAGCTGGCTGAACTCCCTCGTCCTGGCTCAGCCAGAGATATCCCGACAGAAGTCCTCCATCCTGGCTGAATTGACTCAGTTAAAGTTGGCTGAGCCAAGGCTGGGGTAAGTCCTGATAAAAGGTAAGTTCCCAGCTAGAGGTGGGGGCATGGTGGGGGCAGGATGGGACAGGACGGGGGAGACGTACTCCAATTCCAAACTCTGTTCTGCTCAGTCATGTGACCCAGTGGTGTCAGTCAAACTTTGTTTCAAAGGCTCGTCCTCCCTCTGCCAGGCTCGGGCCAGCTGAGCCAGCAATTGCACTACTCTTGAACAGAGTTCGGAACAGGGGCAAATTACACTGGCATAATTTACCCTGGTGTAAATTGTGCTGGTTTCCTATAGTTTGGATTGTTCTGCCTGTGGCTTCCGAGGGGCAAAAGACGGGGTGTCCCAGCCCTCACTGGTATGGACCCAGCAGAAAGGTGGAAAGTGTGCAGAAAACAGAAACGAGAGTTGAATGGAAAGGATTTTAAATTAGAACCTTTTCAGCTCAAACGTAGGTTGCTTGTGATAGAGGGAGTTTCTTTGGGACCGCTGCTCAGCTCATCTTCTTTATCATGACCGGTTTGATCGTCCTTCCGGTGGAAGTGATTGTTCTCCCAGCTGCTTCTGGAGCCTAACCAGAAAATTCCAGAGTGAGGACAGAAAGCATTTCCCTCACTCTGATTGTTCTTTGGAGCATGTGGCATCATCATGAAGCCAGTTCAGAGTGATGGCAATTAAACCAGCCCTGCTTCTTCTATAGTCTCATGCATTTTTTTCAAAGAACAACTAGTGGATGCGCTAGCAACAGCTGAAAATGTCATCACCTTCAACAGTAAGTTAAATGTTTTTTTTTCCTTCTCATGCACCTTCCAGATCATAAGAAATATATTCCATACCCTCACTTCACCCATATTAACTATATTTTCATCTACTGTTATGTTAGCTGCAAGGATAATTTCCATATGCTGGTGCCAAAGAGCAGTCGCCAGGATGCGTGTATAGCACTGGACCGGTTGCATTGGTCAAAAGCTTTTGAGATTCATGGGACACTTCTTAATCACAGAAGATGATTTCATTCTGTTGCCTGAAAAAGAGTCCTGTGACACTCATAAAACTTGCTACCTTTTCCTAACAGTGGATGAAAAACAAACAGGATTATCTTCTTAGTATAATTGAAGGAATTATCCAAACTAGTTTAGTATGCTTTTTTAAGAGATGGTTTAAACAGTCTCAAAAAAAAGAAAAGTGAAAAGGAATCCAGTTATTGTTTTTGAAGGGTTTGTGGCGAGAGAAAGCCAGTACTATCACAGACGCACTTGAGGGGTTGGTGCTATGGCTAGCTGCTGCTGCAGCTTTGTCACAAGCAACCATCTGCAAGTTGAACAAAGGTCTGATGTACTGTGCACCTAAACAAATGTTTTCTCCTCTGATGTTAAACATGTGCAAGTTATCAGTGGATCCTTTGCTTTGCAATAAGCTCTCCTACACTCTTTGGACATTATGTGGTGATGGCAGCAACAACTTGTATCAAAAGTGTCACAAGTCCAATGCTCAAGCCTTTGAGTCTGGTAGAGGGATGGAGCTTAGTGACGTACCATGGACTAAATGAACTCATGACTCAGAGTGTTCCCCAAACTCATAAGGGAACAGATGTATGCAACCTGACATGGGAAGACCCTGTTGCAAATTCTTGGAGCCTGGTCGTCTGATCGTGACTAAACAAGGAATGCAGCTTCCAGATGGGGATGGGAGAGGGATTCACTTGGCCTGCTTCTTGCAGCAGACCGGCCCAATCTGATACTCCCAAACATTCTTGTGCATCAGAGTGCAGCTCTCAGTCAGATTATGCAGTTCTACAGCTTTTGCAAAGGAATTTCAGTGTGCAAAAAATATGAGCAAAAATACTGTTTTACATATAAAAACGTATACAAAATGCATATTTTACAGATGAATACATTAAAAAGCATTTAAAAGTGCATATTAAAAGTGCATCTTTTACATTAAAAGTGTGTAAAAATGCATACAATGTAAATGAGTTCTTTTAAAAAAAAAATCTACACAAAACACGATGGAAGGAACAGACCTAGAAATGAGTGCCAGTGGAAATGGAATGGAATTGGCTGCTCAGCCTATCTGTACTTTTAGACAAAGCCCTTAGCTGTCTGTTTCAGCAACTGACTTTGGGAAACCTGAATTGGATACAATCCACTTTACATCTTGATTTGGGTCCAGCCACTCTTGTCACAAATACCTGGCCCAGCTTTGGCCAAAAGAAAATGCTACCAAACACACATTTTCTAATTTTACACCCACCCACCCACACAAAGGACCCCCTAAATTTAGATTGCACCAAAAGGAAAGCAATGCCAGCGTTTGCACAATTAGAGCCATTCAAAAAAAAAAAAAAGGCGTTCCAATTTCCACCCAGCTGCAGTGATGTAAAAAGAGGCAGTGGAGGAGCAAGAGCAATCCAAGTGTCTCAGTTGGTCTGTGTCCAAAGATTCAGCAGTTCAAATGAGCTATGCTGAGCTGAGGGGGGTGGGGAATCCATTTTGCATGCATTCATTGGGAGGGTGGGAGGAGAGAATGGACAGAACTTGAAATGAACCCTTTGCCACTTAGAGCCTTTTAGTGACGTCCCAAACATTTCTCCTACATTTTTCCAACTATTCTCCATCAATTAATGAGAAGAGGAATCACATTCAAAAATCATCAAACGGGAGTTAAAATGTTGGTGAGATCCTCCTGGGCCAGGTGCAGCCTTTACCTTACTCTTGAGGTGACCAAGGGATATTTCTGAGCGTTTGGTTTTCCATTCTAGAAAGCATCTCTTCAGTGGTTTGCATTCTGCAGCCTCACTGGGTGCCCATGATTCAGTCAAAGCCCAGGGAGAGATGTCCTGAGTTCCTATGGGCCTTTTTTTCTCCTTCAGATCAGGAAGCGTGGGAAACTGGGGAGGCTGCAGATTGCTAGATACATGCTTACTGGAAAGAAAAACACATAGACCACAGAGTCTATGACAGCTGAGTCTCTGGTTACCAGAAAGGAGAGGGGGTGGTGATGGGGTCAGCAAGATCAAATTGGCTCTGTTGGTACATTTTCACCGCACTTGCTGCCTTGCCCCTTCCCTTCTCCTTCCCAGTAAAGCAGCAGTGACTGAGCTGTCAGGAGTTCAGGTGAGCACCTCACCACCCTCTCCATCAATGGCTGAGGAAGAGGCAGGAAAATGGAAGCCTCTTTATCAGGGAAAGAAAACTTTCAAACGTTTTTGGAGTACAGATTCCAGTACAGAACTAATTGGAGTTACTTCCTCAAGTATTTTTCCAGGTGCATCAGAACCCAGCAAAGATGTAAAAATTAAGCTGATTCCAGTTAAGTAGCGTACCTATGCTAAGGAATCTTGGGAAGTGTAGTTCTGTGAAGAGTCAGAAGAGCTTTGCAAGAGAATGACCAGTACCTGGAGCTTTTCCAATGAGAGTAGCTTTCTTTCCCTGCAAAATATGGCCTAGTTATGGCCTGCTCTTGAAAAGAACACAAAGGAAAATGTAAAAATATTTCTTGGCTGCATCATTTTACAGCCTTAAACATGTACAAATTTCTGAGATTTTTCTTTTTCTCCACTCCTCCAAAACCACAGTACCAAAAAGAATATCCTCTGAATATCTACCAATTTATTTCTTTGTTTGTTTTGGTGGAGGCCGCCATCCCCACCCCCCAGCAATCCCCCAGAATGCTCTTAGGCATTGTTTACAGATGCAAAATGATGGCCGGTCTGCCAACCCACCTGCTGCTGCTGACTCATCAGCCAAAATAAGCACAAAAAGAGGAAAGCTGTGCCCCTACCATAATAAACTGTTGGAAAATTTCTCCTCCTCCCAGAAAAAAAATCAGTGACCTCCCTCCCCCATTGTATCTGCTCCCAAATAGGCTAAATAATTCCAAGAGGTGATGTATGCATAGTTCTAGATGAGTTACTTCACTCTCTTACAAGCCAAAACCTACTTAACTACACTAAGACATTCCATTCCAAAGATCTCCCCATGTGCAGGCAGGAAAGAGGTGAAGATCAGCCTCTGACCTTTGTAAGGATGAATCATCCCCACCACATACATTCAACCTGATTCAGTGAGTTCCACACACGCAAGCAGCCTTCCACAGTTATGGCCATTCTATATATACATTTAGATGTACATCTCCATGTGCGTTGCACTGATTGTCCAGACCCCTTTGAACTGACCATTGGTTAAGCTGGCTGTGGATGATGGGAGTTGTAGTCCAGCAACATCTGGGGACCCGAGGGTGAAGAACATCGCGTTATGCTTCTGAATACCAGTTGCTGGAAACTTTAGGAAAGGAAAGAGCTCTTGCCCTCAGGCCCTGCTTGTGGGCTTCCCATAGGCATCTGGTTGGTCAAGAGGATGGACTAGATGCCCCCCTTTGGTCTGATCCAGGGAGGCTCTTCTTATGTTCTTATGGTATAAAGATAAAGAAACGTAAGGAGAGGTAGCAGCGGTTTTGAAGTTGCCCATCCAGTGAGCACGTAGAGAGCAGACTGAGGAGGGACACAGGTCACCGGGTTGCAATCTTCCCCATTACGGTGAGATTTGTTGTATTTCTATTTATTTTCTTAAATGTATGTATACAAATAAAGGAGCATATGCAAAGTTTATGGAGATCAGTGTGCTCTTGTGTCTTTTTTTGTCAGTGCACTTCCTCTTTGTTGATGATCTATTTGCAAACTTGCAAAAACCACTTTTTATTGACAGCTCAATTCATTTCTTGAACTGAGTAACACTGGGATTGCGGTTTGCATAGACAGCACCCAGGATGATTCAATATCAAAATTAATATGGCATTCCTAATGGAAATCAGATGGAAAGATAAAAAGGACCTCATTGGGCCTCCAGAGATATTTCTCACTCTTATTGTACAGCCATCTATCACGGGGTTTATTCCCAACTAAGGAATGATTAATTTAGGTCTCTTAATTTCATTGGATGCATTCTGAGTAGGGATCTGTTGGCCAGTGCTGCTTTGAAAGCATTCCGTCGATCTAACAGGCAGTATTGATTTGAGTTTTTCCTTTATCCACTATCCATTGCTTTTACCACTCTGATTTTTTTATCCCAAAAATTTCAATATGGATATAGATATCTTGAAAGGAATTATCAATATTTTGAAAGGAGAGTGTCTTCGTATCCTCCTCTTCCACTGTTATAAGCTATTACAGGCTTGGCTTGCTTCCTCCCTACTTGGAGCTTGGATTATTTGAGTTGAGGGAGGAGAGAGAGATAACTGTACTGCTGTGCTGTGAGTAAAATCAATAAAAGAACAATATATTTGAGGGAATATTTGAGGGGGGAAATCTGGTATAAGGGAAAAGCCACTGACGTTCAGAGCAAACAGAATAGCTCTGCAAAGATGGAGAATATGCGGACAACTGAAAAATCTGGTGCTAAATCTGAATTCAGAGGAATTCTTGTCCATCTCTAACTTTGAGTACAAGAGTACAACAAAAGCAGGACAACACCACCACCACCCAGTACATTTGTGGTGAAAAAAAATACAGAATTTCAACAGGAAGTTACTGGCAGGTTAGAAATCCCCAGAGGGGCAGACTCCTCCACAACATTATTGTGGGTGGAGATATCAGGCCCCCAAGAGTAATTTCCTCCTGGGACATTCTATCTTCTCCTTGATCAAAATGCTCAGGAAGGTCTCCAGATGAAGAATGAAATCAAGGAAGTATCTAAACTTCAACTACCCTAACATAGACTGGCTACACATGTGTTTCAATCATGACAAAGATGTAACATTTCTAGATACCCTAAATAACTGTGCCCTAGAACAGTTGGCCATAGAACTAACCAGAGGGACAGCGACCCTGGACTTAACCTTAAGCGGCACCCAGGACCTGGTGCGAGATGAAAGTATAGTTGAACCAGCTGGGAGCAGTGACCATAGTGCTATAAAATTAAACATATATGTAAATGGCCAATTGTGAAGAAAATCCAACACAGTCACATTTGACTTCAAAAGAGGAAATTTCTTAAAAAATAAGGAGATTGGTATAAAGAAACTTGAACGGAAAAGTCCAAAGAGTCAAATCACTCCAAAATGCTTGGGAGATGTTTAAAAACACAATATTAGCAGCTCAACATTCATATCGGGAAAGGTATCACCAAGGCCAGGAGGATGCCAGTGTGGTTAACAAGCAGAGTCAAAGAAGCTATTCGAGGTAAGAAGGCTTCTTTCAAAAAATGGAAGTCTTGTCCAGAGAAGGAGAATAAAAAGGAACGCAAACTTTGGCAAAAGAAATGCAAGCAGACAATAAGGGATGCTAAAAAAGAATTTAAGGAGCACATTGCTAAAAACATAAAAACCAACAACGAAAAACTTATTTAAATTCTTTCTTTCTTTCTTTCTTTCTTTCTTTCTTTCTTTCTTTCTTTCTTTCTTTCTTTCTTTCTTTCTTTCTTTCTTTCTTTCTATCCTGCCCTTCCTCCCAGCAGGAGCCCATTAAAAGGACGACATTAAAAGCAGGAGACCATCTAGGGAGGTGGTTGGACCCTTGAGTGACAAGGGAGTCAAAGATGTGCTAAAGGAGATTGCAGAGAAGCTAAATGAATTCTTTGCATCTGTCTTCACAGTGGAGGATATAGAGCTGATCCCTGTGTCTGAAGTAACTTTGGCAGGAAGTGAGTCTGAGAAACTGAGGCAAATAGTGGTGACAAGAAATGAAGTCCTAGGTTTAAGAGACAAAATAAAAATCTGACAAATTGTCAGGTCTGGATGACATCCACCCAAGAGTTCTCAAAGAACATAAATGTACAATTGCTGATCTTTTTACAAAAAATATGTAACTTGTCCTTCAGATCTGCCTCTATATCTGAGGACTGGAAAGTAGCCAATGTAACACTAATCTTTAAAAAAGTGTGTGGTGGGGGAGGTCCCAGAAATTATAGGCTGGTTAGCTTAATGGGAAAACTGGTGGAAAATATTGTTAAAGATAAAACAACCAAGCATATAGATGAACAAGCCTTGATGAAGCAGAGCCAGTGTGGCTTCTGCAAGGGTAAATCCTGTCTCATTAACCTATTAGAGTTATTTGAGAGTATCAGCAAGCATATTGATAGAGCTGATCCAGTTGGCATACTGTACTTGGACTTTCAAAAAGCTTTTGACAATGTATCGCGTCAAAGACTCCTGAGTAGGCTTAGCAGCCATGGAATAAGAGGTCCTCATGTGGATCAGGAACTGGTTAGGAAACTGGAAGAACATAAGTACATAGGGTTGCCAGGCTCAGGGCCTGAGAATGATTCTGTATCTTTAAGAGAAGAGGAAATTCAGCCAAGTGCAGGTGTAATTGCAACACTATAATGGGAAAAACCACAAGGTGGAATTCTCCCTTCCCCCTGCACAACTTTTAAAAATACAGAAGACCTCTTGGAGGCTGGGCCTGGCAACCAAGAGGTCTTCTGTATCTTTAAAAGTTGTGCAGGGGGAAGGGAGAATTTCACCTTGTGGTTTTTCCCATTACAATGTTGCAAGAAAACCTGCACTTGGCTGAATTTTCTCTTCTCTTAAAGATACAGAATCATTCTCAGGCCCTGAGCCTGGCAACCCTATAAGTACATAAGAAGAGCCTGTTGGATCAGGCCAGTGGCCCATCTAGTCCAGCATCCAGTTCTCACAGTTGCCAATCAGATGCCCATGGGAAGCCCACAAGCAGGACCTGAGCGCAAGTGCACTCTTTCCCCACCCCCAAGTTTCCAGCAACTGGCATTCAGGAGCATGCGGCCTCCGACTGTGGAGGCACAGCATAACCATTGCGGCTAGGAGCTTTTGATACCATTATCCTCCATTGTTATGAGAGAGGGAGAAAACCTTCCCTCTGTCCACTCTCTCCATGCCATGTGCAATTTTATAAACGTCTACCATGTCACCTCTTACTTGCCTTTTCTCTAAATTTAAAAGCCCCAAATGCTGCAGCCTTTCCTCATAGGGGAGTTGCTCCATCCCCTTGATCATTTTGGTTGCCCACTTTCTGAACCTTTTCCAAGTCTACAATATCCTTTCTGAGGTGGGGTGACCCAAAACTGTACACAGTATTCCAAATGTGTTTGCGCCATAGATTTATATAAGTGCTGTGAAGCAGAGAGTAGGAATAAATGGACGGTTCTCCCAACAGAGAGAAAGTAGAACAACAGTTGTAGAAAGTGGAGTCCCCCAAGGATTGGTATTGGGACCTGTGCTTTTTAACTCGTTCATAAATGATCTAGAGTTAGGGGTGAGCAGTGAGGTGGCCATATTTATTGATGATACTAAATTGTTCAGGGTTGTTAAAACAAAAAGGGATTGCAAAGAGTTCCAAAAGGACCTTTGGAAACTGAGTGGAAGTATGGTAAAATGGCAAATGCAATTCAATGTAAACAAGTGTAAAGTGATGCATGTCAGCTCAAAAAAATTCTTAATTTCACAAATATGCTCATTGGGTCCAAGCTAACAGTGACTGACAAGGAACGAGACCTTGGGGCCGTTGTGGATAGCTCGATGTAGATGTTGACCCAATATGTGGCAGCTGTGAAAAAGGCAAATTCTGTACTAGCGATCATTAGGAAAGGTATTGAAAATAAAACTGCCAATATCATAGTGCTGTTATATAAATCTATGGTGCTACCACATCTGGAATACTGGGTACAGTTCTGGTCACCTCACCTCAAGAAGGATATAGTAAGAGTTGGAAAAGGTTCTGAAAAGGGCAACCAAAATGATCAAGGGGTTGGAGCGACTCCCTTATGGGGAAAGGTTGCAGCATTTGGGGCTTTTTAGTTTAGGGAAAAGGCGGGTCAGAGGAGACATGATAGAAGTGTATAAAATTATGCATGGCATTGAGAAAGTGGATGGAGAAAAGTTTTTCTCCCTCTCTCATAACACTTGAACTTGTGAACATGCAACAAAGCTGAATGTTGGATGCTTCAGGACAGACAAAAGAAAGGACGTCTTCACACAGCACATAGTTAAACGATGGAAATCACTCCCACAAGAAGCAGTGATGGCCACCAACGTGGATGGCTTCAAAGGAGGATTAGATAAATTCATGGAGAAAATGGCCATCAGTGGCTGTTAGCCATGATGGCTACGCTCTGCCCCCACAGTCGGAGGAAATATGCTTTGTAATAGCAGTGCTGGAAACCGCAGAGGGGAGAGTGCTCTTGCACTCACGTCCTGCTTGTGGGCTTCCCATGGGCACCTGGTTGGTCACTGTGAGATGGGCCACTAGCCTGATCCAGCAGGCTCTTCTTATGTCCTTATGACATTCACAGATTGGAAATGAAGTAGTATGTCCACCCCAAAACATTTACAGATTGAAACAATGTTGGAAGTGCAATTGCATATAACTGCCTCGATATCATCAGAAGAACAAATAATCACGAACACACAAATGAAGAGACATTGGGAAGGCCCGACGGCCCTTCAGTCTGTATGGATTAAATTTTCACTGTCGGCTTGGTTTGCTGAGCTATCTGCCTGCAGCTTCACCTGTTGGATCCAGATGGGGAGCAATGCATCCATTCATGTGTCATCACCAATGAGATCACCAATAAGGGCTTAGAAGCTTGGTCCATGCATGAAATCACAACAACAGAATATATATCATATCCCACCCTTCCTCCTGGAGGAGTCTAGGACGGCAAGCACATCAACAAAGCAAATGTTAGTGCTGGGCTGTTTGGAAGGCCTTCATGCCTTGCTTAAGGAGGAGGAAACAGTTTTCATTCAAATGGAAACCCCTTCTCCCTTTTCAGGCTGCTCCTTAACCCTCCATGTTCAGAGTGGCTTTGGAAGTTTTAAGGGAGCAGCACAGAGTGACTTGGGAAGGCCTTTACCAGCAGCTCCACACACCTCATTTAAGGAGCAGCATGGGGAGGGAAAAGTGGTGTCGGTTGAATGGAAACAGTTTCCCTCTCCTTGAGCAAGGTGTGCTCCTACTTTCTGCTAAAGAACAATCAGGAGCCCACTTTAAGCTCCCAATTGTGCCTTTGAAGTCCCACCCTTACCCACCCCACCCCTGGCATTAATCATGAAATCAGGTGTTGGACGGCTGCTGTGTCTCCCCTCAAATTGCCTCACAGGCAAATTGGGAGGGCCTTGGGCCAGACGTTCCCCACCCACGATTTATGTGACAGTCCTTCATTGTTTCAAAAGAGTGATCATATCACCTCCGAATGTAGTTCTTCACTGTAAATGTAAATGTACTGCCTTCAAGTCAATTCCTACTTCTGGTGACCCTATGAACAGGGTTTTCCTGGTAAGTGGTATTCAGAGGGGGTTTCCCATTGCCTTCCTCTGAGGCTGAGAGGCAGTGACTGGCCCAAGGTCACCCAGTGAGCTTCATGGCTGTGTGGGGATTCAAACCCTGGTCTCCCAGGTTGTAGTCCAACACCTTAACCACTACACCACACCCACTGTAGTTACCACAAAGACCGGCTGAGGACATAGAGTTCTGATAGGCACAAACAGATATTCCAATAAATTGGAATACAGTTTATTGGTTGCACCTACCGCTAGTTCTAACCAGAGTAGACCCACTGACATTAACAGACACAACTAATCTAGGTTTATTAATTTCAGTGGCTGTTTGAGTAAAACAGAGAGAATTAGGGATGGGAGAGAAATTTGATTCAGTTTACTTCTGAATCAATCCAATTCTCACTTTCCAAAACGATTTGAGAACCAAAACACAGCCATCGAAATTCACACTTATTCCAGTTTTGCACTGTAGTTCACTAGCCAAACAATGGTTACAAAAATGCAAGTTTGGAAATGTGCATGGAAATGAATGTATGAGTGACAATCATGTACACAAATGCATTTGTAAGAAGAGGAATTGCTTGCAAAGATGTGTACCTTCGTCAAAACTTCCTACAAAAATGTGTTTATTAAGAGAAAATTGCACTAAAATGCTGCAGAACTTTCATAAGTATTTTTTTTAAAAAATGCAAATTGCTGCAGAAATGTGGAGAACCGAATTTAAGAACAGAAGAATGAGAAACTTGAGAGGACCAAAAGTGACAAACTTTCCATCCCTGGGATAATCCCTGATTTCCACCTGTCACCTTGTACATAAATGTACGTTCCCAGGGTGGCTCATCAAATAGTATGATACGGTAAAAGGATGAGAAAAATGGCAAATCATGAAATCACACTAACAGAATCAAATAAAACAGCCAATAGACAGTAATGTGATTGTATAAAAAATGTGTATTTGAAGGTAAAAAGGCTAAAACTGACAGTTCTTAAAAGCCTGGGAAACCAGGAATGTTTTGCCTGTCACCTAAATGAAAGTGACAAGGTTGGCCTCCCTGGGGAAAGCATTGCTAAAACTCAAGAAATAGCTGAATTAAATACAACTGTTGTTGTAGGGTACGGCTTGGTGCTTAGTAATAGCTCCTTTCACACAAACAAAAGAGGTCTTCTCAAACCATGCCCTACAGGAAGATGCGGCATAGCAGTCACTTCCAGAAAAAGCACATATTGATTTGTTTTCACAACATTTGCATGGAACCTACAGTCACGTGGTTGTTATTCCATAATTTTGTCTGTAATTTTCCATCACTTTTCTTCCCACAAAAAGACTGGGGGTGTCATCCATCAAAGTTGTTCTGTTCATGCAAGGAATTCTGCTTGAACTTCTCATTCCCTTTCTCCGCTGTGTACCCCAAATCCCTGGAGAACATTCAGGGGACATGAGGGGTGCATGGTGAGAGGAGAGGGAGGGGAAGTCCTTGCACAAATAGACAACTTCATTGGATACAACCCTGATTTTTTTGGGGGGGGGTGGGAACCTAAGTTAGGTATGTTGCACAAGAGTGCCATTTAGCCATTGCTGTTTATCATAATATACCCATTTCCTCTGTGGTGGGTTATGAAGGTTCACTAAGAACATAAGAAGATCCTGCTGGATCAGGCCAGTAGCCATCTAGTCCAGCATCCAGTTCTCACAGTGGCCAACCAGATGCCCATGGGAAGACCACAAGCAGGAACTGAGCAGAAGAGCACTCTTCTCCCTGCTGCTTCCAGCAATTGGTATTCAGAAGCATACTGACTCCAACTATGGAGGCAGGACATAGCCATTGTGGCTAGCAGCCTTTCCTACTGTTATTCTGCATGAATTTGACTAATCCTCTTTTCAAGCTGTTCAAGTCGGTGGTTATCACTACCTCTTCTGGGAGCAAATTCCATAGCTGCATGAAGAAGCCCTTTCTTTTGTCTGTCCTGAATCTTCCAACATTCAGCTTCATTGAGTTCTTGTATTATGAGAGAGGGGGAAGAACATTTCTCTATCCACTTTCTCCATGCCATGCATCATTTTATAAACTTATTGTGCGCAGGGTATATGCCAGCTTCTATCTAAATGGGTGAGCGAGCCAAGAAAAGTCTGGAAGCTCGATTACACACAATCACCTTCAGTTATCGCAATATCTCTTGTGCCTTGAATTTGTGGTGCAACCCTCTCCTCTATGGCACTTTCCCAGGAACAATGGCACAGTATGTCTACCAAGCAATCCTATGCTCCAGGAATGGGGGTCACATGGCCCTCCAGAGTTGTTGGACTCTGACTCCCATAACCCAGACAGCATGACATGATGCAGTAATGGCCACTCCCACAAGATGCAGTAATGGCCACCAGCTTGGATGGCTTTAAAAGAAGATTAGACAAATTCATGGAGGACAGGGCTATCAATGGCTACTAGCCATGATGGCTGTGCTCTGCCACCCTAGTCAGAGGTAGCATGCTTCTGAAAACCAGTTGCCGGAAGCCTCAGGAGGAGAGAGTGTCCTTGCACTCGGGTCCTGCTTGCAGGCTTCCCCCAGGCACCTGGTTGGCCACTGTGAGAACAGGATGCTGGACTAGATGGGCCACTGGCCTGATCCAGCAGGCTCTTCTTATGTTCTTATGTTCTTATGTTCTTATGACCATTGCTCAGGGATTGTGATGGGAGTTGGAGGCCACCAACATCTGGAGGGCCACAGGTTCCCCATCCTTGGAGTATAGGATTGCTAAGAAAATATATAATAGGGCTGTGCCTGGGGAACTGTCCTACATAAGAGGGCTGCCACTGCCACACCAGTGGGGCAGCTGAGATTTCCTCAGTCCAGTAGCTGAGGAACAAGACATGTAGTCAGAAAATCAGGAAAAGGCCAAAATGGCAGACACGTCCCCAGAGTCCATGGCAACATCACCAGTTGGGGGGACTGTTGTGGAGTGGATGCCAGCATGTTGTGGGAAGCATCCAGTAAATTCAGGATGGATTTACATCTCCATGCATCACCACACACAACACCAATGCCATAGCACTCCTGCCCCATCAGCCCTAGTGGCGCAGGTAGCAACGGTCCCAATACTGCCAGTCCCCATGTAGTGGCGTGGGTCCTCTTATGATGCTCACAGCCACCATTTTGAAACACAGCCCACAAAGGGCAGATCCTACACAACACTTAAGAGCATAAGAGCCTGCTGGATCAGGCCAATGGCCCATCTAGTCCAGCCTCATGTTCTCACAGTGGCCAACCACATGCCCCAATGGGAAGCCCACAAGCAGGACCTGAGTGCACAGCACTCTCCCCTCCTGCGCTTTCCGACAACTGGTATTCAGAAGCATGCTGCCTCCGACCAAGGAGGTAGAGTATAGCCTTCAAGGCTGGTAGCCCTTGATAGCCGTATCCTCCATGAATTGGTCTAATCCACTTTTGTATGTATGTATTGCCTTCAAGTCGATTCCGACTTATGGTGATCCTATGAATAGGGTTTTCATGAGGCTGAGAGGCAGTGACTGGCCTAAGGTCACCCAGCGAGCTTCATGGCTATGGGGGGTTTCGAACCCTGGTCTCCCAGGTCGTAGTCCAACGCCTTAACCATTGCACCATGCTGGCTCTCAATCCACTTTTAAAGGCATCTAAAGTGGTACCCATCACTACCTCCTTTGGGAGTGAATTCCATGGTTCAGCTATGCACTGTGTGAAGAATTACTTTCTTTTTGCCTGTCTTGGATTTTCCAACGTTCGTCTTCGTGGGATGTCCATGAGTTCAAGTGTTGGGAGAAGAAACTTCTCTCTGTCCACTCTTTCCATGCCATGCATCATTTTATGCACTTCTATCATGCCGCCTCTGACTCACTTTTTCTCTAAACTGAAACACCCCAAATGCTGCAACCTTTCCTCAAAGGAGAGTCGCTCCATCCCCTTGATCATTCTGGTTGCCCTTTTCCGAACCTTTTCCAACTCCAGGGGGAAAGCTGGTGCAGGAGGAGCTGTAGTCGGCTGGGCCAGCTCAGGTTACCAAGGAAGGGACCTTATACCAAGTCAGACCATCCCCCCCTCTAGTTCAGTACTGTCCACGTTTGACACTGATTGGCAGCTGCTCTCCAGATTCTTTCCCAGATAGCATTCACTGTCATAAAAACAGGGATAGGGAATCTGTGGACCTCCAACTCGTACCATCCCTCATAATTGGCCATGTGGCCTGGGGCTGATGGGAGTTGGAGGTCAACGACATGAAGAAGGCTACAGGTTCCTAATCCCTGAGGAAGAGCAAAACTTACAGTTATAAGATGGGGAACACTTGGGTCAACAATACTACACGGGAGGAAAATTTTGGAATTGTTGATCACAAGCTGAATATGAGGCAATAGCGCGATGTGCCTGCAAAAAAGGCAATTGCTATGTTAAGCTGCATTAACAGAAGTATAGTTTCCAAATCATATGAAGTACTAGTTTCCATCTGTTTGGTACTGGTTAGACCTCATCTTCAGTACTACATCCAGGTCTGGACACTACACTTTAAGAAGGATGCAGAAAAACTGGACCGGGTTCAGAGGAGGGCAACTAGAAACCAAGCCCTATGAGGAGAGACTGGAAGAACTGGACATGTTTAGCCTGGAGAAGAGAAGACTGAGGGGAGATGTGATAGCACTCTTCAAGTGCTTGAAAGGCTGCCACACAGAGGAGGGACAGGATCTCTTCTCGATCATCCCAGAGTGCAGGACACAGAATCACAGAACCATAGATTTGGAAGGGGTCTGTAAGGCCATTGAGTGCAACCCCCTGCTCAATGCAGGAATCCAGATTAAAGCATCCCCGACAGGTGGCTGTCCAGCTGCATCTTGAATGCCTCCAGTTTTGGAAAGCCCACCACCTCCCAAGGTCATTGATTCAATTGTTGTACTGCTATAATGGTTAGGAAGGTTTTCCTGATGTTCAGTTGGAATCTGGCTTCCTGCAATTTGAGCCCACTATTCCGTGTCCTGCAGAATAATGGGCTCAAGTTGCAGGAAGTCAGACTGAAGCTGGATACCAGGAAAAACTTCCTAACTGTTACAGCAGTATGTCAATGGAACCCATGACCTAGGGAGGTGGTGGGCTCTCCAATGCTGGAGGCATTCAAGCGGCAGCTGGACAGCCAGCTGCTGGGTATGCTTTAAGTTGGATTCCTGCGTTGAGCAGGGGGTTGACTTGATGACCTTATAGGCCCCTTCCAAAGCACCTGTTCTATGATTCTATGTATGCTTCCAATTTTGCCAGTTCTTTATAGTGTGTGCATGTGTGCATGGTTCTTTTTATTTTTTTACCTGATGCCTTCAAATCCAGGGACGTTTGCATCTATTCCAGAGGCTGTCATACAAAGAACGCAAAACCCAGGTGGGGGCATCTCCCCAGAAACAGTCCTCCCCCGAAAAGCAGCCTAATAACGGCTGAGCAAGCTCAAAAGTCATGGCATATTGAATGTCAATTGCATAAAGAAAACAGAAAACTAATTTAGGGGTGGTAGTCACTGTTTGAGCTCCTCTTGCTGTCCTGGAAGAGGACGTGGCAGGGATCCTAGAAAGGAAATATCCTGAGGCTAAACTGCTGCATTTTCTTGCAGATCCCACCTGACACTTTACCAAGGGGAACCAAAGAAATGAAGAATAAGTGCATCTCACATCTTAATAATGACATCAATAACCACTTTCCAACCTGCCTTCTCTCTGGTGCATAGCCTGCCCACCACCTTCAGATTAAAAATAATAAAAATAAACTCATCTTTCTCATTTGCACAGAACCAGCATCTGTCATGGTTGGTTTTGTACATCTCCTGCACCATTCAGAGTGAGAGATTGCAATTCCATTGCTGTCTTACAGCAATTTCCTCTAATGTTTATCTCTATTTAAAATCTATTTAGTTAAAAATGTATACGTTGATCTGAATCCTTGGAGACAGCGGGTTGTGAGGCTGGGAGGCGGCAGCAGCAGCAGAGCCCTCACAGCAGTGTCAAAGGCCCTGCATTTGCTGGGAGGAGAATGGGGTGGTACGGTTAGGGGAGCTCAGGGCTGGCAGTGGTAGCATCTCAGAGCTGTGCATGCACCTGATGAATGCCACCATTGCCATTGATCTCTCCTGATCTTTGCCTTGCTCCATCCCTGTCCTGGGGAACACAACACCATTTCCAACAGGAGGGTTCCACTGCCACTCGGCCCCTTCTCATGTGACACTGCTGCTTGGAGCCTTCATATTGGGGGACCTCTCATGTGGAAGACCCTGGGGAAGATGTCGTAGCTGACTGGTGGAGCATGTGCTTTGCATGCACAAGGTCCCAGTTTCAATTCTCAGCCTGGAGAGATGCTGCTGGTCAGTGTAGACAAGACCGAGCTACATGGAACTGTGACATGACTCAGTAAGAGGCAGGTTCCTATGTTCCTATGCATCATTTTAAAGATTAAAAACGGCCATTGATGCAGCGCAGGAGACCTTGAACACAAGCAGGATGCTTTTGAGTACCAGCTGCTGGAAACCACAGGAGGGGAGAGTGCTCTTGCGCTCAGGTGTTGCTTGCGGGCATCCCATAAGAACATCAGAAGAGCCTGCTGGATCAGGCCAGTGGCCCATCTAGTCCAGCATCCTGTTCTCACAGTGGCCAACCAGATGTCTGGCAGGAAATGTACGACGGCTCCCACCAACCTTGTCCATTAGCCCTGCTGGCTGAAACTGATGGGAGACAGAGTCCAACAGCAACATCTAGAAGTCCACAGGTTCCCTCCCTTGTGTAGAGTCTAGTGTATTATCCAAGGAGAGAGAAAATGTTGGCAAAATTTTCATGAGTGGGTACAGGTTTGGGGTTTTTTTTTTTACTTTTGATGTGGTCAAGGGATATTTGTGTGTGTCCTTTCTTTCATTCTACAAACTGTTTTACCAGGGGAAGACCTCATGAGGTAACTCCTGCTATGGGCCTTGTTCAGAACAGGAAGTGTGGGCACCTAGGGAGTGCTGAGTGCTGGGGAAATGGGAAGAAACTGCAATGATAAGGTGAACTCAAAATCCCACAGCCAGTGAAATTCTGAAAGAGTTCTAAAGTGCCCTGAAAATGAAGCAGAGAAATAGAATCATAGACTTGTAGAGTTGGAAGGGGCCTATAAGTCCATTGAGTCCAACCCCCTGTTCAATGCAGGAATCCAAGTTAAAGCATCCCCGGCAGGTGCCTCTCCAGCTGCCCCTTGAATGCCTCCAGTGTTGGAGAGCCCACCACCTTCCTAGGTTGTTGGTTCCAATGTCATACCATTTTAACAGGAAGTTTTTCCTTATATTCGGCTAAAATAAAAGCCTCTTTTGCAGGGGAAGAAGCGGGGGGAATGCCATTGTGCTCAGATCCTGCTTTTGGGGTTCACATCTGGTTGGCCACTGTGAAACAGGAGGCTGGAATAGTTGGGTCATTGGCTTGCTCCAGCAGACAATTCTTGTGTCCTTCTATTCTTACGTTAAGAAAATGTTGGAGAAGTTGGACAACAGATTTTGGAATAGCACTAGTATATATTAGCAGTGGGCCAAAAATGCCTCCAGTTTTCATAGGGCCTTTTGGGTCCCCGTGAACATGCGGAGGGGGCCAATTCCTGCAACTTTTTTGTGGGGTGGCAGGAAAAATCTACAATTTGTTGGCAAGGAGCTTACTATTAGGAGAGGAGGTGGCAGAGGGCTGGTAGTCCTGAGACTTAACCCAGTCAGAGCAGGATGCCAGGACACATCTGGATCACTGGAGCATATGCTCTCAGCAAGACCACATAGCTAGCCTGCTGAATGGCCAAACTAGCTGTTGTCAAATTGTGTGCCATGAGAGAGCACCAAGTGGAATACAAGAAATTAGTCAACTAAGAACACAAGGCTCCTCCAAGCCCAAAGCACCTGTCTGCAGAGGGAGCTACCTGTTTCATCTCTGCATGACTTACTGTTCTGTCTCCTTGCAATCAGCCTCAACTGGGGTGGAGGCAGTGGGGTTGGGGAATAGTTCTGCTACACATATTCATAGTGTGTGACTCCCATCACTCCTAAATGAGGGATGTAGCTCAGTGGCAGAACACCTGCTTTGCATGTAGAAAGTCCCAGGTTTACTACTCTGCATCAAGGACCAGAAAGTTAACAAAACTTAACAAAACTCACACAATGCTCAAAAAGAAGTTATGAAACACAAAATAAAGTATTTATAAACATTTAATGCACGTCTATTATAGAACCAACATAAAGTCACTACTAAAATTCTGCATGTGATATTGAATCAATGTCCATACAAGATAAAATGAAAAAGAGAAGACAGTCATAAAATTGTTCAGATGGTAATAAATCGATGCCTATACAAGATGAAATACAAACACAGAGTACACCCAAGCACGTTTCGAAACACAATCTTCTTCAGTGGCCTTGTGACTTAATAGGCACACGCTACAAAGGACAAACGATTAAAAAAAAATTTAAACATTAATTACTAATGGTGAGTATCTCTGGATTTAAAGAAAAAAACAGCGATTACATTAATACTCAGTATCTCCAGGTAGGGCTGGAAATGTCCTCTGTCAACGGTCTGACTCAGTGTAAGGAAGCTTCCTATATTTCTAGGGAAAGACAGAAAAGACCAATCCTCAAGGACTTCTGACTCAGCTGAGGTTCTGCATGAATTACCGTTTTACTCTTGTGTCCTTCCAATCAGAACACGGACTCGCAGAAAACGTAGGATGTGGAAGCTATCATAATCAAATCACCAGACTATGTAACTCATTATGTTGCCACTCATTATGTTCTCTGTTTCCCCCAGCTTTTGGCACTTACTTATTCCTAACAACATTCCTACGATCTTCCCAACTCCAGCAGAAATGAGCACGGCTCCAAGACGTCCTTCCTTTATGGGAATGGAACATAGGACGCTGCCTCTCGTCTCACCACATCAGACCACTGGTCCACCTAGCTCCGTATCATCTCTGCGCTGATTGGCAGGGACACTCCAGAGTTCTAGACAGGAGATACTGGGGATTGAAGCTGGGTCTTTCTGAAAGTACAGGGGCAGCCTGAGGCATTTTTCTGCCTGAGGCAAAGATACTAGGGTACCATTCCACATACAGAAGCCCACTGGAATGTGTAATGTCATATAATCGGGAGATATGCGGAATCGAGCAATTGTCCCTCTAATGCACTATCTCAGACTTTCCCAACCTTTGAGTCCTGAGATGTTGCTGGACTATAGTTCCCATAATTCCTGACCATTGGCCATGCTGGCTGGGGCTGATGGGAGCTGTAGTCCAACAACATCTGGGGACCCAAAGGCTGGGAAAGGCTGCCCTATCTGAAGCTTATTTTGGGGTCTGAAACTGCTTAATAATATCCTTATATGCCATAGTAGAAAGTAATAGCTTAGGGGTGTGTAAGAGTGGATGGTGTTTCCTGATGACACAAGAGAGGAGTGGGGGCTACTGGGTAGTGTTGGATATCCAGCTGGTCACATAGACTCGGTGGCTCATTCATGTGGTTAGCTTCATGAAGCTTGGGAACACTGGGTGAGATACCAGACAGCAGGTGTCTAATTAGCCAGTGATGTTTTGACTATGAGAGTGAGATCATCAGCAACTGTGTGGGGACAGAATAGTAGTGTTCCCTTGATGTGGCAGTGCTACTTATTGGCTACCCTCTAGTACAGAGCAGACACATATACACAACACATGGGACATCAGACATCAATAGTTCTTCTTGGCGATCACTCGTGACCGAGTAAGATTGTCTTCTAAAATATAGTCTTTTTCAATGGATTCGTCTGAATCTGTATCCACCGCCGATGTACCAGACCATGACTAGGGGCTTCTGGATTTCACAGTCCTGCCCCCGTTGCCATTTGCCAGTTGCCATGGGACTTTTGTTATGGAAGATGCCTGTGCGTTAATTTGTTTTATGTGGGGAGATCGGTGCACCACGATCAACACACAATCTTCATCCACCTTCACAGCCGTTGTAACACACACATTGTTATCCTCCTCCTGTTCTGCCATTGAGGACTTTCTTGGATCGTTCTTTGTCTGGTTCCTCTCCTTACCGCCATGGGTGACCCTGCTGGGAGTGCATGACTCCCGACGGCATCGCTCACGGGGTTCATTGGAACACGCAAGCCCACTCACCACTACAAGGTGACGATCCAGCGAGGGGACATCAATAGTACAGTGTCCTGGAGGCGTATGGAGGGCTGTCAAACTGACCCACAGCAGGCTCCCTTCCTTGTATCATAAGCAAAGGGAGCATCCCCAGAGCTGAGAGGTGAAGAATTATCTGCTCTGTATAATTGTATCTGTGTTAACTAATGAACTAATAAAATTAGCTGGTGTCAATCTTTATTGCTTATCTGAACTCATCTAAAAGAACAACTCCCTCCCCCGGCAAATGTCAAGGGGATGACAGAACAGACTGGCAGCTGAATCCTCTTCAATTAGGATTCAGGGCAGTGTCCTCTACCACTATAGGAAGCAGGCTAGCTCAGGGCGCATGGTGGGCTCTCTGGTACAAAAAGCTCCAATGCTTCACTGCTGTCGCCACTACTGCCAGTGACATGAGACAGCTGCCTCGCTTAGGCAAATGATAGGGCTGGCCCTGAGCATAGACTCTCCCAACAAGCTACTGGCCTTCCCTTCTCAAACATTTCATGTGCAAGGGTGCAGTGTGCCTCCAATTTTAAATAAAATAAATTCTGCTTCAGCTATCCGATACTTCAGAAAAGCTGGATGATGGGCACACCATGGTTAGTTATTACTTGGTAAATGGCTGCCTCCATTTCTTGCCCTGCACCTGTGTCTCAGAAGGCACGCAAGACATAGGACACTGACGAAACACAGCCCAGTAACTTCACAGCCCAGTGACTTTATTAATAGCCTGTAGCTGGCTTAATTGCCGATTCAGAGTGAGTTCCTGTAATGCTCGAGCAATTTAGGCTCTTTTCCCTACAAACAAAACACTTCCTGGTTTTATTCCGGTATTTATATCCCAGCACAATTTCCCCTTTCTCTTTTCCACTGAACGTTTCACTTTCCTTCCAAATTGAACACACACGACCCTGAATGACTGAAGCTCCCTCCATCGGGGCGGGGGGCGGGAGGGGGGACTTTAGAGGCTCATCAGTCACAAAGCACAGCCAAATACCTTGAGACAGATTGACAAATGAAGACCATCATTTCCCTTAATAGACAAGAACAATCGACAGGAGCAATAAGCCAGCTAACTTCACTTCCTATACTGTTTTCAGCCCTGTGGACACATCAAGCAAATTAGTTCACTGATAAGAAGAAGGCCATCACCTTGACTCCAACACCCCTATTTACTGGGAACAGTCTTCTGTTTTTCGCCCCTCTTGGCAATAAATCACTGCCCCGTTTTGTCTTTGGGGGTCCCTTGTGTTAGCATGAGCTGCTGGGACTGTCCATGTCCAGGTTTCATCTTCCAACCCAGGGTCTCTCGAAGTGCCGAGATGCACCTTGTCTAATGCATACACTTGTAAACTGGAGGTACAGCATCCTTGAGTCATGGTCCAGATTTGGTCTATGTTCAGACCTCATCCAGACCCTTGTGCTGACCTGCTCCAGATTCTCTGGTCTTTATTTTTATTTATTTCCAATACTTATTTACTTATAGACCTCTCTTCACCATAGATGGTTATAAAGCGTATTGCACAGCAATCAATAAAACAATCCATCTGTCAAAATAAGTTGGTGTTTAAATCAAATAAAAACCACAGGTAAAAACATAACCAATAATTAGACATTGGGTAACTGCCTTGAAATGTCTGCTGGAATAGGAAGGTTTTCATCAAGGACCTGAAGTTCAACAGAGAGGGGTCTGTCTGATCTTACCTGGGAGGGAGTTCCACAGAGTTGGGCTCACAGTGCTGAATACACACCTCCTGGTGGTTACAAATTGTGCATCTGAGCCATAGGAGACCAGTAACAAAGATTTCTAAAGGAACAAAGAGCTAAAGGAGATTACACATGTCAAAACAATTGTAAGTTAATAAACCAAATATACATATTAAACCAAAATATCAATATTTAATAAATAGCATTAATGAACCTTGTAGCAGCATGGAGCATGCATATCAAAATATAACAAAGGTTTGAATGCATTTCAGCCTCAAAAGGTCTTCTTTAGTGGGAAATTATGCATTAATTTAAAAGCAACGGCTGCACTCGCAGTTTGTTATAAAACTCAAAGGAAAAAGAGTAATAAGCCTGGTAACACTTTCCCCCCTTTTTTGTATAATTCCCATTCAGAATTTTATAAAGCACAGAATAAAAGAACAATCAACAAAATAAATAGACCAATGGTGCAAAAAGTTTTGTGGCTTATCTGCTGTGATTTCCATTGTATAGAGCAAGCACTGTTTTGGCACAACTACTCAAACACATAATTCAGTTATATTTGTTTTAAATGTTTTCTTTGTTCTTAATGATGGTTTCGTGTATATTTGCTTTTAACTGGGTTATGGATTTTAGTAATGTTTTATATAAGATTTCTTTTCTTTTGGAGCAAGAAGACGTTCCTGGAGACGCCTGATCTGGCTACAGTGATACATGCCTTAGTTACATCCCATTTAGATTACTGTAACTTGCTCTACGTGGGGCTGCCTTTAAAAACTGTTCGGAAACTTCAATTAGTACAATGAGCGGCAGCTGGGATACTAACTGGGGCTGGCTACAGGGATCATAAAACGCCCTTGTTGCAAAAGCTCCACTGGCTGCCAGTTTGTTTTCAGGCACAATTCAAAGTGCTGGTTTTGACCTATAAAGCCCTACATGGCTTAGGGCCAGGCTATTTGTCAGACCGTATCTCCCTATATGAGCCTACCCGGGCCCTGAGATCTTCGGGAAAGGCCTTCGTCTCATTCCCACCACCGTCACAAGTGCAACTGGTGGGGACGCGAGACAGGGTCTGTTTGGCGGCTGCCCCTAGGGTTTGGAACTCCCGACTCCGAGGGAGGCAAGAATGGCCCCCTCTTTACTGTCCTTTCGTCGACAGGTGAAGACTTATTTATTCCAGCAGGCTTTTGGAGTAGAAGTTGTTTAAGACAGGACTTCTAATGGTATCCTGTATTGTTTTACTGTTTGATTACATTATTCTTAAATTGGTTTTAGGTATTTTTAGGTGATGTTTAATTGTTTTAACGCTGTAATGAGTTTAATTCTATTTTAAATGTAGATTTTTATATGTCCAAATTATATGTACCCATTTTTAGTTGTAAGCTGCCCTGAGTTCCAGTTTTGGAAAAAGGGCAGGGTATAAATAACAATAATAATAATAATAATAATAATAATAATAATAATAATAATAATAATAATAATAATAATATAATATAAACTTTATAAATAAATAAAACAGAGCAGGGATGTGAAATCTCAGGTCCAGGGTCTAAATGTGACCAGGCATCTCTATTTGGCCCCCAGCACATTCCCCCATGCCCTCTCATTTGTCACACACCCTGCCCCACTTTGCATGCCGTTGCCTGCCTGAAATGTGTCCTTGAACTGAGATCATGCATCTTGCTTGCCGCAGTGGAGGATGGAGAGATGTGATGTATGTCTGTGCAGAAAAGTCTGGCGGGCTGGAATGTAGCTCCCTCTACAAAGGTAAAAGCTGCATCAGTGGCCCCACCCCCTTTTGCCTCTGGCCACACCCTCTATTGAAAGGTTCTCCACACAGGAATGTGGACTGTAGACTGAAAAAAGTTCCCTACCGTGGTAGAGAGTCAGGTACACAAAAACAAATCCAAGCCTATATCAGGTTACCTGTTGTTAAGAGCCATTCTTAGATGCATTGATTCAGATCCATCCCATCGATGGTTCCTTGCTCAGTTACCACTGGCTCTCATCTCTTGGAGGGGAGAGGAGGGGGGGCTTGCTGGCCTGGGTGGAGGCAATAAGCCAGCACAGGGCGATGAAGGTGTGCTGGGCCTCATGCTGCCTTTGGGAGAAGGCAGGATCCTTAGAGGCAGAGAGAGAAAGGGAAAGAGAGAGATGTAGTTCTGCAGTACTGAGAATTCTGCCCACTTTTGGCTCTGCCTATTATTATTATTATTATTATTATTATTATTATTATTATTATTATTATTCCGGACATAATATTGACTTTTCCCATGGATCAATGGCTCTTTATATATAAAAGGTTCCCAACCCTGATGTAAACAGATATGCACATGCCACACTAAGGCACCACAAAGCTCCCAGCCTGCCACTTCACATGTTGGTGAGACTGCTTCCAAACTCTTTGTAATACATTTTTCTCTAGCATATATTTCAGCTAAAGAACAAACACTGTCAACTCTGAAAACCAGTGAAGGACATGGCCAAGTCCTCCTCTTCCTCCCCCTCCCTTTCCCCCAACTGGCATTTAGCCTCAGCCAGATCTCGATCTGGCTGCAACAAGGGGAGAGGTGGGACAGCAGGCCCCCTCCATCAGCCCCACTGAGATGCCACTTCCACGTCACTTCGTCTTTCTTTCAGCTGTCATCCAGTAGCAGACATTCCACCTAGCAGTGGCCATTTTGCTGCCCCTGAGGTAAAGGAGGAGAAGGTGCCTCCACCGAGAAAAGACAACTGGACTGGCAGTTGAACCTTACTTCAGTGCTAGTGGCAAGGGAGCATCCTTCATTGCACCGCTTGGCAGCGGGCCAGGTTCCAAAAAAGAAGGGTCAGGCCATGTGGTGCATGCAGCTCTGACCTTCAACACCTCACTGCTGCTCCACCCAGGAGCTGCCACACGAGGCAGCTGCTTCATGCTGCCTAAGGGTAGGGATGGCTCAGGCTGCAACAGAGGGAGAAATGGAAAGCAGGGCTTGCTCCATTGGCTTTGCTGAGACACTGGCTCCATTTGGCTCCCTCGTTCTCTGCAGCGGAGGAAGGGATGGGACAGCAGGGCCTGTTCCACTGGCTCTGCTGAGAGATCCATCTGGCTCCTGTAACTCATCATCATAAGAGCTAGTATGTGAGGAAACTACCTTTTAGTGAGGCAGGATGCAGCCGCTGGAACTGCTGGCCTATTAAGGTCAGGCAGACTCCATCGTCGTGTTGCTTTTGATGCTTGCTTTAAAAAAAATGGTTTAGGCAAGGTTACCCAGACAGTAATTTTAATATCTATTTTTGTTCTTAACCTCAGTTGATTGTATCTATTATTTGAGAATTTTATTATATGGACTTTTAAAACAATCTGTTGATTTTGTTAGTATTTTCTTATGAATATTTTATACTATTATAAGTAAACCACTTAGGGATTTTTTTTTTGCTGTTCATTAAGTGGTCTGTAAACCTTGTTAAATCAGTGACTACAATACATGAAGAACTGGTGTCCAAGTGTGCTTGTTTTCCTGTACCCCCCCATCATTTTTTTTCTTTTTGGGCTTTGTCTTTTAAACCTGAAGACAGAGACTGGTTTTATGTAAGACAAAACAATCAAACAAACCCTGGGCTTCTACAATAAATAAACCTTGATATAAGAATCTGAATATTACAAATATGTCCCTTTTTCCAACTGAGAAATGCAGGAAACAGATGAGGACTCTGAGGCCCCTCTAAGTGGCCCCTGAGACTCTTCCAGGTCACATTTCTTGCTGGCACTGCTTCGCAACCAACTTGAATGTTTTTGCTGGGCTAGAACGTGTCATAGAATCATCGAAGTGTAGAGCTGGAAGGGGCCTATAAGGCCATTGAGTCCAGCCCTCTGCTCAAAGTAGGAACGAGTTCAAAGGATCCTTGAACTCTGATCATGCTTCTTGCTTGCCGGAGTGGAAGATAAAGAGGAATGCATTAAAAAATAATGTCCCACCCACTTTTGCTTCTGTCCTCTCTCACCAGTGGAATATGGCCCCTGGAAGGTTGCCTAGAAAGCGAAGTGGCCCTTGGTCTGAAAAAGGCCCCCCACCCTAGCTGGAGGATAGTGCACAGAGTCCACTTGGGATGTGACTGTGGCCATGTGGTCCGGTTAGCCCTGCCCCCTCCGAGGAGACACCTGTTGGTTCAAGGTCTGGTTCAAGACTCCTTTGGCCTGGGAACAGCATCAGGGGAGGAGCCGTCTGAGTGGTCCAGCAACATCTGGAAGTGCAGTTTCCCCATCCCTCTGCTCACACAGGGAGAGAAGAGTGGGACTGATGCCAGTCAGCCGTGTGATGGCAATGCCTTTGCTGTTTTAATGCTAGAGCCTTGCTAATTCTTTCCATCTGTTTCGCTTTCTCTCTTTTCTCTCCCTGTGCCTGCCACCGAGCTCTACCGTTCTGGGCAGGGGTACCTCTGTTGCTCTGAGAATTGACCATCTACCCTGTTGTGTTCAAATACACAAATGTGTTTACTGTACACCACTCTGATAGTGCTGTAATAGGCATCGCCAGGAAGCGGCATACCATTACTGCCAGAAATGTGATGGGGGAGATGATAGTACAATAATTGTAGCACCCCGGAGGTCCCCGCAGATGTAGGGATATCATGCACTCCCCCCCCCGGCAATGTAAAGGCAGACTTGGAAGCAGGATAATGAAGACAGGCTTCTGATTCGTTAAAGGCATGCAGAGGATGCTTTAGATGCTGAGCTCTTCTGAGCTCGAATCTATGATTGATTAAATTCTGTTTTTCAAATGGATAAAGCAGGCATGGGAACCTTTAGCCTGTGGGCCAAATGCGGCCCTCCAGGCCTCTCTGTCTGGCCCTTGGATTCTCACTAGGCCACTCCCTTTCTCCCAGCCTCCTGAAGTGCTCTTCGCGGCCTGGAATGCATCCTTGAACTGTGGCAATGCCTCTTGCTTGAGAGCACTCTTCAAGTCCTTGAAAGGTTGCCACACAGAGGAGGGCCAGGAGCTCTTCTCGATCATCCTAGAACGAAGGACACAGAATAATGGGCTCAAGTTGCAGGAAGCCGGATTTCAACTGAACATCAGGAAAAACTTCCATCAAGTCCAACCCCCTGCTCAATGCAGGAATCCAGCTTAAAGCATACCCAACAGGTGGCTGTCCAGCTGCCTCTTGAAGGCCTCCAGTGTAGGAGAGCCCACCATCTCCCTGGGTAACTGGTTACATTGTCATACCACTCTAACAATTAGAAAGTTTTTCCTCCTGGCAGGAGACCAGGGCAGCAAAATCTTAAGCTTTCAGCATTCATATTTTGCTCCCACTTGCACCTCATCTTGGGTTTTGTAGTGCTGCGGCCTTGTGATCAGTTTCTGAATGAATAGCAAATCAACTGTTGAAAGCAGTGCAGATGTTTGTGAAGTGTGCCCCAATTCTGAAGCTTCAGTATTCTCATCTGGTGGCTGCAGTGAGCGCAGGATACTATGCTAGATGGGCCATTAGCCTGATACGCAGGGTCTTCTTACGTTCTCATGGGATACCCCCCCCAAAAAACCCTTCACATTTTGTATCCCATAGGAAAAGTAGCACTTATTTCCTAACCCTTATTGTGATTGTTCCTGAATGAGGGAAATGCACTTTTGTTCAATGTGTGTCATTGTTCAGAATGATGCACATTCTTCTCCAGGCTTGGTCCTGACACTGAAGGTACTTAATGAGCCCGAAATACAATGACTCAGTGAAGCCAAAAGGGCAAAAGTAGTGAGAACTAGTTGGAGACAGCTCAGGGCAAAATGGCGCTCCTTTATTCTTTGATAATGTGGGTGGTTAATGCCTCTGTGTGTGTGTGTAAGAAAGAAAGAAATAGAAAATCTCTTTCAAATAGCATATTGACAGAAGCTTAAAAGCTCGCTTGTAATTATTCCTCCCACCCCCAGTATCACTGCAAACAACCCACATATATAGTGCTTATTGAGTGCCCAAATTGCTTTGCTTCTCACTCGCTGGGTGGATTTATGCTTTGCCCATGTTTTTATTTGATTTAGTGATGGATGAGAAATCCCCAGCTCAACTCAGAATATATATTTGCAAGCTCTCTAAGACAATTCTTGGGGGGTGGGGGTGGGATACAAGTCATTCTGAGCTTTTGTCACGAAAGCTCATGGTGGGGATGTGGGGGAAACACCCCCCAGTTATCCCAGTAATCCACTTGTGAGACTCCAATCACCCCCACATTCCCTGATGCAAGACTCTTTACACCCCTCCTAGTCTGTCATAGAATCATAGAACAGTAGAGTTGGAAGGGGCCTATAAGGCCATCAAGTCCAACCCCCTGCGCAATGCAGGAATCCAAATCTAATCAAATCAAAGCTGTCTGCATACTTTTGTGGTGCTTTGATGCTGGGAAGTAGGATGAAGAAAGGTCTCTCCTTCTAGCTACTGAAACACTGCTGTACACACACAGTAGTCCTTGAGGGGGGGAATCACATTTTCCAGGTTGCCTTGCACCCAGCAGACTACATCATTAAGGCCTTTTATCCTTCTATGTTACATATGTGCACATCTGCATAAATAAAAAACACCAATGTTTATATGATTGCTTTGAGATTATTTCTTGTGCATGCTGCTGCGCTCATGTAAGTGCATCAGTAAAATGCCACACAAATGTCCTTCCTCCACCTCTCAGCCAAGGGCAATTTTTGCTCCACTTGCATAGGAATATATGTGGAGTGGTGGTGGGAGGCAGCATGCTGGCAACCTACACTCAGAAAGACTGGCTTATTGGGAAAGGACAGCGGTACCCACTTCATGCCATATTTGCACCCAGTGTGGCAACCCAATTCTGTGGAACTCTCTCCCAGTTATGATTAGAAAGGCTGTTAAGCTTCAGGCACTTGGCATTTAAAGCAAGGTTTTCTGATTCTACGACTAATTTCACCTTATTTGATCTTTTGCATCTCTTTGGAAACCTCCGGTGGCGGCAGATGATGGGGACAAAGAGAGAAAGCAGGCAGGCTATCCTGGTGAGCATCCTGGGGCACGTGGATTGCAAAAGGTTGCTTTTGTTGTGTGCCTCTCATCACTGGGCATCTTGAGAGCAAAGGTGGCTGGTGCCCATTGGGACTAGCAGAGCAGAATGCAGGGAAGCCAACTGGAGGTGGAGCCAGAGCAGAGCTGGGCAAGAATTTTGATTCAGTTTGCGCTGTGAGCCAAATCTATCAAATTTGTGTTTTCTGAAACAACATGAGTACCAAAACTTGAAATTTGCCCTTATTTGAATTTTGCAATACAGCACACCAACCAACCAATGCTTACAAAAATGCATCCGCCCATGTGAGCCAGTGTAGGAAGGAGGGTGCCATTGGTCCTGATGAAGGCATTAGACCATTAAACACTACCCAGATGAGTGGGGCAAAGCAACAACTCCCCTCCCCGACCAAGTAAGCAGGTGATGGAAGACCTGGATCAGCAAGTTGGCTGATCCAGCATGGCTACTCCAGGTGGTGTTACCCAAATTTGAAGACACTAGTTCCCCTCTATTCAACATGGGTTAGGCCTCATCTTGAGTACTGCATCCAGTTCTGGACACCACACTTTAAGAAGGATGCAGAGAAACGGGAAGAAGTTCAGAGGAGGGCAACAAGGATGATCAGGGGACTGGAAACAAAGCCCTATGAAGAGAGACTGAAAGAACTGGGCATGTTTAGCATTGAGAAGAGAAGACTGAGGGGAGATAGCCACCACCACCTGTTTTTGCTTCCTGGAGAATGAGATCCTTGTTAATGCCTTCCCTCATAACAACAGACTAGCAGCCAATAAGCACAAAAGAGGGGAGAGTTAGCAACTGAAAAGAGTCTTCTCAGTGGCTGACTCACCTGCTTTTACTCTGATTAGCTCCAATCAACAGGAAAGAACAAGGAAGCATGTTAGAAGACATGCCTCAGTGGCTAACATACTCCCCTGGTCCCAAAAAAGTAAGTGGTCTAAGTTCCCCTAAGACCCTGGATGACTACACCCCTTCTTCCTATCTCTGTCCCTCTCCCTACTCCCTACTCTTGTCAATCTGAACCAACCCTTTTGGCTACAAATAAGCCATGTGAACCCTTAGTTCCCTGTGTGTGTGTGTGACATCTTGCTTTGTTTAAGTAAGCTGGGCTTGGCTGAAAAATTAGATAGAACTAGAGGAAACACAAGACAGAACTTAAGAAGAGCCTGCTGGATCAGGCCAGTGGCCCATCTAGGATCTTGTTCTCAAGACAGCTAACCAGATACCTGTCAGAAGCCCACAAGCAGGAGCTGAGTGCAAGACAGGGTTGGAGGAGAAATCTGATTCAGTTGGCATTTAAAGCCGAATTTCTCAAGTTTGCACTTTCCGAAACGACATGAGCACTGAAAACACAGCAATCCTTCAACATTTTCTACTTATCTGAATTTTACGATGCAGTTCTCCAACCAAACAAGGTTTAAAAAAATGCATATATCGGTGGAAAATGTGCACAAAATGAATATATTGATGAAAATAATATACAAAAATGCATTACATTGCTTGCATATACAAATGTATTTATTAGGAGAGATTTGCACTAAAATGCTGGGTTTCCCCCTCCGAAAAAATGGCAAGTTCTGCAGAAATGTGGAGACCCGAATTTAAGTGTAGAGAAATGAGACACTGAGGGGATCAAAATTGACAGATCGTTCCGCCCCTAGTGCAAGAACACTCTCCCTCCCCCCCGAGGTTTCCAGCAACTGCTATTTGGAAGCATACTGCCTGCGCCTTTGGAGGCCTTATTGGCTAGTAGCCACTGATAGCCTTGAATTTTAAATCCCTCCAAGCTGGTGGCCGTCACTGCCTCTCGTGGGAGCGAATCCCACAGCTTAACTATGCACTATGTGAAGAAGTATTTTGTTTTGTCTGTCCTGAATCTTCCAACAATCAGCTTTGTTGAATGTCCATGAGTTCCCATATTATGAGAATGACGGAGAGTGTTGGGAGGAAGGGAAGGGTGGGGTGAGGAGGACAGAGCGGCAGGAATCGGTAAAAGCGTTGTTACGGTGGAGGCAGGAACGAGAAAAGCTTTAGGGAGGAAAAGGTGTCAAGCTGCTGGGGAGGTGTGTATGTGAGCGTGAGTGGGGTTCAGAACCAGGCACCTGCCTGAGAGAGGGAGGAGAGTCGAGGGTAGAGGCGGCAAAAGGAGGCGTTGGGAAGATGGGGAACCTTTAAGAGCTTGTCTCAGCACAAGTGAGGAGCAATGACAGCAACTGTTGGGAAGGAGTGGGAGCCCAGACATAGTTGAAAGGAGTGGGGTCAGGTTGGGGCTGAGGATGTGCACAAAGCTGGGCTTTCTCTTGCACTTGGCCAGTTGCTGCTTGGCTTCTTCTTGAGGGCGCGGCTTCTCTAGATGCCACTCAACGTCTGCATGCAGGAGGCCAACCTAGGGGTCAGTATTTGGGTGGGCTGCTGGCTCTGAGCCAGCTGTAGACAGGGAGAAGCGAGTACTTGCTTTTAAAAAACATAGTTCCAAGGGCTTAAAATGTTCCCTCTTACACTCTGTGTGATCCTCCCAGATGATGCCTGCCGTTCTCCCCTCCCAGAACAGTCTCTTTGCATGCAAATTGGCATGGAACAGGCTGTTGCAGAGAGTGAGTTGCAAAGGTGGGACTGAGTCAAAATCATGCATGCACGCACATGCACACACACTCTTCACTTGTGGTGAGTTTGGACAGAGCTTGGGAAAGTTACTTTTTGGAACTACAACTCCCATCAGCCCCAGCCAGCATGGCCACTGGATTGGGCTGATGGGAGTTGTAGTTCAAAAAAGTAACTTTCCCAAGCTCTGAAGTTGGAGGGCTGTTTTCATTGGTTTGGGAGCAGGAGGCCAAAACAGATGCAAATGCTTTTGTGGGACAGCAGGCTTCCTCTACGCCTGGGTCCCCTTTCCTTTTTACTGTTCAAAACTGCCGTCTGTCCCAGCGGTCTTCTTCTTCGCCATCTTAATCCATTCTTCCCCTTTGTTTAAAAAAGATGGTCAGTTTGTTTATTTTGTTTAGATGATTTATATGCCACCCTTTGTGCAAGCCACAGGGAGGTGTCCAACAGGCAAATAGGTAAAAATCCATAAAATGACACAAAAGCTCATCACAAACAACTGAAGAACAACTATAATAGCTGCAGCAACCAAGGCTGTGCACATACTATAATTCCTGCTCTCTGTGGGGGAGGATTTGCTGCCACCCCCAGCCTTGGATAGAAAGGGGACTCGGGGGTTTGGATCGCAAAGGGAGGGTAGTGGGGGATTACCCCACATGGATTCCAGGGGGCCAATCAGGGAGGGGCTTATAAACTAGCTCTGCCCCTACAATCTCCTCTTCACATCTTTTTTGTGCTCCCCCCCATGTAGTATGGCTAGTCACCGTTTAGGGGCTGAGTAGGAATTTTTTGGGTTGGATTTCTGCTTGCAGACCCTTCCTGTTTTGCCTACTTCACACACTGTGGTTTACTTCAATTGGCTTGTGGAGTGACGTAGGGCCACCTGCCTTGGTTGGCATGGAGTTTGGGCTGGTGAGGAAGGTAAATTCAGGGATACTGAGGCTTTCTGGGATGAAGGGCACCATCTACTTGGGAATCCTCCAGTGGTTACGCGTGTGTGTGTGGGAAACCCTTGTAGCCTGGCTTGCGCATTCAGGTGAATGCAGGTGCAGTGGGGCCGGGATGTTCAGGCTAGTCTAGCAAGGAGGGAGGAATTGCCGCCCTAACCTTGGCTAGGCAGCGGCAGCCAACAGCTATTTACATGTCCAGGGGACTGGAAGGATGTCTCCCTACCAGATGGAGTTTTCAATCCTCACCTGCCCAAATGGTTTGAATTTGGTTCAATTTGGTTAATTTGGTTGATCGGGTTCTCCAAAAACGGTTACATTTCAATAAATAATTAAATTATAAACATTTTCCCAGCTTGTGTCTCACAAGTCTTCTTTCTTGGTGTGGGGAAATAACTACAAAAATGTAGTTTTTTTCTCAATCCAGGATTGTTCATGCTGGCCCTCAACATGCTGCTTTCAATCTAGAGTGATTCTAGATCCAGCCGTCCACAAGGGTGGATGTGGCTACTTGATACATGTTGGGAAACCCTCCTCTTGATTAAATCCTCCTTGCACACGCCCCAGGTGAATCACGAAGGAAGTGGTCATTGCAATATTGGTAGATCCCCCCCATTGTCAAGACCACCTACATCTGTTTTCAAATGGACACACAGTGGGGCAATGAGCATTTATTTTTGGAAAGAAACCAGTTTCTCAAGAAGCAATTTTCAGGGAGGAGGGAAGGCAATAGATCTAGATTATGCGTGGTCTACATAGTAAAAACAAGTACTCAGTCTCTATTGATTTTAGAATAAAATGTGTGTCTGTAGCCCATGTATCTTATCCTCCAAACACCCAGCAAAAAAACCATGTATATTAACTAATTTCCTAAAACTATAGAGAGATGGGGTCAGGCACACCTCAGTAGGGACGGGAGTAAGTTCCACATATGAAGAGCCACCACTGAAAAGTCTCTTACATCACAGACCTCATACTGAGGACAGGCCATCAGGAGGGCCTCATCTGCTGATAGAGCGCAGGCAGGTCTATAGTCCCAAGCCTGGTTCCCTCCAGATATTTTGGACTACAGGTCCCATCAGCCTCAGTGAAGGATAAGCTGATGGAAGTTGTAGCCCCAAAACATCTGGATCTAAGGCATTTTCCCCATCTTCTGCAAGATGTAATAAACTAAATGCAATGAGTCAGCTCAGCAGGCAGAGATAAATGTCAGTTTGTCACTTAAGCAAGAGCTATTCACACACCTCAGGACTCTGATGAATGGTGACAGTGGATCAGCCATGTTCCCAATCAAACAATCAATCAAATAATATTTGCATAATTTGTAAATGTAACAGAATGTATTCTGCTCAGGGATCCTTTTGCAGAATGTGTGCTCTTTCAATCTGAGTTTTTGTCCAGTGAATACAAACCTTCCACACCACTGTGGCTTCACCATTACCTGGCTTTTGCCAACTCAAGTTGTGAGTGGTGGCTTTCAATCCCCCCCCCCAAGTTTCTAATTCTCATGAAATGGGTTTGGAAACATGTAGTGCGCATAAAAGCATCTACCATTTGCTTCAATCAAGCTTCCTTCAACTCTTGGGCAGGTTGACACCCCAAAACCATCCATGATCAACTGAACACTGAGTGGAACTGGAAACAGTTAGTAGCAAGGGACTAGCCCAGAATCCCCCAATTTTGTAGCATATTGGTGTGCCATGAGATAACTGCTTTGGCATAAGGAATTAAATAGTAATTAAAGGCTCCAAGTGCCCACCAAAAGATGTTGCACATTACAGCTCTGCATGGATAAGCAGTAAGCATATCCCAAACAGTGACTCATCAGAAACGCAGTGTGTGTGTTTGTGTCCTCTGACAGTCCTCACTCTTAAGTCCCTTTCAGAAATGTCCCCCACACATGGAATAAATACCCGGATGAGATCAGGCCACCACCTGCTGGCCCTGCATCCAGCATCACACACACCCTTATTATCCATGAGTTTGGCAGAATGTCTCCCATTGTAATAAAAAGCTTTTCTTTATTGGCAATTTGCTGGCCATCCTTACCAAAATGCTTGCCATACAATTATTTGTATGCTTTCTTTGGGGGCATAGTCCACCCAAAGTGGTTCACAGCAGAATAAAAAAAAAAATCCACATTAAATACAACCAACAATCAAACCATAATTAAAGTTAACAAAGGCAGGCCTTAGCCTTAAATGCCTAGGCTCTAGTTTCCAACACTATGGAAAATAGAAACGGACTGCCTTCAAGTCGATCCTGACTTATGGCGACCCTATGAATTGAGTTTTCATGATAAGCGGTATTCAGAGGGTGTTTACCATTGCCTTCCTCTGAGGCTGAGAGGCAGTGACTGGCCCAAGGTCACCCTGTTAGCTTCGTGGCTGTGTGGGGATTCAAACCCTCGTAGTCCATCACCTTAACCACTACACCACACTGGCTCTCACACAAAGGCAGGCAACATTATCAAAAAGACCTGTTAGCACAAACAGCAGAAAGATTCCCAAATTCACCCCAAAATTGATTTTAGCTGAAAATTTGGGGCAGCCCCAGCCAGAACTGGCTCTGAACCGGTGAGTGAATCAGATTGCTTACCTGTCGCACTGAGGAGCACGGAAAAGACAGTGTTGGTTGGAATGCAAAATGAACCTTGGAGTCAGCTACTGAATGAAAGGTAAAGCGAGTTCAGCTCCAGATCTAAGGAGCATCAATGTTCTTCTGAAAGAGGAAAGCATTTGGAGAGGGCATTGACAATAAATCCAGAGGGGGAATCTTTTCAGATGGAATTTGAACAAAAGCCGTGATGGCAAAAAGTTTTAAGATAGGAGTTCAGTTATGATTCTAGAGGGAAACAGAATGACATAGAATAACAAGGTAAGTAGAAGGAGGAATGACACTGATTTTGGCATTAGACCTAGAAGGCATGGAATCATCCAGGACTATCTGGATGGTTCTCTACAAAATCAGTGGTGAGGATCAAAACAAGAGACTTTGCCACCACGCCAAAGAAGACTTGTGACACAGACATGGAATAATGTTATATTTATTAAAATATAACAACTGTTAAGTTCCAACCAATTCAGCCAATTAACTGTATTGTAACTTCTTCGGGCAGGCGAGGATAACCCTATCTGGTAGGGAGCATTCCCTCCAGATCCCTGGGTATTTCCGTCTGTGCTTACTGTGACTCCCCAGCCAATGATGGGGAAGAACTTGTCACTCCTTGCTTCTAGAGCCAAGAATGTGGTCCCAGCCTCCACAACCTGGCCCCTCTGTACAGGCGTTCACCCTGCTGCGCAAGTTGGGCCCACAAGGACACCCTCCAGATCCCCACCAGTAAATCTGCACTGGTAGTTCCCTAGAGAGTGCCCTTTATAAAATGCCTCAGTCTCCCGCTATTTTACCCCTCCTTCCTCACCTGCTCGAATTCCATACCAGCCAAAGCAGGTCAACCACAACCCTCACCTGCCCGAATTCCATACCAGCCAAAGCAGGTCAACCACAACCCCCCCCCCAAAGCCAATTGAATCAACCAAGCTGTATGGAGTAGGCGAAATGAAAGGGATTCTGAAATCAGAATCCCCCCCCCCCAAATCCCTACTCAGCCCCTTCCGGCGACTAGCAAAGCCCATACTGACAAGAGAGGGAAAAGAGAGGCAAGTTTGGAGGAGGAGCGGGCTTTTATACCCCCTATCCCTCGCTCCAGTTGGCGTGCCAACCTCACCTAACTAACCCTCCCCCAACACTTTGGGAAGATTCCCGAGTCTTCTTGGAAAAGATGGGGGTGGCGGCAAACATGTCCCCGCACAAGGCGGGAACGCCATTCTGTGGTCGTCCTGTCCTCTCCCTCAGGGTCCCAGTGTCAAACTGAGAAGGTCTCTGTTTCAGACAGTTCACCAATCACTGCACTTGAGGGGGAGCCCTCAGCACCCCTACTGCCCCATCCCAGCCTGAGGACATGGCTCTTCCATCTTCATACTCAGAGGATACTTCTACATTCTGCTCCACTGCCACTCAGGAGCATCCAGCCACAGAATTAGTCACAGGTCTTCAAAGACCAGGAGGGCAGAGCTGCTGCAAAGGAAGGCTTTCTTGCCCACCTTCTTAGCCTTCAGATTATATTCCTTGGATGAGACAATAACTTCTATAGCTCAGCTAGGGAGGGGGTGTCTATTGGGCACTGTCCAGGGTCCTGATCTCATCTGACTAGCCTAGAAGTACTTGGACTAGACCTGATTTACCAGAACTTGACCCACCCTGATTTAACCTGCCCTGGTAATTGCTACCACTTCCAGAGTGGGCCCCAAAGCCCCAGCAGAGAAGGACAGTGAGTAGGGAGGACCTAATCTCCACCATTCAGGCCTGATATAAGAGAATAAGATGCCCATCTTGGCCTGAGTTCTGTTTCTAGAGTGGCCAACCAGATGTCTATAGGATGCCCATAAGCAGGACATGAGTGCCCTCGCCTGCGTGTGATTCCTAGCAACTTGTATTCAGAGGTATAATATACTGCCTCGGATCCTGGAGATAATACAATATATAGCCCTTGAAAGTCTTATCCTCCATTCACTCCCCCCCTGGAAACCATCAGTGAATCTTCAAGGCCAGGTCTGACTCTTGACACATGGGCAGGGCCAGCTCCAAAGGGCAGCCAGGTGGGGCCCTGGCTGAGGGCCCCATGGCCCACGGGTAGCCAGGTGGGGCCCCTCATTATGGTGGGGGAGTAGCGCTTCCCTTCCACGGCATGTGCTGAGGCTTCTAAGCCCTTGAGCTTGATGTGGCTATGGAACATATGTAGGGCCTGTTGAAGATGACTTTGGGTTCCTGAATTAGCAATGAAATCATGATCCCTAAATGTCCCTGCACAGAATAAAATAGGGGACTGGGGGAGAAAGGTTTAGGCAGGGGGTGGGGATCCTGTGGCTTATCCATCCCTGGCTTAGTGTGCCATTTGGGGGCAACATTTTGGGGGGGGCACTGGGCACACATTTGGAATTTTGAGAAAGTGCCATGGGTCACAAAACAGCAGTTGTAAGGGTATGGCATGACACAAAATAGCTGCCACATAAAAAAGCAGAAGAAGAGAGGGCCACAGAAAGGGGTGGCCATGCCCCCCCCTCAGCTCCCCCTATCAATGGAAACAAGAGATCTGCATCAGACCCCACTGTGGTCACTCATAGAGAAGCTCTTTACACCTGTCCTCTATTCAGAATTGAAAGGATTTGAACATGGCATCCACTGGAATGTGGGTGGTGGGGGCGGGGGGTGCATGTTGCAAAACGGAGAGACCAAACAAGTGCAGAGAGGAACTGCGCAGCAAGATTAAACAGCCTCTCATGGATTGTGAATTTTTTGGAGATATTTTGCAAGCATCATAGGAGGTACTGATGGGCAAATTGGGGCTCATGGGTGACATGTTGGTGATGGGGGGAGGGTCCTTTTTTAATGTGTAGAACAGCAGTGTGTGAATTAATGGTATTTGAAACTGTGGAAGAGGACAAAGCGCATTGTGATTGTTTCCTGTTGCCCTGGGCTGCATTGTTGGCAGCTGGGGACACGCAGCAGGATCCAAACCTCACAAAGATATCCATGGGTAATACTGTTTTCTCCAAACCTGGGGTTAAGGAAGACTCTGTTTGTTTGCCTGATTGCATTGCTGCGGCGTCTGCAAAGGATCCTCCCCGCAGGCTGCTACAGCAAAGGGGATCTGAGCTGTTACGGTCTTTCTTGCTCCATTTGGTAGTATAGCCATGGGCCTTGGGAGGCCACAGCTATCACAGCAGTCACCATGGAACTGGGAACTGTTTAACTGGGATCTGGCTTAATGCTTGCAGCTGTGCCTTAGTGTCTGGGGCACGGTGAAGACAGCCATGTGATCTTCGTCTTCTTCATGGTGCACAAAGAAGTTCACGTCAGTGTCTCTTCAGAAGAAGGGGATCCCTCTCCTATGCTTCAAAATTATTCCTTATTGAGGAATCCTTTTCAAAGAGCAGATTAGTGATGAGGCAGAAGAGACATTCCTCTCCTACACTGCATTTCTCCCCACCACCACCACCAACATGTGAAGGTCAGTTCACCATAGCAACCTTTGGTTGCCATCTGACATGTCGGCCTGGCTTGAAATTCATTTGGCAGCTGAAAGCGAGCCATGGATGGGTAGGCATTCTTATCCTGGCTGTGGTCTCTCTGATCCCCTCCAAACACCATGGTCTCAAACAATTCCTTTTAAAGCCATCTGCAGAGAGTGCCCTTAGAGGTGATTCCGCCCACTTAATACCAATCGTTATCATTAGTGCTTAATGTCTCTTATGCACAGGTGGATCGGGAATGTGTGAGGGAATCTGAGCAGGCTTAGGACCCTGAGGGAACAATCAGGAGATGTGGATAAATCCATCTGGAAAGGAAAGGCAGCGACAGAGTAGGCTGTTTAGCAGCGACAACCTTGGGGTTGAATGGAACACTAGCTATGAAATTGCACTGTGGATCCTGACGCAAATCTGACCATTTCCCAACCATCTTGGAGGGGCGAAACAAGTTTGGAAGCACTGCTATAAAGCGTGTGATCAGCGAAGGGAGAAATTGAAATGTTAGGGGACAGGATGGCAAATTAGGCACAGATAATAGCATAATGGAGCAAGCGCTTAATGTGTTTGTAGTCAAGTGCAGCATGTGGGGATATGAAGTAGCCACAGAGGCAGTAGTGTGGCCCATGTCCCAGAACACATTTGGGTGGTGGCAGACCACCCACACTCACAGGCAGACCAATCTTTGAAACCCCCCAAGACTGATGAATTGCATTCCAGTTTAAACCAGCATTTGCCACTTCGCATCTGTTAGCAGCTGCATTCAGATCTCAGGATGGAGGAAAAAATTCAATTCCATTGACATTTAAAGACTATTTTATCTAATTTGTACTTTCTGAAACAATTCACACGTCTTTGAATTTGGCAATGCCAAACAAAGCATACAAATATGTGTATACTGGGGGAAATTGCTTCGGAAAAAATGTGTATATTAGGAGATATTGCCAACACTTATTTGCCAATAAAATGCCAATGAATTTTCATGAGGACGTTTGTTAAAAAAATATTAAAATTGATGTGGAAATGTGGAGGACTGACGTTAAGATTGGGAAAATTAGAAACCAAGAGAAAGCAGAGGTGACCCATTTGCCCATCCCTAGCCAGAACTCCTCCTTCACATGATGTCAAAGTTGACTAGCCAGCCGTGGGCCTGTAAGATATGGAGCGTGAGTGTTAGATGACGATGAGTAAGCTCCCTAGACCTTGTGTGTATTAGGAGATCGTCCAGATAGGGGTAGATATGGACCCCTTGAAGCCTGAGGTAAGCCACTAGGGTAAGTAGCACCTTGTTAAATACTCTCGGGGCAGACGAGAGTCCGAACGGCATTGCTTGATATTGGAAGTGCTGGGAGCCAAAGGCAAAACGAAGGAATTTCCTGTGGGCTGTGCAAATAGGGACATGGAAATACGCTTCCTTTAGGTCGATAGAGACAAGGAAACCAAGAGAAAGCAGAGGTGACCCATTTGCCCATCTCTAGCCAGAACTCCTCCTTCACATGAGCGTGTATGGACACTACACCCCTTGAAGTGTGGGAGCAGGAGGAGCTCCCCGGTATGGTTGCCTCTCTGACTGTCCTCTTATCAAGTCCTTGGATCCTAAAGGTGCATGTGTGTGGGAAGGAAGTATGCCAGCAGAGTAGTCCCATTGGACTTCAGATGTTAACTCCTCTCTCCACCATGGGTCATGCAAAGGCCCAGAATGGACAGAGGTGAAATCCATTCTCCTCAACCCCTTGAGTGTCCAGGGCCCCCACACCCCCACATGGTAGAGCCCGGGTCTTTTACTTCAGTCACCTGACTCTGAGGTGGGGGTGGTGGGGGGAGGGGTAAAGAAGGAAGGCACAAGGATTACCGGGAAAAGTTCCTGCCTGACATGATGGAGCCACGGCCTGTTGTCAGTGGAAACAAAATTGAGCTGGATTATTATTATTTATTTATTTCTTACATTTATATACCACTCCATAGCCGAAGCTCTCTGGGTGGTTTACAGCAATTAAAAACATGAAAAACAAATATACTCATTTGAAAAAAACAAAAACAGTTTAAAAATACAATTTATTTTTTTTAAAAAAAAACATTTAAAATGCATGCTAAAATGTCTGGGAGAAGATGATGATGATGGTGATGATTCAGGGTGGGTCACAACAATATAATATACATGATTAAAAAGTTTAAAACAAATGACACTCACAGCTGGTTTTGTTACGTGCCTTCAAGCTGATTATGACTCATGGCGACCCTATGAATCAGTGACCCCCAAGAGCATCTGTCGTGAACCACCCTGTTCAGATCTTGTAAGTTCAGGTCTGTGGCTTTATTTATGGAATCAATCCATCTCTTGTCTGGCCTTCCTTTTTTGCTACTCCCTTCTGTTTTCCCCAGCATGGTTGTCTTTTCTAGTGAATCATGTCTTCTCATTAAGTGTCCAAAGTAGGATAACCTCAGTTTCATCATTTTAGCTTCTAGTGATAGTTCTGGTTTGGTTTGTTCTAACACCCAATTATTTGTCTTTTTCACAGTCCATGGTATCTGCAAAGCTCTCCTCCAACACCACATTTCAAATGAGTTGATTTTTCTCTTATCTGCTTTTTTCACTGTCCAGCTTTCACATCCATACATAGAGATCGGGAATACCATGGTCTGAATGATTCTGACTTTGGTGTTCAGTGATACATCTTTGCATTTGAGGACCTTCCCTAGTTCTCTCACAGCTGCCCTCCCCAGTCCTAGCCTTCTTCTGATTTCTTGACCATTGTCTCCCTTTTGGTTAATCACTGTGTCCAGGTATTGATAATCCTTGACAAGTTCAATGTCCTTGTTGTCAACTTTAAAGTTACATAAATCTTCTGTTGTCATTACTTTAGTCTTTTTGACGTTCATCTATAGTCCTGCTTTTGTGCTTTCCTCTAACTTTCATCAGCATTCGTTTCAAATCGTTACTGGTTTCTGCTAGTAGTATGGTATCGTCTGCATCTCTTAAATTATTGGTGTTTCTCCCTCCAATTTTCACACCTCCTTCATCTTGGTTCAATCCTGCTTTCCGTATGAAATGTTCTGTGTATAGATTAAATAAATAGGGTGATAAAACACACCACTGTCTCACACCCTTTCCGATGGGGAACCAATCGGTTTCTTCATGTCCTTACAGTAGCCTCTGGCCCTAAAGTGTCAAAAGCCAGGGTGAAGAGGTGTGTCCTCAGCATTCACCAAATACTGTATAGTGAAGTTGTCACATGCATCTCTGTGGGGAGGGAGTTTCATAACTTTGGGGCTGCCACAGAAAATGCCCTCTCCTAGGCTGCCACCACCCACATTTCTGAGGGCGGTGGTGTTTCTGGCTCAGTATTCTGGCTCAGTATTAGGCATCTTCTTGAGTTCTGAAGCTGTAGACCAGGGATGGGAACCTGTGGTCCTCAGACTATTTTAGACTGCAGCTCCCATTATCTGATCATTGGCTGGAGTTGATGGGACACTGTTGATGTCACACAGAGGAGGGCCAGGAACTCTTCTCAATCATCCCAGAGTGCTGGACACAGAATAATGGGCTCAAGTTACAGGAAGCCAGATTTTGACTGAACATCAGGAGAAACGTCCTCACTGTTAGAGCAATATGGCAATGGAACCAATGACCTCGGGAAGTGGTGGGCTCTCCAACACTGGAAGCATTCAAGAGGTAGCTGGACAGCCACCTGTCAGATATGCTTTAATTTGAATTCCTGCAATGATGTCCTTGCACTGATGTCTACAGCAGGGATCTCAGCAGGTCCATCTAGCTCAGAAGGGTCTTCACTGACTGGCAGCAGCTCTCCATTTTCAGACAAGGAGTCTTTCCCAGCCCTAACAGGAGATGTTGGCAAGGATTGAGCCTGGGACCTTCTGCATGCAAAGCTAATGTTCTGCCACTGAGCTACGATGGTCCGTCCCTCAAAGCTGAATCTTACTTCAGTACTGGCTGCATCTTGACCTTTGGGGGCATCATGCTAGCTTAGGGGGCACAGGGTAGGCTGTGTGGGTAACAGCTCTGCCCTCCAACACACCACTACTCCCCCCCCGCATCAGTCATCTGCCTTACTTTGCCTAATGGTAGCCCTAACCCTTCTCCTTGCCTCCTCCTGTCAATGTTCACTCTGTTCTTCATCTCCGTTACTTTCGATCATTCCATTAGACTGGATCACTCCATCACTCTCTTCATGCAGAGATGTGGTACAGTTACCCACCCTGAGAGGAGGCTGCTCGTTGTCTCTCTGTGTGAATTTCTGTTCTGTTTAGAAAGTGCATTCAGGACTTGCAGAAACACAGGGTGGAAACTCCTCTGAGAGTGAATAAGTCACCCTCTTATATGCTCTAGAAGTAAATAATTTGGATTAAAGGGGGATGAAATGCACAATCAATTTTAACTCAGGAAAAAGAGTGCATCTCACCCACCAGAACATTATGGAGAAAGTGCTCCAATCACCTGGGAAGCATGTAAGGATAAGGCTATGACTACTAGCCATGGATGATAAAGCTATCAATGGTCGCTAGTCATGATGGTTGCATTCTACCTCATCTGTTAGAGGAGATATGCTTTTGAAGACCAGTCTCTGGGAATCAGAGATGGGGAGAGTGCTCTTGAACTCATCTGGTTGGCCCTTGTGAGAACAGATGGACTTTCAGCTTGATCCAGCAAGGCTCTCCTTATGTTCTTATGCTCTTAAAGAGCAATGACAATGTCTCACTTTGCCTTTCTGAGGGATGATGATGACCTTACATTTCTCAGCCCTTTCCTGCTGCCTTCCACCTGTTCCTTTTCCCCTGTTTATCGCTTCACAGTTTGCTTAATTCTCCGCCCATCCTTCCTCGTGGAAGTGTGGCAGGATCTCCTGAGCGATTGCTTTTAAACGACACAAACTCCTGTTGATATGATTAACTTCCCCTAACCTTGCCAATAATCCAGAGATTAATACTTCCTAAGGGGCCCATTGACACGTCAAACCAGATGGGGCATAGCCATAACCGCGTGCTTATGTTCAACAGAGCAGAGAAACGGCCCTCGTTCTGCCACTCTGCTAGTTTTCTCTTGGCATTTAAAAGAGCCTTTATGATTATTTACTATTTATTTGCTCTACACCTGAAAGCCATGGCCAAAAACACAGGGATCTGTTTTGCTAGGATTTGCCATAGGCGTTCAGGTGGTATGTGTGTGTGTGGGGGGGCCCTTAAAAATCTCCACAGCAACTATCCCATTGTAACCCACAGACAGCTGTCCAAAATTAGCATTGGGGAGGAATTTGTTCATTTCACAGACCCAGTTTGACATTCCTGAATTTGCTTGCTGACTGGAATACATTCATCAGTTGGATTTGCGGATCAGTTTTAGTCCTCAAAACTGTCCACAGAAACTGGTCAAATGCGGACTAGATGGAAATACTATCAGGTGGATTCACAACTGGTTGGAAAACCGTACTCAAAGAGTGGTTGTCGGTGGCTCTGCTTCGGACTGGAAGGAGGTTTCGAGTGGAGTGCCACAGGGTTCTGTCCTGGGGCTGATACTCTTCAACATTTTTATCAATGACTTAGATGATGGGGTGGAGGGAAGCCTTATGAAGTTTGCAGATGATACGAAACTGGGAGGGATAGCTAACACAATGCAAGACAGGAATAAAATCCAAAGGGACCTGGATAGACTAGAAAATTGGGCTGAAATTAATAAAATGAAATTCAATAAAGACAAATGCAAGATTCTGCATTTAGGCCACAAAAACAAAATGCACGGGTACAGGATGGGAAATACCCGGCTTAGCAGTAGTGCGTGTGAGAAGAACCTTGGAATTGTAGTGGATCGCAAGTTGAACATGACCCAGCAGTGTGATGCTGCGGCAAAAAAGGCAAACACGGTTTTGGGCTGCATAAACAGAGCTATAGTTTCCAGGTCGAGGGAAGTAATAGTCCCACTATATTCTGCATTAGTCAGGCCTCATCTGGAATATGGCGTTCAGTTCTGGGCGCCTCATTTTAAGAAAGATATAGACAAGTTAGAGTGGGTTCAGAAGAGGGCGACAAGGATGATAGCCGGTATGGAGAACAAGTCTTATGAGGAAAGGTTGAAGGAACTTGGCATGTTCAGTCTAGTGAAGAGAAGGCTGAGGGGTGACATGATTGCACTCTTTAAGTACCTGAAGGGCTGTCACATAGAGGAGGGTACAGATTTGTTCTCTGCTGCCCCAGAGGGTAGGACTAGGTCTAATGGTTTTAAGTTGCAGGAGCGTAAATTCAGATTGGACATTAGAAGGAACTTCTTGACAGTAAGGGCGGTTGGGCAATGGAACCGACTGCCTAGGGAGGTGGTGAGATCCCCTTCGCTGGATGTCTTCAAGTAGAGGCTGGACAGCTATCTGCGGGAGACGCTCTAGCTGTGGATTTCCTGCTGTGAGCAGGGGGTTGGACTCGATGGCCTACAAGGCCCCTTCCAACTGTATGATTCTATGATTCTATGAAAACAAATCTGTACAAATTGTGATCTCTGTGTGTGCTGTTTCAAAAAGGCTGCAAAAGAGAGAGAGAGAGATGCAATGGACCTATGACTGAGGACCAGTGAACTTGAAATGTAATGGACTTAGATTGGTGCATCCCTCCTTAGCACACTATTGTGACGAGAGTGCTACTTTTGGAACTGCCAAGTGAATAGATAACCTTCATTGTTTGCTAAAGGGCACTTGATACTTGCTCAACGGCTTTTGATGGCTGGCTGGCTGGCTGGGATGACCACCAGCGGCTACTAGAATGGTAGTGTTAGAATTGCTTTTAATATGTTTTCTTTCATAATATGTTTTTAACCCTTTTTTTTTAAGGGCCCTCCATGGCGCAGAGTGGTAAGCGGGGGTAACGCAGCCGAAGCTCTGCTCACAGCTAGAGTTCGATTCCAACAGAAGGAGGAAGTGGAATCTCCGGTAAAAGGGGTCGAGGTCCACTCAGCCTTCCATCCATCCGTGGTCGGTAAAATGAGTACCCGGCATACGCTGGGGGGTAAAGAAAGGCCGGGGAAGGAACTGGCAATCCCACCCCATATATACGGTCTGCCTAGTAAACGTCGCAAGACGTCACCCTAAGAGTCGGAAACGGCTCGTACTACAAGTGCGGGGACACCTTTACCTTTTAACCTTTTTTTAAAAAAAATATGTTTTAAAGCTTTTTTAAAAATGTTTTTAATGTTGTTTTGTTTTAATGTTTTTTAAGGTCTTTTAATGATGTTTTAAAGTGTTTTTAGGATTTCTGTTTGCCGCCCTGGGCTCCTGCTGGGAGGAAGGGTGGGATATAAATCAAAATAAATAATAAATAAATACTACCTAGGGTACACTCAATGTTTGTGTCAGAGATAGAGGAACAATGATTGGGAGTGTGAACATAAGAAGAGCCTGCTGGATCAGGCCAATGGCCCATCTAGACCATCATTCTATTCTCACAGTGGCCAAATGGGTGTCCTACAGGTAGCCCACAAACAGGTTCTTATCTCAACAGTTTCCACCAACTGGTATTCAGAAGCATATTCCCTCAAACTGTGCAGGCACAGCATAGCCATCAGGGTTAGTAGCCACTGATGGCCTTATGAGTTTGTCTAATCCTCTTTTAAAGCCATCCAAGTTGATGGCTATCAGTGCCTCTTGCGGTAGTGACTTCCATAGAATCTTCTTTTATCTGTCCTGAATTTTGCAACATATTCAGCTTCATGTGATTAAAGATGCGATGGAAGGGTTGCCATCACTCAGAAAGCCCATTGACAGATATCCCTTTCTTCTCATCCATGTGGGAATGAATGATACTGCCAAGTGGAGAAGAAAATATGTCAGATTTTGAAGTTCTGGGAAGGAAACTCAAGGACTTTGGAGCCCAGATAGTTTTCTCGTCCATCCTTTTGGTACTTAGAAGAGGAGTGGAGATGGGAAGAAAAATACTCTGGGTGAATGACTGGCTATGAAGGTGGTGCTGATGGGAGATATTTGTGTTCTGGGACTACGGGCTACACTTTTGGAAGATCGACTGCTGGCAAATGATGGGTTGTACCTCCAAGGATTGGGAAGAATGTGTTTAGCCACAGCATGGAGAACTTCATCAGAAAAGCTTTAAACTGAATCCTGGAGGGAGGAAGATGTAAACTTGGCGGTAACGACCAACAAAGTCTTGTGCACAGTAAGAGGAACTGAAGGAATGGCTCTAATGGGGCCCAGTAACAGTCTTCATAAAAATGTAGAATGGAAGCCAGGCTGTAAATCACATGGTCTTCAATGTCTGTATACTAATGCCCAGAGTATGGGAAACAAACAGGATGCATTTGAACTCTTAATACAGGAGAGTAAACACAACTTGATAGTTATAACTGAAACTTGGTGGGATATCTCCCATGACTGGAATAAGCAAATGAAGAATATAACTTGTTCAAAAAGAACAGAAGGAATAGAAAGAGGCAGAGTTGTGCTATATGTTAAAAATATATACCCCTGCATACAAATACAGGAGGATGAGCTTGGTAGCTCCACCAAGAGAATCTGGATTAAAATAAGTGGGGCAAGGAATAAAAGGAACATGGCGGTTGGAGTCTACTACCGACCACTCAATCAAGGAGAAGACGAGGATGAAACTTTTGAAAAACAAATTGCTAATGTTTCAAGGAGGCATGATGTAGTAGTCATGGGGGACTTCAATTACCTTGATATCTGTTGGGAGACAAATTCTGCCAAACACGGCCCCTCCAAGTAATTCCTGACTTGTGTGGGAGATAACTTTCTCCTGCAGATGACAAAGAAAAGGCTAAAGTACTCAATTCCTTTGGCTCAATCTTCTCCCAAAAGAGGGTCTATGACCCTCCTGGGAAACATGAAGTTGAAGGGGTAGGATTGCAGCTTGATACTGATAGACAGTCAAGGACTACCTAATCACTTTGAACAAGTTCAAATCTGCAGGGCCTGATGAACTGCATCCTAGAGTGTTGAAGGAACTGGCTGAAGAACTCCCAGAACCACTGTCTTATTATATTTGTGAAATTGTGGAGGATGGGTGAAGTGCTGGATGACTGGAGGAGGGCTAATGTTGTCCCTATCTTCAAAAGGGGCAATAAGGTGGAACCTGGGAACTACAAACCAGTCAGCTTGACATCGATCCCTAGGAAAATTCTGGAGCAGATTATAAAGCGGTCAGTCCATAAGCACCTTGAAAACTATGCAGTGATTATTAGAAGCCAACATGGATCTATCGAGAACAAATCCTGCCAGACTAATCTTATCTCATGTTCTGATCAGGTAGCCTCCCTGGTAGATTGTGGGAGTGCTGTGGACATAATATATCTTGACTTCAGCAAAGCTTTTGACAAATTGCCCCATGATATACTGATTAGCAAGCCAACTAAATGTGTGCTGGATGGAATAACTATCAGGTGGATCCACAGTTGGCTACAGAAAGAATGCTTATCAATGGTTCCTTCTCAAACTGGGGGGAGGTAATGAGTGGGTACTGCAGAGCTCAATCCTGGGCCCAGTGCTCTTCAACATTTTTATTAATGACTTGGATGAGGAGGTGCAGAAAATGCTTACCAAATTTGCAGATGATACAAAGTTGGGAGGGCTAACTAATACCCTGGAAGACAGCAACAAAATCCAAAGGGATCTTGATAGGCTGGAGCATTGGGCTGAAAAACAGCAGAATGAAATTTAACAGGGATAAGTGGAAAGAAAACAAATGCACAGTTATAAGATAGGTGATACATGGCTCAGCAACACTGCATGCAAGAAGGATCTTGGAATAGTTGTTTATAACAAGCTGAATATGAGCCAAGAGTGTGATGTAGCTGCAAAAATGACAAATGCTATTTTAGGCTGCATTAACAGAAGTATAGTTTCCAAATCGCATGAAGTATTGGTTCCCCTCTATTTGGCACTGGTTAGGCCTCATGTTGAGTATTGCATCCAGTTCTGGTCTCCACACTTTAAGAAGGATGCAGACAAACTGGAATTTTTGTAAACATTTGTTGGTTGGTAAACAGCATTTTGGCATTCAAATAAGTGTGAATTTTGAAGGATGGCTGTGTTTTGGTTCTCATGTTGTTCCAGAAAGTGTGAATTTAATAAGTTCAGCTTTAAATGTGAACTGAATCAAATTTCTCATCCATCCCTACTCTGAGTAGTACTAAAACCGGATGCAACCCATAAGAACTTTTTTGTAGATCAGACAAAAGCTATTCATCCCAATCTTATTTACCCCTCCCCACCAATGAGGAACAGACAGATACATCTAGGTGAGAGCCAATGAAGTTATATTCTGAGTATGCCAACTGAACAAGTAACTTGTTCACTGATTTCAAGGGGTCTACTGTGAGTAAGGCTTAGCTGGATATCGCTCTGTTGAATCAAGAATATCACAAGCAGGTCAATAAGCTTCCATCGTTTTGTCCCCAACACCTCAAAATCAAATGAACATGGAACATCCATGTAGACATCATAGCTAGTAGACTTCCATAGATCTATTTTCCACAAATTTGTCAAATCCTTTAAAAAAAAAAAGATTTAAGCCAGGGATGAGGAAGCTATGGCCCTCCAGATGACTTTTATGGAACATGCTTTATGGGTAGCCATTAGTAGATAAGATCCTCTGTAGCGCAGAGTGGTAAGTGGCAGTAACTCAGCCGAAGCTCTGCTCATGGCCGGAGTTCGATTCCAACGGAAGGAGGAAGTCGAATCTCCGGTAAAAGGGGTCGAGGTCCACTCAGCCTTCCATCCATCCATGGTCGGTAAAATGAGTACCTGGTATATGCTGGGGGGTAAAGAAAGGCCGGGGATGGAACTGGCAATCCCACCCCATATATATAGTCTGCCTAGTAAACGTCGCAAGATATCACCCTAAGAGTCGGAAACGGCTCGCACTACAAGTGCGGGGACACCTTTACTTTTTTTTTTTAGTAAATAAAATAAATGAGCACACACCTGAAAACAGGTTCTCCCTCACGGATCTAAGGTTAAAGGTAATCACTACCTTCTGGTAGTGAAACCAGCAAATTAATTCCACTTTGTGAAAACTGGTTCATGGCAAACACAAAGAGGTACAATTTGGTAAAAAATCGTTAGGATCAAGGGAAGGGAGGCAAAGTTCTGGTATTATGATAGAACAGCCCCCCATCTTTTTGCATACCATTCCTGTATTTATAAACCTCCATCATAACTTCAAAGCTTTAGAGATTTTCCATCCCAATTTGGGATAATAATAATAATAATAATAATAATAATAATAATAATAATAATAATAATAATAATAATAATAATAATAATATTTAATTTGTTTGTCGCCTATCTGGCAATTAGCCACTCTAGGTGACGTACATTAAAATGAGATAAAATACAAAAATTCAAATGCAATCACATAATAACAATAAATAAAATATTGGACAGTCATCGGTACATATAAAAACAGTTATAATAGCAGCATACGACAGATGACAAAATCATGGAGATTTACCCATCCCAAGGACCTCATAGGCCTGTTGGAATAGCCACGTCTTCAGGGATGGACAAATCAGCCTATTTTTGGTGTCTCTCTCACATGTGTTCAATCATCAGCCTTTTCCCTCCATTTCCTCACTGATATGCATCTCTCTCTGCTTTCTTTAAGAAATCTGCATGAAAAAACACATTGAAATGCATAATGTAAACATTTTAAACACATTTCTCTCTAAAGTTAGCCTTAAAATACATATCTTGAGACAAGAAATGGGTGGCAACATTTGGGAAGTGAGAAAACCACTGGGTAACTATTTGTTTGGTTCAGCACATTAATCTGGGAGATGAAGATTAGGTCAATTCATACTGGGTTTCACAAAGATCAAATCCCCCAGACACTTCCCCTGGCTGTCTCACTTTTCTTTCTCATCCATTGGTTTGCATGCAAAGGTATTTCTCATTAACAAAAGAGTGTTTGTGTCCTGCCTTCTGCACTCTTTCTGCAGTTGGTGGAAGTTGTGTGCAAACATTGCTGCTGCCAGTTCCTCTGACCTTGTTTGCCCATTTGTGACATGAACGGCTTTTCAACTTAGGAGGTTGTGAATGGTAAAGGACTCGTTGTGCCTCAGCCGTTGTGACTCAGCTGTTGTGCCTCTCCATATGTCAGACCGTATCCACCACACCGGCTTTCTCTGCATGATGTCAGTCAACACAAATTGATGTGACCTGACAAGATCCATCCACATGTGACACAAAGACCTGCCACTGTGTGATTAATGGAAGTGTGCTTGGCAACTTCAGTCCAACTTATTGCTGACATTTCCATCACAAAGACTCTGCTTCCAAGTGTCCATTAATGATGCCTCAGCCCCTTCCAGTCACAAAATTGCACGTCAGACACAGACAATGTTTTTATCATCTTTGAGATCTTGCCCTAGCACCCACAAAGCCTCTGAATCCCCCACTCCTGGTCAGTGGATGGTGAGGAGAGCTATTCTTTTCTCCCTTGGGAGAAAAAGGCTTTGATCCAATGGGATGGATACCACGGCGATTGGAAGTCCTTTATCTGCTGCAGCCTTCCTCCACCTTCACAGCCATTGTAACATACACATTGTTATCCTTTGCTTGTTCTGCCGTTGAGGACATTCTTGGATCGTTCTTTGTCTGGTTCCTCCCCCTTGACCTTACCGTCATGGGTGACCCTGCTGGGAGCACATGACTCCCAACGGCATCGCTCACAGGGTTCATTGGAACACGCAAGCACACTCACCACTGCAAGGTGACGATCCAGCGAGGGGTCCCTTGAGAAGTACATAGGGCTACAGGAAGAACTTGGAAGAGTGATGCTCTTTCACACGTCTTTCAGCTCTATGTGTTTTTCAAGGGCCAAATCAATTCTGGTGGATCTGAATTCTACCCAGATCCTTGGAAAAGCTATGTTTGTGCATGCACATGCACAGTAAGGATGTGCTAGAATTCCACTCAATTTGGATTTGGTACCAAATTTCCCATTAATTTGCTTATTCACTATAGCTGAGGATCAGATTTTTATGTAGTGGTTTTCTGTGGCTATTTTCAAAAATGGATATATTTTTTAAAAAAATATATGTACCTAAAATATTGATAGATGGATTGATTCCATAAACGAAGCCACAGACCTGGACTTACAAGATCTGAACAGGGTGGTTCATGACAGATGCTCTTGGAGGTCACTGATTCATCGGGTCTCCATAAGTCGTAGTCGACTTGGAGACACATAACAACAAAAAATATTGATATTCAATTTATCAATATTTCCTTAAACATATCAATATTTGCTTTAAAATATCAATATTAATATCAATATTTTTTCAGGGGGAACGGATTGGAAAACGTAGTAGCTTGCAGACAAAGAATGAATTCAAATCACTACCAGCCTGTTAGGTTGGTGGAATGCTTTTGAACTGCAACCAGCATTGGATCCCATCTCACATTTTTTCTCTTTCAGTGCAGGAAGCTGATCCAAGGGAGGACTCACTCAAATATTCAAATGTGCCTACAGACCTAAAACAGTTGGTGACTCCAATAGCTTTCCAGGATTTCAAACAGGGGCCTTTCCCAACTCGGAGATGCTAAGGATTGAACTTGGGACCTTCTGAATGCAAATCAGAGGCTCTGCTGGTGAGTTATGGCTGGTATGGCTGGTGGTAAGTGTACCCATAAGCAAAGATTGTCTGCTGCACCACCACAAGGTATTCTAAAATCCTTTTTGAATTCTGCAGGGCTTGGCAATGTCAGAGACATCCCTTGAGGCCTGAGCTCTTCACCCTACAGGGCAGAAGCAAAAGGCTTCCCCACTTATGGCTACCAAGACAAACCACCAGTGTGGCTTGGTGCAGCCAGCTATCACAACTCTCCTAAGCAGGACTGGTGCCAGCTATGGTAACCTAAGTGCCTAATAAAGAATGGGTCTTCCAAGAAAGAAGAGACAGGGCCATAATAACTAGTCCTCCTCTGCAGGGCGGTTGGAAAGAGTGGAGGTAGTACCAGGAGCTCCTCTCAGCTCGCACACCTCCCAATTCTTACCTGTATTAATAGGTCTCAGTCCTGCCTAGTCAGGGTTGCTGTAATATGAAAAGTCTTCTTTAGACATATGCCTAAGAGCATAAAGACCTAGCCAGTTTCCACATTGCCCCGAGCTCCTCCAAATGAAAGCCAGATGCAGTGTAGGGTCTTGAAGAGTTGAGAGAACCTGTGGCCCTCCAGATGTTGGACTCCCACCGTTCTTGGACATTGGTCATGCCGGATGGGGCTAGGGGTAGCTGAATACCAACAATATCTGGAGGGCCACAGGGTCTCAAACCCTGCTTGAGAGAGTTGGGTTATGAGTGGGGAGAACCAGCCTCAAATTTGCCACTCAGTCACGGGGGGCCCTGGTAATCTTGGGGCAGGCATCATTTCTTTCAGCCCAACCGACCCTGTTAAGTAGGTTAGGTGGAGAGAGGTGGTTGCTGTGAAGCTAAAGTGGGGACCAGTGGTTGAGAGAACACTTGGAGAAAGGACAGGATATAAATATAATTAATATGTTCTACAGGCATGTGTTTTTGAGGCACCTGTAATCATTTAAATGGGGCAATGTGTCACAGTGTGTTGCTATTGGTTATTATTGCTGCCTTAAATTTTTTTAAAAGCTGGTTTTGCAGTCTAGTTGTGATGGGACTGATTCCACCTGTACTTTTCTTGGATCTGATCTTGGGGTGTGTGTGTGTGAAATAGCTCATTTCTACTGGCCAGAGGTGATGGCTTTGTAATACAGCCAAGGAGAAACACTTTTGAAGCATGCTTCATTGAATAACTGCTTGTGCCTATGCAAAAACTTTGACACAAGTCTTGGCAAAACTGAGAGGGTCAGAGTCTGGACCAGTTTGATGAAAGATAGTTAATTTGGCAGTCTTTTAATTCCGTGGATCATGCCACAAATACTGTCTTTGGCCATTATATGTTGACACCCCCTCCCCAAGGGCTCATTTAGGTGGCCTTAATGAGATTATTTCCTGGCATAATTTTTATTGATGTTTGACAGATTAATGGCCAACTGAGGACCTTAATATTCATGTTGATATTATTGAAGATAAATTGGCTAGCAAAATTTATTAGTGTGTTAAAAAGGATTCATCATTTGCTCCCCTCCATTAACTATGACAATGTTAACTGCTAGAGAACTAAAGATCTTTAAGGGACTTTTTTTAACCGACAATGCTGGATCCAGCTGAGGGCCCATCTAGATGAGCATCTTCCACTCCACAATGGTCAGTCAGATTTTCCCAGGAAGCACACACAGAGACATAGGACATTGAGGCAAATCTCCAACCCCATTGTAATTGGCATTCAGAGGTATACTTCACCCGGACAGGGATCTGTTCCGATCCCGGTTCAGCATGGCCAGTGGTCAGTGATGATGGGAGTTGTAGTACCCCCACACTGCACTAGCATGGTTAAAAATAGACAGTATTTGCATTGATAGTCTCCTTCCCACACATCCATACACCTGCGCTTGTGCGGGAATTAAAAAAAAAGTATACCTTTCTGCACCCTTCCAAAAAAGTGTGTGAAAAGCAAACAACTATTATGAACCAGTCCCTGAAAAGGGGAGGACTTAGGGGAGTCGCCAATGGTAAAGCAAAAAAAAAAAAAAGCCCACATGTATGGACACTTGATAATTGGGTTTTCACAATAATCTGACCACAAACAGGACATAGATCTTGAGGCCATCAACCAAATATGGAAAATGCAGATTTTGCAGTTAGGTATGGATGGGCCCTTAATTTCTGGTCCAGCCCTCCCAATCTCTGCCCAGCTTGCCTGAAGAATGGAAACCAACAAAGGGCCAACTGTTTGGCCTGGATTCAGGGTCTTCCTCTCTCCACAACCCCCCTCCCACCTGCCATGCTACTTGCACCATTGGGCAGGTGTATCAGTACAGGAGGGACTTGGCTCTTCAGTCTTGCAGGAAGAGTAGTCAAGAGATTCCTGACTCCAGGTCAACAGGCTCAGGGTTATGACTTGTTCCACCTCATCAACTGGTGTCACGGTGGCCTGAGGCTCAGCCATATGCACTTTTGACTCAGGATTGGAGTCCAGGACGCAATGCAACTTTCCTTCAGTACTGCTCACTGCTCCCTTTCCTGTCAGATGCTGCTGGCTTAGATGCGGTGATGGTCTGACTCCGCACAAGGCACACTTATGTTCACCTGGCTACATCCATAAATAGCTGCTAATGTGTGTCACAAGAACCCCAGAAGCTGCAACTGCAGATCTGTTAATCACAGCTATTCTCAAGTGTGTTTCTCTGGAGTTCCAAAGCGCAACTGATGCATTAGGAAGGAGCCAGGCATTGCCCCATTTTTTAAAAGCAAACTTGAAGAAATTGTATGATGGCACTGAGATTCTTTTAGTTTGTTTTGCCTGTGTCCATGACAGGATGTGTGCAACACTGCATCCAAAAAAGATTATATACAGCTATTTTTTCCCTCAGAGTAGAAACCACTGCAATGAATGGAACTAAGTTAGTCATGCCCTTTAAGAACATAAGAAGAGCCTGCTGGATCAGGCCAGTGGCCCATCTAGTCCAGCATCCTGTTCTCACAGCGGCCAACCAGGTGCCTGGGGGAAGCCCACAAGCAGGACCTGAGTGCAAGAACACTTTCCCCTCCTGAGGCTTCCGGCAACTGGTTTTCAGAAGCATGCTGCCTCTTTAACATCAGTAGGCCTGCTCTAAGTAGGTCTCGTACTAGAGACAACCCAATACTCTTGATGGCCAGAACTCAGGTAGGATTAAGACGGTTATTGGCTGCGCTAGCTAAATTCTGCTCTGAGGAATATCTAGAAATAAATTATGATAAAACTAAAGTTATGATTTTCACCAAAAAACGCTTAAAACATTGCTGGCGGATCAATGAACATCAAATCGAACAAGTGTCTGCATTTCAATATTTGGGGATGATTTTTCAGTCGTCTGGAACATGGCAACTGCATATTAAAACGGGGGTTGCAAAGGCGAAAAGAACGTTGAAAGCCCTTTTATCCTTCTATTTTAACAAAGGTGGGCAATTCCTCCCTGCAGCCATAAAAGTTTTTGTGCTAAAAATTGTACCCCAATTACTATATGGGATCCAGGTCAGTACTTGTGAAAATTATACTGCGCTGGAGGCTGTCCAAAATAGTTTCCTAAGAACCATACTTGTGGTGCCTTCGTGCATACATAGTTTTATTTTAAGATTAGAAGTAGGATTGGCCTCAATCGAATCTCGAATATGGAGTTACAGAACATGTGCCTGGTTAAAAATATTATTTAACTCGTTAGGACTGGCGCCCTATATTCTATTAGACAACTTCCAATCTACCTGGAAGAGAATGTTAATAGATAAAATTACTAAATTAGGGTTCTCTATCCCAGTAATACTAGAAATGGGCTATATAAAAGCTAAATCGAACATTTAAAGATGTAGACTATCAGCAACATCTAATGCTTGTAACTAAGCAGAAGTACAATTCAAACCCTTATATGCCCATGCGATATCTAACAGAACTTACAATAGCTAAATATCGTAAAGCTTTTACACTGGCTAGGTTTAACATCCTCCCGTCAGCTCTTCTTGAAGGAAGATTTAAGAAAATCCCATACAATGACAGGAAGTGTCCATGTGGGGAAGGAACGGTAGAAACGGTGTCACATGTTCTTTTGCACTGTCCCTTTTATCGAGATCTTAGATCGCAAGTAATATCCCCTATCTTACGATCTATACCGGGCAGAAATGAAGTTTTTTACGTGGATTATCTTCTTGCTGATAAACAACCAGATGTTACTAAGAAAGTAGCAAAATATTGTGTGGCGGCTATTGCCTGTAGAAAACAAATGATAACCTAGATATACAATTAATTTTTAAATTCTTAACTTTTTAGATTTTTAAGTTGTCTTAAATTTTATTTTTAATGAATTTTACTGTATGAATCATGCTATATGTTTGAATTAGTCTATTCTCCATCCCAGTGTTTTCTACTTTTGCATGTTTTCCTCTTGTATTGGTCTTCAACCGTAATAAACAGTATGCTATGCTACCCAATACTTAGACACAATCGTTTGCTTTTTTTTTTTCAGTGTTTTCAATGCATTTCTGTGCATCAGTGATATGGGGGGAGGAGAGAGAGAGAGAAGTAACTGAAATGTAGAAAAAAAATCTACATGTGTGCCACTTCCAGAATTTACTTTTGAAATTCTCCTGGTTAAACTGGAATTCAAGAGGAGTGGGCTGAAAGTCAATAAAAGAACAAAATGGGGTGGAGAGAATCCCTTATCATAGCAGCAAGTTTGCTCCCTGCTGGTAAGAGACAAATGCTCTTATTCAAAGCTTTTTTGCATTGAATCTCCATTCTATAGTTAATGTGCCTTGAAAGTAGAAGCCTTTACTTAATCCTCTGTGCATAGGAAGTGAGGGCTGGCAAGAGATGAGGGCAGGTCAAGGGGGGGCTTTATTAACTATTCATGGCTGCTTGATTGCCTAAGTGGAGGGTGTTGCTTTCAAACACAGTAAGGTGCATTATAAAGGCACTAAAAGCATCATTGCCCATTGCAGCCTGGCCCTCATTGACTCAGGGGAGATTATATAAACTCTGAAGAGAACTTGGTTCTATTGTCTGAACCGGAAAAGAGAGTGAATTGCCGCGAAATGTGTTTGATGATTGCCAAGGAAACGTAACGTTGAGGATTACAAAGAGGGTGTTGAGTGGGTGGAGACAGTGACAAGCGAAGAGGAATCAAGATTCTGACGCTGGGAGTGACTTCTCAGATCTTTCCAATGAGGAGTCCCAGTTGGCCAACCCAACACGCAAAACTCTTTTCTCTCATAGGGGAGGAGGAAGATGGCCCATTCTGTGTTTGTGACAGGCACGGCGACTTCCCCGCCTGCTACAAAGAAGCGGATAGGCAAAGGGTGCTGAGAAGCCATTAGCAATTGTGGTGCATGTCAGCACCAACTGCACTGCGAAATGTATTTATGCAGTACTGGAAGCAGGAGTGGGGTAGCTAGGTAGGGTGTTGAAATCCAGCAACTCCACATTCCCTGAACTGGCAGAACTAATAGTCAGAGCTGTACACAGCCCCCTTAACCTGAACTAATCTGACTTGGGAACAACTTGCCTGAGATCAGGCCCCAATTCTGAGGGCTGGGCTTATATACTACTAGAAGCTGAGGCCTCCAATGAGGTTGAAGGGTGGGAGGTTCAGAGCCAGACCTACAAGTATTTGTGTGAGCAGACCAGAAACAAACAGGTAAGACACAATGGTGTGGGTTTAAACTAGGGCCACTTAATTCAATACTATAGTGATGGAGAATTTGTTGTTTTTCTCCTGTGGGATCTTTGCTGGGGGTCCTTTAAGTAAATTGAAGGCACAGGCTTAAAGCAAAAAGGTAGCCCTTTATTAAAAAAAAAAATAGAACAAGCATATGCAAGGTCAGTCCCCCAGAACACATCCAGGAAGTATCCAAGAGGGACTGCAAAGAGGCACCATGTGCAGTGTCCTTTTATAAGGTACCCTTTCGGCAATCATTTTACCAATCCCCTAAGTTCTTTGTAGTAGTTCTTCCCTCTTGAACTATTTCCAGCCAACCAGATAACTTTATTAAAATGAATACTTGTGTATTCATACCTCCCATCTCTGTTGTATTCATTGATGTCAACCTGTCCCCTTTGCTGATATTACCGCTATTCTCCTGTCATATATTACTGATGATTTTGTACTATGCATTCCATTCCCATCATGGCTTTCTGATCAGCCAAGCTGGGAAGGAACATCCGCAGGACACAACGGTATCTCTAGGACAATAACGGCACATTCCTCTTGACAATTCCATGATGCAGGGCCAATTTTGGTTCACATAGAGTGACTGGAAATTCCATGTGAGAATTCCTCTTACTACCTTGCTATAAAGAAAGATTAATTTTATATCATCATACTATAACCAAAAGCCACATAATATAAAGAATATAATATAAAGAATGATTGGGGAACACAGTGAAGGAAAAGGGGTAAACGGCAGCAAGCCACTCTCCATCAAACACAGAGGGGAGCAGAAAAGTGGCCCACACAATTATTACATTTATGGAATAAAATTATACATATCATGCTATTATAAAAATTGAATATCAAACTAAAACTTTATCTTGTCTTCCACTTCTGATTCTGTTCTGAAGATTTTCCCTTAGCTGCTCCATAATCTCAGAAACCTGGTTTCCAAGATCACATAGTAACAGGTATACTAATCAAGAGACACAATACTAAATAAATGATCTGCAGTCACGCATTTAACCATGTGGCACCGAAAGATGCTCAGGAATTTTGTAACAGGGTGAGCTTAACCCTTTTTCTGCTTGGTACACACAGGCCTGCTTTTAATGCCTGCTGTGTGCGACAAAGGGGAAAGAAACCCATTTTTCCTTCATTAATTTTCAAGGGCCTAAATCGCTTGGGGCCAGGGCCCCTTAAGGGGTTCTCCATCAATAGAGCTTATGATCTGCACAAGGGAAAGTCAATATGTGGAAAATATAGACAGCCAGGCTCCTATGCATGTCATCATTGGACGAGCCTACCCTGTAGTATGGAAAGGTGGCTTCAGTTCCACCCCTTTCCTTGTGTCACACCCTTGCAGGGGAGGGGGAGGCCTTCCTGACTCACACCCCCTTGTAGCCCCACAGCTCCAAGTGGGTGACACAGATATGCTCCAAAAGTGATCTATGCTCCGTCCCGCTTCTGGTGCTGGTGCTTTTGAGGACTGGGGGAGGGCAGCTCCATCTGATATTTTCAGCAGTTCTTCCTCAGGTATCACCCAGAGGGGTCCTCAGCATTGGATTCAGGGGGCTCTGCCTGCTCCTCAAGGTTCGTGACCTATGGGGTGTCTTATTCATCTTCTGAGGAGCCAGGATCTGACACCAGCTTAGGACTTGGCATGATATAGGAGTACCTTAAGGGAGAAAAAATTCTAGCTCAGATGGTGTTTGGAAACAGGCAAATAAAAACGGCCAGTGGGGCTCAGTGGGGCTTGGGTGATTGCCAAAGCAATGTCTGAGTGAGCTCTGGAGGGACTGACCCTGTGATGTGGAGTCTTCTACTTTCTGGTCACTAATGGATGACTTCTGCTTAAGCTCAACCCCCATCAGGCCTTGTTTCGTGCCTGGATCACTCACAGCTTAGTCAGGAGATGCAATGTGGATTGCTCTCAGCAAGAAGTACCAACACAAGAGAACGGAGCAAAACCCCAGATACTCACAGAAAAGGCTGTGGGCAGGAAAGGCTCATTTCCTTCACAGCAGTGCAGTACCTTTTGTACAAGGCATTCATAACCCATACAGCTAGCTGAGGCTCCACTTTCATGTTTTTCCAAGTAACCTTTGTTGCTCCTTTGCAGATTTTGCATCCTTGATTTTTGCCTGGTTACACTTGCTGTGGAGGAAAAATACACCACGGGAATTGACCAAGAACCAAGTGGTTCACAGTTTGTGGGAGGTATTTCATTGCTGACACACCTTGGAAGAAGATTTGTGCGAGAGAGCAATGGTGGAAAGGTCATATTTATTCAAATAGAACAACAGATGATCTGCCAAACAATAACCAAATCGTGTCCTTATGAGACAAGTGGCTTTGAGTTAATGTATATGAGAGAAGTGTCCTCCACTCCCTGGGGACATGTAAACAGTGGCATTCTGTGATGCCAGCCAAGGACTGGGATGCTAAGTGAGCCTTGGATATGTGAATCTGTGCCCCACTGTCCAGTGTTCACCAACATATGCACACCTTGCCTAAAGGGCAGCCCCAAGGACCCCTCAAGCTGAAGTCTGTGGAAGGTGACTCAAGAAGAGCGCCCTTAACCCAGGGATGCTTCAGGATGCCTATCAACTAAACTCTTAAATTCTCTTACCTGCCCACACGGAATGCCAACCAGGCCAAATGTGTACCTACATCAAGAGTAAATCAAAGAACCATATAGTATGGAGCAGGAAAAAAAGAGGACTCCCAGGGGTTAATTAGGGGCTCCCCTAAAATTCCTATTCAGCCCCCAGAAAGGGCAACTAGTAAAAGCCCACATTGTAGGGGGAGGGAGGGAAGGAGACAAGGAAGTGGAGGGGGTGGAGCAGGCGTCAAGAGCAGCCTGATTGCCCCCTCCCTACTGGGCACTCCAGCCTATGAGATCCCCAGGGCTCCTCTCCCCCTGGGAGAGGCCAATTCAAGTCTTCTCCCCAAAAAGTGTGTGTGTGACAAATTCACCTTTCCCCAAAGGATGGGAGCGGCAATAGCTGTGCTGTGGAAAACATTGAGAGTAGGGAAAATGGCCGTACACTTCTGCAAACAAAACAAACACGACAACAAAATCTGGTATTTCAAATGTAAAGAAAAGATAAAAGCAGAATCCACCTATAAGACTTGTTATCAGAATGGTTGCTTAATATATAGCTAGCCTCTGAAGTGCAAGCTTACTAGGAAATTGAAATTATTCATAGACAGTTTGGTCAATAATCCACATTATGGACTGCCTTAGCTCTTTATTTGCAATATTTAGGCCACAGATCATATACCTGCTGGGGAAGATCTATTAAGGGACATTCCTGGTAATAATCCAGAATGTTCAAAACTGATTTTAACATGCATTTCCTGAGATATCAAAGCTGCATCTATCTGGTCAATAAAACACGCCTGAAAAGGTCCTCTGATATGAGCTGGAGCTCAACCTGGGGGTTAAATCTATATATACACGTGAGACTGAGTTATCTCATGAAAGTCACTTTCAAAATACTTGATTTTCATTCTAAGTACTTTCCAACAGATTCACATTCTGTTACATATTAATGTCCCACCCACCCCGCAAAATATGTCTAGAAAGAGGACTGATTAAAAGGAAAAGAAAAACTATCCCGCATAAACCTTGAGACTGCGTGGGCATGAATCACACATGACCAGCAATTGTTTTCTGCCCCTTACCAACCCCATTGAATTTGGCAATTGTGGCAAAAACCCAACAACAGCACCACCAGCAGCAACAACAATAATAATGCTTTGATTTGGATTCCTGCATTGAGCAGAAGGTTGGACTTGATGGCCTTATAGGCCCCTTCCAACTCTACTATTCTATGATTCTACTACTACTTGTACTACAGCCCTGGGAGAGTAGAGAGGTTTAGACCACAGCACCCAGATGGAGCGGCAAATTGCCTACTCCCAGGTCAATCCTCTGATAAGCAGGGACAGGAGACAACTCCCTGCACAGCTGATTCAGCATATGCATTGTATGTGAATGTGGGGTGACAACATCCAACATTAACATGTGCCCACTGGAGGGTTGAAGGGCCAGATCAAGTTATGTACCGCTGCTATAGATAGATAAATAGATAATCTCTTATTGGAGAATCAATGGGGCCCTGAAACAGATCAAAGGGAACACGAGCGGTGCTGTGGACCCAGAAATTACAGAAGCCTTTGAGCCAGCAAGGTAGGCAACATTTGAAATCTTCTTCTGTACTTGGAAGGGTCAAAGGAAAAAACAAAACAGGGCAAGACTGTCTCAATAATCATTGGGCTGGATCTGTTCTGGCTCTCTCAATTTTTCATTTTTCCCTATGTTAAATTCAGTTTCCCATATTTCTACAGCAATGTGCAATATATTTAAAAAACACATGAAAATTCTTCAGATTTTAGTGCAAGTTTCTCGTAATAAACACATGTTTGTATGCAGTTTTGCACTGAGCAGAGGGTTGGACTAGATGGCCTTATAGTCCCTTTCCAACTCTACTATTCTATGATTAATGTACATATTTGGGCAAGCAATTTCTCCTCATAGAATGCATTTTTGTATGTTATTTTCACAACTATGTTCATTTTTATGCACACTCCCCCCTGAAAACACTTGTAAACATGATTTGATTGAAGAACTGCATCCCAAAATCCAGATTTCTCCCTTGGAGAAAGGTATGATAGGGAAGGGCTGTAGCTCAGCTTCGAATGCAGCACATTCCAGGTTCAGTCCCTGCTGTGTCCAGTTTGAAAAGGATTGGTGGTAGATGATGGGAAAGACCTGTGCTTGAGCCTCTGGAGATCTGCAGCCGGTCACAGCAGACCATACTAGATGGACAACGAGTCTGATGTGATATAAGGCCACTTCCCATGTTCTGTCTCCACATTGCAGAGGTTGGAAGCAGGCTGAGCGGGGGTGCAAGTGAAATATACAGGACAAAACCTGGAATAATGAAGTAGTGTGTCACAAGCGCCCCGTGAGAGTGAATAAATTCCAGCAGTAAGGGATTGTACAGTTTGTTCAGTGCAAACAGGATAACTTATGGCCTTCTTTCCCATAAATATCTCCACCTCCATACCAGTATTTTTCCACTGGCACAAGCATTTCCCTGGGGACATAGATGTTCAAGGGATTGTTTTCCATCATGAATGGATGGCATTTCCCCCCAATTGTTTATATGATTTCCACAGACTTGGTGCTTAATTATTACGCACAATATTTGTGTGATCTAGAACTACAGCTCCAGAAGAAACAAACTCAGATCCAAGATTTGTTAACGGACAATGTAGCATCAGAAGAATTGTTTGCAAGGCACTTTGAGGGCATGTTTGCTCACCTTCGTAGCAATCTTGATGCCTCTTCCACAGTATCATTATTATTTATTGCATTTACATCCCACCATTTCTCCAAGGAGCTCAAGGTGGCGTACAGACATGGTTCTCCCCCTCCTCATTTACTCCCCACAACAACCTGTGAGGTAGGTTAGGCTGAGAGGTGGCCCTAGGTCACCCAGCGAGTTTCATGGCTGCATGGGGATTCAAACCCTGCTCTCCCAGGTCCTAGTCCAACACTCTAACCACTACATCATGCTGGCTTTCACTGTCGTCTCCAGTAAGGCATCCAGTGAATTTCAATCCACATTTCAAGCCAAATCTATTTGCACTTCCAAAACAATTTGAGAACTGCCTCCATCTGGCATTCACCAAGAGGGGAGACCAGTTCTCGATATTCTGCCACAAGTGTCAGGGACCGAGACTATCAAAACAAGGAGTAGAAGATTGGTTAAGCCAGTAAACAGTTTGCTTTACAATATGGTTCATCTTAAGAAATAAGCACATGTTATGTAAACAGTGGAAAATCCCTGGCATATGAGTAACCCCAGGAAAAAACCCACCCATGTATAGGAGATGTAAATGAATGAGGGTTGTTGGTAAAGGGCATATCATTAGCAAAATGTGCTAAGCTGTGCAGAATGCAGGCCACATTCTGCTTATGTGAGTGGGTTGGGGGGGTGTTAGCTGACCCTCATCCTTTCTGAACCTTTAAGTGGATGTCCTACCCAGAGTGTGAGACACGAGACGGAGGCGAGACTGGAAGTAATTCTTGTTTTATTAGAGTAACGGTTACATGAAAAGCAGTGTGTTTCATAGACTTAACTATGCTGACTCACTACTATCCCTAACTAGGCTACCTAGGCATATTCTGCAGCATGCAAAGAAAATTGACTCAGCACCCGAGTCAGGGGGGCGCCGCCTTAAGTAGAGAAGGTCTTTGCTCATAATCTCTGACTCCTTCGAAGACTTACCTTCTGACCAACCCGCTTCTCACGGCGTCTTGCGCGGGGCGAGCCTCCACTGACTCATCTAATAGTACAGGTTCGATAGGTGCCAGCTCGGCTTCAGGAGGCGGGGAAGCTTTTGAAGTGCCAGGCGGGGAGTCCTGGGGGGGTGGAGTTGGCATGCGCTCCAGGTCACCAACACCCCCTCTCTCATTGTCCTCGAAAGCCTCATCTACCTCTGATTCCTCCCCCTGCTCTATCTGGGGAAGCTGGGGCTCGACCGACTCCCCTCCCTGATCCCCTCGAGAGAGCTGAGGCTCAACAGTGGGTAGTTCTCATACTCATAGGAAATGACGATCCCTATCTTTACTTAGTTCGCATGTTATTCCCTACGGATAGCAATGTCTCTTGGTATGCACTAGGCCTATTATTGACAGAACATTCTGTACAGAAAAGTTTTGGTGAAAGTTGAGAGGGGAGAATGCATCAGGGTGAAAACTGTTTAGTTTATTGCTTTTCAAAAAGTTTTGAAATTCACAATGAGCCCTTATGCAAAGCCTTGTACTTTTGTCCCGGTCCCTGGGAAAGGGAGGTGGTAGTGGGGGGGAAAGTGTGAAGTTAGAGAGTCTAGAAGGGCATGCAGCCCTGGCTTAGGCCTTTCCCCTTCTTTTCTTGTTAATAAAGTATTTTTTTTAATGACTGGCTTGTCTGTCACTGGGAAGCAACTGAGAAAAGCGGCAGATGTAAGCTAACTACACAAGCACTCTCACATCCCAAGTCACCCCTTCTTTCTCTCCTTACCATGTAATAAACACCAGCAGTACATGGTAAGATATATCCATAGCCTTGTGATGCCACAGCCCCACTCTGGCATGTGGCCTTTTGGAAACTTGTCTAGAAAAGGATGCGGCCTTTGTCCTGGAAAGGGTTCCCCATCCCTGCATTAATGGACAGCCAAACTTTAGCTGGAGTTTGTTTGAGGTGGCGTGAAGGGCCAGAGCTAGCTGGCTGTGACGATTCCTGCCCATTGCTACTTGCACATAGGGTTACCATCATTTTGTCATTTCAAAAAGAGTACATTTGGCTTCAATAAGTGAAAAGTAAGAGTATGCTGTTGCACCATCTCAAAAAGAGTACATGTACTCTTAAAAGAGTACGGTTGGTAAACCTACTTGCATGGCAGTGCATCCCCACCTTCTCCATCGGTGAAGCATCCTATGAACATCTTCTATGTGGGTGGGTGCTTCCACATGGCTATTTCACACAGCCGTTGCCTCCATCGCCGGAAAGAGTGGTCTCTCTGTTGGAAATAAAATTAATTTTTCACCATGGCAGATGCAGCTTTGTTGATAGACTGTGCTGCCATCTGGGAGAACTTCACCAAGGAGGGTGGGCCAGTGATATCAGGGAGCTTCTGTGGCAGGAAAGAAGAGCAAGCAACGAATGGGGATGTTTGTCCCCTTTATGAGGCCAGCTTTGCGTTTATGTGATGGAATAATAAAATCTAGAGCGGGAAAAAAGGAAGAAGTCTGGGATTGTGGAAATATAGTGATTTATCAGCAGAGAGAGAGAGAGAAGAATTCAGCCTCCTCAAGGACCACAGATATAGAAAAGCAATTTTGTTTCCAAACAGGGCTGTAGAACAATTGTCTTATTTTTGAACTTCACAATGGGCAAAATGGTTGTGAGTAAGCACGAAGGATCAATGCAGCTGTTGAGTGGAGGCATTGATCCTGCACAGGGTGGTTTGTAAGTGGTTTTCCTGAAGCTGTTGAGTAAATGCATTGATCCTGTGGGACACAGTGTCAGGCAGGAAGGAGACCTGTGATAATCAGCCTACTCAGTATACAATGAATTCTATTTTGCAAGAGGGGAAGATTCCTGATAGTTGGAAAAATGCTAATATAACATTAATACCTAAAGAGGAGCAGGACCTAACTAAAACAAAAAATTATCGGCCGATATCTTTATTGAATAATGATTATAAAATATTTACAATGATTTTGGCAGAAAGAATGAAAATAAAATTGCAACAATTTATCCAGGAAGATCAATCGGTTCTTTTTACCTAAAAGACAACTACGTGATAACGTCAGGAATGTTTTGAATGTGTTGGAATATTTAGAACAACGAAATGATAAACAAGCAGCTTTGATCTTTTTAGATACTGAGAAAGCGTTTGATAATTTGAATTGGAAATTTATGTTTAAGGTTCTGGAGCAAATGGATATTGGAGATAATTTTATTAAATGGATTAGATCGATTTATACATCTCAGAAGGCACAGATAATTGTCAACGGGGGCTTAATGGATTCATGTGAAATACAAAAGGGTACAAGACAGGGATGTCCGTTATCTCCCCTTTTATTTATCTTGGTCTTAGAAGTGCTGCTTAGAGATATAAGGCAAGATGAAAGGATTTCGGGATTAAAGATAAAAAAAGAAGTATATAAATTGAGAGCATTTGCTGATGATTTGATGATTGTATTAGAAAATCCTTTGGAAGGAATTAATGTATTGATGGATAAATTAAAAGAATTTGGACCGTTAGCAGGATTTAAGATTAATAATCAAAAAACAAAGATGTTGGTGAAAAATTTATCTCTAAGGGAACAAAAAGAGTTAATGGACAAGACAGATTTCACAATAGAGAAAAAGTTGAAATATCTAGGTATTATTATGACAAATAAAAATTCAAAGTTGTTTCATAATAATTATGAAAAATTATGGACAGAGATTAAGAAAGATATGTCAAGATGGGATAAACTACAGTTGTCATTAATGGGTAGAATATCTGTGATAAAAATGAATGTATTACCGAGAATGATGTTTTTGTTTCAAACAATACCTGTAATATCCTCTGATTTACCTTTTAAACAATGGCAAAAAGATATTTCTAAATTTGTATGGCAGGGAAAAAAACCAAGAGTTAAATTTAAACTATTACAAGATTCCAAAGGAAGAGGAGGATTGGGACTACCAAATCTGAGACTTTATTTTGCTGCCTGTTGTTTAGTCTGGATAAAAGAATGGATTTTACTGAGGAATAAGACTATTGGATTTGGAGGGCCACAACCTGAAGTGGGGTTGGCATGGATATCTATGGTATGACAAAGTAAAAGTTAATGTGGACTTTAATAATCATTTTATAAGACGTCCTTTGTTGAAAATATGGAATAGATATAAACCAAGGTTTTGTTCCAAAATACCATTATGTGTCTCAAGTCAAGAAGCGTTCTATAGAAGAAAAATGGCCGGAAAAGAGAAATTGTTAACTTATCAAGAACTATTAGAAAATGTGCATGGAGAATATATAATGAAACAGAGAGAACAACTAATAAAGGAAGGATATAGTTCTCAATGGTTTGCCTATTTACAATTGTTGGAAAGATATAAGATGGATAAGAAAATGTATGGTTTTGAAATAAGTAAATCTGATTTTGAAATATGTCTGTGTACAAATGATGAATGTATAATTGTGAAAATGTATAAACTTTTGTTAAAAATGGAAATGGAAGAAGAACAAGTAAAAGAGTGTATGGTAAAATGGGCAAAAAATTTTGGTTATAACATACAAATTGTTCAATGGGAAAATATGTGGAAAAAAGGATTGAAATTTACACTATGTTACAATCTTAAAGAAAATTTCTATAAAATGATGTATCGTTGGTATATGACTCCAGAAAAGTTGTCAAAAATGTATAGCAATGTTCCTAATGTTTGTTGGAAATGTAAACACCAAGAAGGATCATTGTATCATATGTGGTGGTTGTGTAAACAGGAGAAATCATTTTGGGCACAGATAGGTAGGATGATGCAAAAAATTCTAAAGATAAATATTCAATTAAAGCCAGAATTTTATTGGGTTTTATGGATAAACAAATAGAAAAGAAATATGGAAGAATAATATTATATATGATTACGGCAGCAAGATTATTATATGCACAAAAGTGGAAAATGGAATCAACACCAACAACGGAAGAATGGTTATTGAAATTAATGGACTTAGTAGAGATGGATAAATTGACATGTTTACTTAGAGAAAAATCGACAGATACATTTCTTAAGGAATGGAAGCCTCTCTTAGACTTTTTGCTGAAAGATCAAAATGAAATGATGATAATGGGATTTGACGATTAATTATGGAGAAAAGTGATCTTGTATGTATTAAGGGACAGGTTTGATATATATTATATACTTATAGCTGATCTGCGACAAATTGGAAGTCAAGATTTTTATTGTACTATTACGTTTTTGTTTTTGCCTTTTTTTGTTTTGTTTTCTGAAACTTTGAATAAAAATTATTTAAAAAAATAAAAGATAATCAGCCTACTTTCTCCCAGGAAAATGCAGAAGGTAAATCTTGGTATTTTTGTGGGTTTTCCAGCCTGATGACTGCTTCTCCCTTCTGCCTGATGCCTCACCCCCTGACAGCCCCAGATCTCTCTGGGCCATCAACCCAACCCAATCTGTGGCTGTCTCATCCTGACTCAGCCAATGCCTGAATTCCTCTGAATAGGCCCAATTTGGCTCGGGACTCAGGTGAATCTGGTGCATAGCCCTAATATGTACTACTATAACGCACTCTTTGTGGGGTTTTCCTTGGGATTGCAGCTGGTGTGGCCAGGTTGTCGAGTGGAGCCCTGGCATGCACACATGTTACACCTGTGCTTGCTTGTTCAGCAACATCTGGGGATGGCTGAGAAAAGCTGCTCTGGATAACTCAGGACCAGGTTTCCTGAAAGGCCATCTGTCCCAGTATAGACCATCTGTAAGATCACCTGAGGAATTTCTGCTCATATACAATAGATTGTGGCAGACAGAGGATAGTGACCCCAACAGGGCCTTTTCTGCTGTCACCCCTGAACTACAGAATGCTCGTTGTTCTGCCATACACAAAACAGCAACTGTGACCTTCAGACATCTTTAAAGATATCCTGTTGAACAGGCTTCTTCTGACCCTCTTTTATAAGTTTGAATCCCTTCAATTCCCATTTCATTTGTTCTCATCTCCTTTTACTATTTTTACTTGTATCTGCTATTACTATTTTATTGGTTTCATGTTGTAATTATATGTTTTGTTTTTGTATTGTACACTGCTGAGAGATATTTTTTTAAGTATTATGTGTGTTATAATTGCTTTCGAATGAATGAATGAATGAAATGTGCATTTTATGCACTGAAAGTGCATTGCAGTCAAGATTGAGGGCATCAGATCAGATCCATCTACAGCAAAAAGTGGACAGAATAGATTCCTTCTGCATCCTAGTGCCATTTTCACCTAGCAGGAAGCCAGTTGGAAGATTTCCAGGTAAATATATTGGGTGAAGGAGAAGGGCGTCTTGTCTGTGAACACACCAACACTCTTTGCAGAGATGCTCTGAGGAAGGATTGTGGCAGCTTAAAAAATGTAGAGATATAAACAGAGAGAGTGATGGTGGTTCCATCCGTGTTGGCTCTGGCTCCACTCACCAGTGGATTTGGCTCCACCCATCATTGGCTGTTCATAGGGTTTTTGTGGTAAGAGGTATTCAGAGGTGGTTTACCATTGCCTTCCTCTGAGTTTGGATGCATCTTAGTCTAATGTCTCAGCTTTGAACATTCTGCCTTGGGTGACCCTGCTAGGAGTCTAGCTTCTTGGTCTAGACTCCTGACTGCATTGCTGTCAGCTTCTTCGACACTCTCAAACCCCCTCACCACATTAAGGTGCAAAGACGTTCACTGAACACTAAAGCCAGGAACATTCAGACCATGGTATTCCCGATCTCTATGTGTGGATGTCAAAGTTGGACAGTGAGAAAACCGGGTAAGAGAAAAATCAGCTCTTTTGAAATGTTGTGTTGGAGGAGAGCTTTGCACATGCCATGGACTGGGAAAAAAGACAAATAATTGCATGCTAGAACAAATTAAACCAGAACTATCACTAGAAGCTAAAATGATGAAACTGAGGTTATCATACTTTTGGACACATCATGAGAAGGCATGATTCACTAGAAAATACAAAAATGCTGAGAAAAGCAGAAGAGAGTAGAAAAAGAGGAAAGCCAAACAAGAGATGGATTGATTCCATAAAGGAAGCCACAGACCTGAATTTACAAGATCTGAACAGGATGGTTCACTACAGATGCTCTTGGAGGTCACAGATTCATCGGGTCGCCATAAGTCATAATCGACTTGAAGGCATATAACAACAACAAACCACTGGCTCCATCATCTGGTTGACTTTCTACTTGTGTCAATGGCCCTCCATAGAGAAAAGATTCCTTACCACTGCTGTAAATGAAAAGAGGGAGAGAGAAAATGAGAAGAGACGGAAAACATCTCCGAACTCACCACCACCACAGGTATAAGCCCTCCCTCCTCTCCCCTGAAACAACAGAAACAGATCCTCCACCCCAGTTCTGCACATTCATAGCCATACGAAATGTGCCAGAATCTTGCTTTTAACACCTGTTGTTAATTCAGTAATGCTGGAAGTCTCATTAGGAAAATGCTGCTAATATCCACACAGCAGGGATTTTTTTCTATCCGACTCTGTAAGCCACAAGACCTTTCTAGAGGAAGAACTCATATTGTGGGTTTGTATGTAATGCTGTGCACTAGGGATGGGGTTTGCTGCCTGGTTCCGATCCACTTGTATTCCGATAGTCCAAGTTTCCACTTGTTTTGGCAGTTGCCGATTTGATCTGCTGGTTTATTTATTTATGTAATTTGGTTGCGGAAAAAGTTGCGTAATTTTTAACATAAATGCGTATGTAAATGATCACTGTGTTCCACGTGGTTTATTTTTTCCTATTTATCACACCTACACACTGTTATGAATGCATCAGGTTAGAGGAAATTGTGAAGACAATTACGTAAAATTGGGGGGAAATTTTGGGTAAAAATCCGTGCTGATTACAGCTGCAGCCTGCCGCAAGAAATCAGTGCCGATCCGAAAAGATAGATAGACTGTCAAATTCAGTGGGCATCTGGTACTAAGTCCGATTTAGCAGATATTCTCCCCCATGCCTACTGTGCACCTCATAAATCTGTTCCAGGGGTTCCTCCAACCCTCTGGTGCTTGGGGGTTGCAAAGGGGAGGCGAGGAAGGGGAAATTCTGTTGTGTATTCAGAAGTCTCTTGCCTGAGTGGAACAGCAGCACTACATACAAACCCCAAAGCTGACAGGCAAATATTCCGTTTGTGTCAGTCTTGCCCTTTTTCATTTTCATCTTTATCATCTTTTGCTCTACCTTGGCTTCCCCAGATTTCCACCTATGCAGAAAAAAAAAGTGATTCCAAAACGTCTGATGGCTGATGTACACATACTTTTTAATTACTATTATTCTGGAATAAAACAGAAGGTACTCTTGACCCTGATGGTCCAAATGAATAGCTTTCAGAGCAAGGCTGTTGCTGCGTACTAAGCAGGGTTAAGACATAGACCCAAGGCGTAAATTTGCATATGTTGATTTTAGACAGACAGACAGACAGACAGACAGACAGACAGACAGATGATAGATAGATAGATAGATAGATAGATAGATAGATAGATAGATAGATAGATAGATAGATAGATAGATAGATAGATAGATAGATAGATAGATAGATAGATAGATAGATAGATAGATAGATAGATAGATAGATAGATGGATGGATGGATGGATGGATGGATGGATGGATGGATGGATGGATGGATGGATGGATGGATGGATAGAGATGAAGGAAGGAAGGAAGGAAGGAAGGAAGGAAGGCCATAGATAGATAGATAGATAGATAGATAGATAGATAGATAGATAGATAGATAGATAGATAGATAGATAGATAGATAGATAGATAGATAGATAGATAGATAGATAGATAGATAGATAGATAGATAGATAGATAGATAGATAGATAGATAGATAGATAGATAGATAGATAGATGGATGGATGGATAGATGGATGGATGGATGGATGGATGGATGGATGGATGGATGGATGGATGGATGGATGGATGGATGGATGGATGGATGGATGGATGGATGGATGGATGGATGGATGGATGGATGGATGGATGGATAGATAGAGATGAAGGAAGGAAGGAAGGAAGGAAGGAAGGAAGGAAGGAAGGAAGGAAGGAAGGAAGGAAGGAAGGAAGGAAGGAAGGAAGGAAGGCCATAGATAGATAGATAGATAGATAGATAGATAGATAGATAGATAGATAGATAGATAGATAGATAGATAGATAGATAGATAGATAGATAGATAGATAGATAGATAGATAGATAGATAGATAGATAGATAGATAGATAGATAGATAGATAGATAGATAGATAGATAGATAGATAGATGGATGGATGGATGGATGGATGGATGGATGGATGGATGGATGGATGGATGGATGGATGGATGGATGGATGGATGGATGGATGGATGGATGGATGGATGGATGGATGGATGGATGGATGGATGGTTGTAGTCCAACACCTTAACCACTACACCATAGATAGATAGATATTACATTTATATACCGCCCCATAGCCAAAGCTCTCTGGGCGGTTTACAGCAATTAAAAACAATAAAAAATATACAAATTTTAAAACACAAAAAACAACTTAAAAACACAATTTTTTTTAAAAAAATTAAAAACAATTTAAAAACACATGCTAAAATGCCTGGGAGACGAGGAAAGTTTTGACCTGGCGCTGAAAAGATAACAGTGTTGGCGCCAGGCACACCTTGTCAAGATCATTCCACAATTTGGGGGCCACCACTGAGAAGGGTGGATTAGATAGCTAGATGATTGATGATTGATGATAGATAGATCCTCCGGGCAAAGAAAGATGGCAGATAGCTGGGGTCTCATCAACACTGCATTTTCCAGGGCACTTAGCTGCCCTGTAAGCAAAGGCGTGTGTTCTTTAGCGGTTGTTCGTTTGTTTAAATGGAAGGGAAAATGGGCAGGAGATATGTGGTCCAGGGCAAACGACGTGGGGCTTTGCCCCTTAAAAAGATTTCAAATATTTCATAGTATGAAAGAGTGAGATTTAGCCACCACTGGAGGATCCTGCCCACTGCACCTCTGTGTGAATAACAGAAGTGGAAGAGACCTCAAAGGTCATCTGTTTAGGAGCATAGGAAGATGGTTTATACTTCTTCCATCTAGCTCAGCATTGTCTACACTGACTGGCAGTGGCTCTCCAGGTTCCAGCCAGAGTTCTCTCCCAACCCGGCCTGGAGATGCCAGGGATTGAATCTGAGACCTTCCGCACGCAAAGCAGATGTTCCACAGAAATTTTCCACCGAACCAAATAAACAGTATAAATACATGCAGTCTCTGAGTGGTGACTCCAGGGGTCCCTGCGCTTGCCCAGGGTTTGGTTTCCTTGGAAAGAAGGCCAGTGGAGACTGTGGTGTCTTTGTGATATGTGGTTTATTTATTTACACACATTCCAACCTGAGCTTAGGATGGAAGGGTTCAAGGCATCAGCGGTCCAATTGCTTTTCCGTCAGGCTTACAGGAGGCATCCTACAGCCATGGCGCAGAGAGCCAGCCTCTCTGCCTGCCTCCAGCTCCCAGCCCTTCCTCCAACTCAACTAAAAACACAAGCCTCTCCTTGGCCTCAGGAAGGGGGGGCTCTCTTGAAGAGTTTCAATAACAATATGATCTCCCTGCCTCATTCACCAGTTAATGGGCACTTGATAGGCCCAATAACTTACCTGGCCACTCTATTAGACTAACAAAGGGGACTCATCTGGCCAGCGGAGCAGGTTCTCAAATCCAGGTGCAGGGTTCCAAATCAGAGGCTGGAAGGGGACTTATATTTATTATTTATTTATTTCTTACATTTGTACCCCACCTTTCTTTTCATGAAACCCAAGGCGGCTTACATACGGTTCCCAGGCAGTCTCTCATCCAGGCACTGACCAGACCTGACCCTGCTTAGCTTCAGCAGGGAGCTGGCCTCATGTGCCTTCAGACCATAGCCTGGAACTTATAGAAATCATCCATTTCAACCCCAAACCCATAACAATATTTTCTATCCAACTCTATAAGCCACAAGACCTGATCACTGTAGAAATGTAAGGGCTTATCCAAACGGAGCGGGATAATCCACGGTTTCCATATTCGGTTTGTCATCTGATAGTCCTCACTTTGCCTTTTAGTTCGCTCTTTCCCAATTAAAAAAAATGCTTTTTTGCACCTGCACATGCAGCAGTAAGACCCCTACATTCTTTTTGCTTTTTCCAAGCTCTGCCTCTAAAACCTCCCCCTATCAACCAATTGGTCAGCAAAAAAATTACGTATGCTCCTCTCCCCCTTTGCAACGAAGCACAATATGGCTGTAAAGGAGTTCTCACCTTGGAAGGAAAGGCTGCTGGTCAGTTTCACGCCTGCCTTGTTTTTATTTGTGATATTACACTTAAACGAATGTATGCTTTTCTGCCTTTATTGATATTTAAGGAGATACACACACTGGCAATTGCACTTATTTCTCCAAAAAAGCAAGAAAGGTGTCACACCCCCTTCTCCCTTTCCTTCTCACGGAGAATGAAATTGACAAAGCTTTCCGGAGCAGGCTTGAAACCGACCAGAAACCCATATTTGCGACATTACACTTAAACGAGTGTATGCTTTTCTGATTTGAAGCAAAAACCCCAGCAAGTAGAATGAAATTGACAAAGCTTTCGGAGGCAGGCTGAAACCAACCACCACCCCTTTCTCGCTTGCTGTGCATTGCAGATCTCACCCAGAGCGGCTGCCCAGTTTGCAGGCTGGCAAAAAATAAAAAGCATCTGCGCAGTAGTTGCAGACCCCCCCCCAACACCCCACCATTGCAATGATAGGTTCAATTTTCCCAGGCTTATTCTTGCACATGTGCAAAAGTGCAGATACATGATTGGCTGGAATGAGGAGAAGGGGCAAGGGGAAACGCCCAAGAACCACCCATCAGCTGTAAAGTCCGCGGTATTGCATCCTAACTCCTGAAGGCACAGCGGATGATTCCCAATTTTAAACAGCAAATCGCATTTTTGCCGGTATTGCAAGGAGCGGATTTAACCCACGAAAATGCGTAACAGCGCGAGACGTCATTTGGATGACCGAAAAATTATGAACACACATAGCGGGTGTGTCACACATTTTGCAGTCATCTGGATGAGCCCTAAGAGAACTGAATTTAACGTTGGAAACATGAGAAATGGAGAGAAACAAAAGAGACCCATCATTCCATTCCTTATTGTGGGACACAAACACCTAGTTTACAGCCACCCAGTTTACAATGCACCCTAAGATTTGTATCTAATACTGAGCAAGAGACTCGCCTTTCCTCAGCTCCACTGTGTACCCCATAAAGCACTTCTTTATCCCACTTATAGGCTTCTCACTGATTTTTCAAAGCAGTCTGGACATCTATATTGGAAATCTACTTTGATTCCCCCCCCCCCAAAGTAGTATAAATATTTGGCTGCTGAAAAAGCCAGAAATGTTGAAACACTTCTGGCCATTATGTTTTTAGGAGCACTTATTTTTAATTGGCAGTAGCCAGTTTGTGTTTATATACTTTATAATTGTATGTCGTACCTTAACTCTGTTGCCCTCACACCCAGGAAGAAGTCTCCAAACACAAACATTGGAATAATGTTATATTGATTTTAATAGAACAAATTATGGAGAGCACGCAGGCCAATTCAACCAAATCAACCACATTAAACCATTTGGGCAGGTGAGGCTTTGACTTACTCAGGGAGGGGCATGTAACCTCCTGGGCATGTAACCAGCTGCAGGCTGTGGCTTCCCAGCCAAGAATGAGGAGGAAAACCTGCCTCTTTGCGAGACAAGCCTTGGGTGTGCACGCAGCTTGAGCATCCAGGCCCCACCATACCTGCGTTCACCCCAATGCACAAGGCAAGCCACAAGTGGCACCCCCAGGTCCATCCCAGGCGTCAAGCACCAGGAGATTCCTAGAGGGTGCCGCTAAACCCAAAATGCCTCAGCACACCTAAATCTTTTGCCCCCAACTAGGAAGGGATGGGTGAGACTTTCGATTCAGTTCACATTTCAAGCAGAATTTATCAAATTCGCACTTTCCGAAACAAGATGAGAAGCGAAACACAGCCATCCTTTGAAATTTGCATTTATTAGGATTTTGCGAAGCAGTTCGCCAGCTAAACAGTATTTATAAAAATGCGTGCCTAAAAATGAATATATGACTGAAAATAACGTGCAAAAAGGCATGACGTGATGAGGAACGGCTTGCAAAAAATTTGCACCTTTGTCAAAACTGCCTACAAAAATGTGTTTATTTGGAGAAATTTGCACTAAAACGGTGGGGAATTTTCATGAGGATTTAAAAAAAAGTTTGCAGATTTCTGCAGAAATGTAGAAGACTGAATTTAACCATGGAAAAGTGAGAAACTGAGAGAAATGAAATGGACAGATCTTTCCATCTCTGCCTCCAGCCTCATCACCTGCCTGGACTCCAGACCAACAGGCAAGCAACCATCCCCCTCCTACAGCCACTTGAATTAAACCCCACCGGATGAAGTAGGTTACACAAGAGGGATCAAAACATGGATCCCTCCCCCACCCCAAATTCCTACTCAGTCCCTAAACAGTGACTAGACAAGCTCATACTGAAAAGGTTGGAGGGTGGGGGTGGGCACAGCCAATAAATAAAGAGGGAGATCTGGGGGTGATGCTAGCTTTTAAACCCTGTCCCTCACCCCCCTCCAGATTGGCCATCAGGTCCATGTGACACCCCCCCCAGGACTAAACCACCGGAGTCCTCTTTAGAAGGAGAGGGGTGGAGGCAAATGAGCCACCACAGAAAGCGGGAACAATATTTTTTTCCAAGTTGCATTTGATTAAGGGCAGTGACACCCCCCTTGTCAGTAGTATTTCTGCCTACTAACTGAACATCTTGAGATGTCTTGCAATATATTTTAAATTCAGTAAAACAGGCAGAGTTCCTAAGGAGGGTCAAATGAATGAATGGACTGCCTTCAAGTCGATCCTGACTTATGGTGCCCCTATGAAGAGGGTTTTCCTGGTAATTGGTATTCAGATGGGGTCTACCATTGCCTTCCTCTGAGGCTGAGAGGCAGTGACTGGCCCAAGGTCACCCAGTGCGCTTCATGGCTGTGTGGGGATTCAAACCCTGGTCTCCCAGGTCATATGTGTATATTTTACCCCCTGGTTCTACAATCCAACAAATGTCACTCTGAAGCTGACCTGGAAAAGGCTGCTAAAGCAGCCACAGGTTAGCCCCTCATACAGGTCAGAGCTTCCTTGCTGGGCTGCTGCCAATGCCTCTCACACCCTCTGGCTCTGGAAGCTGGTGCAGCAAGTGCTGGGGGAGCAAAGGTCTAAGTAGTCTCTCTCCAGTCCCTAGAGATTCTTGCAGCTCTAGGCTACCTCCCGGCCAGTGCTGGAAATCCACTACAACAGCACCTCTGACGGATGGCCATGCAGCCTCTGCTGAAAAGCCTCTAGTAATGGAGAGTGTTCTAAGTATGACATCTGACTGGAAGGAGGCAAGCCTAGAGCAGTAACTTATGGAGACCCACCAGTAGTCAACGTACTCTGAGGGCAGGTAACTGTATTGAATCTCTGCACTGAGAGTGATTGAACTATCCAACCTACTTCGATGCAGAGAGTTGGCAGAATTACCCTCTGACACTGATGGAAAGAAGGTGTGGCTAAAGAAAGGAGATGTGGCTGAAGCAGAGACTCATGTAGATATGCAGCAGGTAACCTTTTCCTCTTGGATGATAAGCTGGGCTCCTAGGAACTTTGTTTTTTTTTATTGCATTGGTGTTTTGAAACACTCTAACTGTTCTCTCACAGCAGACACTTTGGGAATCCCTGCCTGCAGGAATGGCCTGATCTCCTAGAATTCAGAATCCTGCCGACTGTGGTTCAGGGATTTTTAAATTACCCATCATCACATAATTTTCAGATCTATCTACCTGGTGAGAATTGGGCCGATGTCGGTATTGAGCTGAAATGTGGGCAGGGGGTAGGGAAAACACGCTTTGGAATAATTTTCAGCCTATTTAAAATGAGCTCATCTTTTCTTTCTTCTGTCCAAAGAGTGAACATCTGTTTGCAAGGGTCCCAGTGAGAGACCAGAAGACAGGTCATGGGGACGTTGCTCCTCCCTCTAATCTAATCTAGCCACATCTAATCGTCTAACTGGGGCAGAACCCATTACTTTCCCATTGAGAGTAGTACAGCATGGATAGATGTTAGCCACAACTGTATGTGCGTTTTTGAAAGCAGATGTCATCTATCCACAGTGGATTCTTTCAGTGGGATGCACTTTGAGATGCGCACCCAAAAAGGCATCCCTTATCCACATTGTGTTCCAATAGATTGTCATGCATAAATGCAGGTGACGTGCTAAAGCTAGATGGGGAGAAAGATTTTCGCTTTGAAATGCGAACCTCACTAAACCTTTGTAAAGTACTGCTCAGCACCAGTTGGCTTTTTTCCTTCTCTAGGCACAGTTTTTCAGCCTCTCAGGGAAATTCTGTTTTATTTTATGTTTTGGTAACAAAAAAAGCCAACAGTAAATGAGACAAAACTGTAAGATACTGTTGAGCGTAATTTTGTTTGCTATGGCATAAACTTGAGCAAGAATTGCATCTGATGTAGAGTTGAAAAGCACAGGGAGATAAATGTCTTAATTGGAATCAATATTAATTTTGTGCAATTTCATTTTCTCCATATTTCACAGCAAATATAATTATCCCTCCAGAGATCCATCAGAAGAAGACACCAGCTGCCAAAACAAACACTGGAAGTGCCCAGGAGGTAGGAATATCATATGTGGGATTTGTTAAACACTCAAGTCCTCTTCAGGGACTCAAAGGGCACTCTAAGGGTTCCTCATCTTGTGGAGGCATCTGAACAAGCTCTTTAAACCTCCATGCTCAACACAGGGTAGCTGGAGTGGCACATGCAAAATGAGGATGTTGGGGACAGGGACAATGTGTGCGCTGTCAGACTCCCAATACATATTGATGCATATTTTGCTTGAACACCACAACAAAGCTTTTGGGTTCATTTGCCATTTTAGTTCTCAGGGACAACCCGTTCTGAAGGCAGTTAACTTATGGCGACCCTATGAATCAGCGAACTCCATCTGTCGTGAACCACACTGTTCAGATCTTGTAAGTTCAGGTCTGTGGCTTCCTTTATGGAATCAATCCATCTCTTGTTTGACCTTCCTCTTTTTCTACTCCCTGCTGTTTTCCCCAGCATTATTGTCTGTTCTAGTGAATCATGTCTTCTCATTATGTCTCCAAAGTATGATAGCCTCAGTTTCATCATTTTAGCTTCTAGTGACAGTTCTGATTTGGTTTGTTCTAACACCCAATTATTTGTCTTTTTCGCAGTCCATGGTATGCACAAAGCTGTCCTCCAGCACCACATTTCAAATGAGTTGATATTTCTCTTATCTGCTTTTTTGACTGTCCAACTTTGACATCCAGACATAGAGACCAGGAATACCATGATCTGAATGATCCTGACTTTAGTGTTCAGTGATACATCTTTTCATTTGAGGACCTTTTCTAGTTCTCTCATAGCTGCCTTCCCCAGTCCTAGCCTTCTTCTGATTTCTTGACTATTGTCTCCATTTTGGTTAATGACTCTGCCGAGGTACTGATAATCCTTGAAACGTTCCATGTCCTCATTGTCAACTTTAAGTTTACATAAATCTTCTGTTGTCATTACTTTAGTCTTCTTGACGTTCAGCTGCAGTCCTGCTTTTGTGTTCTCCTCTTTAACTTTCATCAGCATTCGTTTCAAATCATTACTAGTTTATGCTAGTAGTATGGCATTGTCTGCATATCTTAAATTATTGATGTTTCTCCCTCCAATTTTCACACCTCCTTCATCTTGGTCCAATCCTGCTTTCTGTATGATATGTTCTGCATATAGATTAAACAAATAGGGTGATAAAATACACCCCTGTCTCACACCCTTTCTGATGAGGAACCAATTGGTTTCTCCATATTCTGTCCTTACAGTAGCCTCTTGTTCAGATAATAGGTTGCGCATCAGGAAAATCAGATGCTGTGGCATCCCCATTTCTTTTAAGGCATTCCATAGTTTTTCATGATCTACACAGTCAAAGGCTTTGCTGTAATCTATAAAGCACAGGGTGATTTTCTTCTGAAATTCCTTGGTCCGTTCCATTATCCAATGTATGTTTGTGATATGATCTCTTTGCCTCTTCCCTTTCAAAATCCAGCTTGGACATCTAGCATTTCTCGCTCCATATATGGTAAGAGCCTTTGTTGTAGAATCTGGAGCATTACTTTACTTGCATGGGATATTAAGGCAATAGTTCGATAATTACTGCATTCCCTGGGATGCTGGGGACCTAGAAGGGAGGGTGCTGAAAAGCAACTATATTAGCAAGTCTATCAGCTAGCACTAACACAGTTTTGAATAGGATTCTCTTTAAAAGGCAAAGTAGCAGCAGTGATTTATATTGGATGGATGCTAGGAAGCAGCGACTGTCCCTAATAAACTGGCAGCTTTGGAACATCTTTACTTTTTTATTTTTAACTCTTCTTTCTTCTCTTGCCAATGTACCAGCAAAACCTGACTTTCAAAGGGTTTTTTTTTTAAAAAGGAGACTCTATTTTCACCCAACCCAGCCCTTTCTTTCCACATCTTAAAAGATATCCCACCAATAAGTAATTAAATTTCTGTAACTAAAAGAGACACTTATATCTCTGATCTTTTTCTTATCCATAAGGCCAGCAAAAAGCACCCTAAAGGCTCATTATAACACATCTGATCAGGGCTCCTGCAATGCAAGGAGATATTTACAAATCATACATTGGAGCAGGCAGGATCATTAGACGGCTTCTTCCTCTACCCCCCCCATGTAGTTAAGGCACACAAATATCTCTCTCTGCAAAAAAATCAACCATTGCTTCAAAGCTTCCATTTCGAACAAGAGCTCTGATTCCTGCCAGCTTTTGTTCCCATTCTCAAGCCTGCCTGAGCAGAGATAGAAAGCTAATTAATGCTCCAATGCTTTTTTCTGGGAGGCGTCAGCCCACCCACCCGTGTTGTCCCTGCTGGCATGAGCTATGTGGGAAGTTGCTGGATTCAGTCAGCCTTCTTTCTTCCTCTCCTGTCAGCTTTGTCTTATTCCTGTTGCTGTTGGAGGAGGAGAAAACATGATGAGTTTCTTGTAATTCAAAGGCCACATGCGTCTTGGTAGGCTCTCTGGAGCAACAAGAGAATGCTGGCAATCTGGAGAGGTGCTTGTGCTGAATTTTCCAGCAAGAATTTGGGGGAGAGAAATTGTTGACTGGCCATGAAGAATGGTTACAAAATCACACTGGAGCTGACCAGGAGTGTGCCAATAAAATAGGAAGGATTTATTTAATGCCCAATAAATATGTGCTCAAATGTGAGTTGAATCAACACAACACAACAAAGAGCCGTAGTCCTGTGGAAGAGAACCTGTTTTGCATGCAGGAGGTCTCAGATTCAATCCCTGGCATTTCCAGATACGGTTGGGAATATCTTCTGTCTGAAACCCTGGACAGCGGCTATCAGTCGGGGTTGCACTCCCCCTGAAGGAGCAGGTTCGTAGCTTGGGGGTTCTCCTAGAACCATCTCTGTCCCTTGAGGCTCAGGTAGCCTCGGTGGCACGGAGTGCCTTCTACCAATTTCGGTTGGTGGCCCAGCTACGTCCCTATCTGGACAGGGATAACCTGGCTTGAGTTGTCCATGCTCTGGTAACCTCCAAGTTAGATTACTGCAATGCACTCTACGTGGGGCTGCCTTTGAAGACAGTTCAGAAACTGCAGCTTGTGCAAAATGCAGTGGCCAGATTGGTAACAGGAACCAGACAGTCAGAACATATAAAACCGATTCTGGCCCGCTTGCACTGGCTGCTTTTATGTTTCCGAGCTCAATTCAAGGTGCTGGTTTTGACCTATAAAGCCTTACACGGCTTGGGACCACAATAACTGATGGAATGCCTCTCCCGATACGAACCCACCCGTACACTACGTTCAAGATCAAAGGCCCTCCTCCGGGTGCCTACTCCAAGGGAAGCTCGGAGGGTGGCAACAAGGGAGAGGGCCTTTCCAGTGGTGGCCCCCAAATTATGGAATGACCTTTGTGACGAGGTGCGCCTGGCGCCAACACTGTTGTCTTTTCGGTGCCAGGTCAAGACTTTCCTCTTCTCCCAGGCATTTTAGCATGTGTTTTATACTGTTTAAGTTGTGCTTTAAATTGTTTTTATAAGATCTGTTTTAAATTGTATTTGTTTTAATGTTTTTAGTTACTGTAAACCGCCCAGAGAGCTTCGGCTATGGGGCGGTATACAAGTATAATAAATAAATAAATAAACTCCTTCCAAACATCTCCATGAGTTGCCATGAATCTTACCCCTATTCTTATATATCTGGGAAAGACCTCCCCCCCTCATGAGGGAAAATCCAGGAATTCCCAAATCTGCTCCCTGAACAATTCCCACTTTTGCTACAGCTGCCACAACTCCATGGTCATGGCTCAAAAGACACACATGACTTGGCTGTCTGGGAGAAAACATGAGTTGAAGAAAAACTGGTAGGAAGTTACCATTGCTTTTTGGGGTGAGTTATGGCCTCCAGATCCCCGTCTGTGTGGATTACATTATGTGTATATGTATATGTGCTTTATCAGTGCACCCATACATCATCCTCATCCTCATCCTTATATTATTATTGTTGTTGCTGTTGTTGTTGTTGTTGTTATCATTATCTACTGCTACTACTACTAGGGGCTGTGCCCCTGCTCATGTTGCTTGCAAACCCCACCTACTTCCACCCCTCCAGAACATAGGGGTTGCTGCAGAGAATACCCTCACCCAGGCCACACACACACACACAAATTTCGGAGGGTGGCGAAACTACGAAAAGGGCCCCCTTTGCTGTCCGTAGGGGAGAAAGGGTCTGAAGGTGGCCTCTCAGATGTTTGGGGCCAAGGAAGCTGTTTTGGTTCTAAGCCAGTGTCTGTCATCATTAATGATTGAATGAGGGCAAACAAATTGAAGCTTAACTCATACAAGACAGAGGTGTTTCTGGTTAACTCCCCCTGAAGATACAAGTTCACCATTTGGGTGTACTCCTGGATTCTGCCCTGAGCCTGGATGTGCAGATTTCAGTGGAGGCCAAGAGTGCATTTGGATTAGTCGCGTCCCATTTGGATTACTGTAACACATTCTACGTCGGCGTATCTTTGAAGAATGTTTGGAAACTTCAGCTGGTTCAAAGAGCTGCAGCCAGATTGTTAACAGGGGATGGTTACAGAGAGCACATGACCCTCTTGTTACAACAACTCCACTGGCTAGCGGTCTGTTTCTGAGCACAATTCAAAGTGCTGGTTATGACCTATAAAGCCATATACAGCTCGGGTCCAAGCCATCTGAAAGATCATATCTACCTATATGAGCCTGTCCAATTCCTGAGATCATCAGGAGAGGCCCATCTCTGGTCCTGCCACCCTCACAGGCATGCCTGGTGAGAATGTGGGAGAGGGCCCTCTCGGTGGCTGCCCCCAACTCTGGAACTGCCTTCCTAGAGTTAGACTGGCTCCCTTTCTGCTGTTCTTCCATCAGCAGGTAAAAAACTTGTCTTGTCTGACAAGCTTTTGGGAACCGACTGCAAGGGCTATTAATAGGGTGCTGTTTTACTTATTTTTAATTTGTGGGGTTTTTTTAATTGCTGCTTTAAATGGTTTTAATTCTAGAGATAGTTTCCTTTTAATTATAACTTCCTACACATTTGACTGTGTTTGTTTTCATTTTTGTAAGCTGCCTTGAGTCCCAGTTGTGGGGAAAAGGTGGGATATACTTGAATTAAACAAACAACTAACTAAATAAAGGGACAACCCAAGCTGGGGCCAGTCCGCTCCTCAACATCAGCAGGCATTATCCAGATCCCAGGGAACCAACTGAAGGCAGCTATCACAGGCTTGCCTCTGGTGCTGAGGCTGCTGAATTTTGCTGCAGATGAAAAGACCACCTCCTCAGTCGGTGAAGGCTGCTAGGAGCCAAAGCTGTGGTGGGCAGATGTCAAACTCCTCCCACTCCATTCCCACTCACCAGCAGAGGGCAACCTGACCCAAGGCAGGGGGGAGTGGAGTGGCCTTTTCATCTGTTCCAGGGAAGGGGGTGGAGTTGTGCCCCTACAAAGCCGCATAGGAATAACAGCTTTTCTTCAGCTCGCAGCTTCTGAAACCTTAATCTAACCCTGAGCAGGTTCTAAATCATGCAGGAAGCCTCCAGGCATGGACAGAGTTCCCTGCCGGAGAAGTCATGATCAAATGGGGCAGGGTGGAGCAGCACAGCTTTGGTGTTGGGGCAATATGTATGGACCTGCCCTCCCCTTCCACCACACTTGCCCTCTGCATTTGAGAAAGGCGTGAAGAGTACTGAACCTGTGCAAGTAGCTGAAATGATCGCATACTCTTTCCCCACATCTGCCCCCATTTCCTGACTCTAAGCCAGGAATGGGGAACCATTTATAGACTGAGGGCCACATTGCCTTTTGAGCAACCTTCTGGGGGCCACATGGCAGTGGTGGTTGGGACCGGAGGCAAAAGTGGGGGGAGCAATGAATGTAAATTTTACCTTTGTACAGTAGACTATTTTGTATATATGCTAATTAGAGATGGGATCTGTTGGCTGGTGCTAGTTCAAAAGCATTCTGTCAGCCTAACAGGCCGGTATTGATTTGAATTCATTCTCTGTCCTCTAGCCAATGCTTTCACCAATCCCTTTTCCCTTTCGCAAAAAGTATTGACATTAATATCGATATTTTGAAAGGAAATATCAATAATTTAAAAGGGAATATTGATAAATCAAAGAAAATATCAGTTATCATTCTTAATACTGATATTTTAGAGACAGATTGGGGTTTTCAAAAAAAGAAATTCAAAAATAGCGGTGGAAAATCACTACATAAAAAATCTGAGCCACAACTATAATTAATGGAAAATTTGGTACCAAATCGGAATTGGATGGAATTCTCATCCATCTCTAACACTGACATAGCTCTCCATCCTCCATCCAGGCAAGCAAGCAGCATTATTAAGAGTTCAAGCTCACTTTCCTATCAGGCAAATACTCCTAAGGGCTTGGAGGGTTCCCAATCACTGCTGTAAGCCCTTTGGTCAGGGGCTGCCCTCTGGTACATATAAAGTGCCATCTACTGTATTGTACAACAATGACAGCAGCTGTATACTATAGCCAGCATGGATTTTTCACATTCTTCAATGTTAAATTGAAAATAGCTCCCTTATTTATTTATTTATTTTATTAAATTTCTATACCGCCCCATAGCCGAAGCTCTCTGGACAGTTTACAACATAAAAAATCAATTACAATCTAAAATATACAATTCAGATTTAATACAAAAAGGAGAAACAATACACCACATTTTAAGTAAACATAAGTAAACAATAAATCTCATAACATAATAACAGAATAAATGAAACAAAACCTTCCCATTCTGATGCTTCCCATAAGCTCATTTCAAAACAAAACCTTACAAAATTTATAGTCCTGAACTCAGAAATGCTTGCTTCACAATCCTCTCAATTTTCATGGCGATACACAAAACAGTCAGAGAGAATCGAGAGTTCAAAGTGTAAAAGGAGAGAAAAAAAACTAGACCCCTTTTGGACTTTTTTCTGTCAGAGTTCTCATAATCTGTTGAAATTCATTAAAAATCAGCCATGTTCACAGAGTACCTCTAATCCTATTACTGATTTTGCCCCATACTTTGATCTTCAACATCTGCAGTTTAAAAGTTAAAAAAAAAGCCTGGCTGATTTTTAATTAATTAAAGAAAATTAACATTGAACTGAATGATAAGCCTGGGCATGCTCAGTAAGAACCAACTGTCAGTGTTCTAAAAGCCAGACTCACAGCTGCTGGGCTTGCCTAATCAGGGGGCCACACCCACACCAGACCTTGATTTCACTTGAGACAGTCATAGCTTCCCCCAAAGAATCCTGGGAAGTGTAGTTTGTGAAGGGTGCTGAGAGAAGACTCCTATTCCCCTGAGAGAGATCCAGTGGCCAGAGTGGTTGAACAGTCAGACACTCTGAATGAAGGTCTGTGAGGGGAAAAGGGCATCTCCTAGCAACTCTCAGCACTCTTCACTAACTACACTTCCCAGGATTCTTTGGGAGAAGCAATGACTATCCAAAGTGAAATAAAGGCCTGGTGTGGATGTGGCCAGGGACAGCTTTGCTTTAATTTGGGTGGGAGGCTACATGTGCCTGCTGTAGAATAAAAAGGTGAGGGAAACCCTGAAAAAGAATGATACTGTTCACAATGTTTTCCTTTTGGCAAGGAAAGGGGCTTCCCCTCTGCCCAGGGCCAACCCACCCAATTCCCTCCCCTTTCCCTCTCCTCCCTTTACTGCCCTCCTCCTCCCCCTCCCCTCCCCCAGGTCAGTTTCACCTATCCCAAGCATGATTGCACAGGAATAATCCCACTGAACTCAACAAGCATGCAAATGATCAAACTTGCCCTCCTCTCCTCCTCCCTCCTATTCCCTCCCTCTTGCCCCTTCTCTCCACCTTTCTTCATCCCTCCCCTCCCCTTCCAATCCCTTCCTTCTCCTTCTCATCCCCTCTGCCCTCCCCTCTCCCCCTCCCCCATGGTCAGTTTTACCTATCCTAAGCACCTCCTCCCTCCCATCACCTCCCTTTTGCCCCTTCCCTCTACCTTCCTTCACCTCTTCCCCTCCCCTCCCCTTCCCCTCCCCTCCTTCCTCTCTCCTGCCTTCTGCTCCCCTCTCCCCCTTCCTCCTTCCCTCTACTCTCCCCTCCCTCTCCTCCTCCCTCATGGTCAGTTTTACCTATCCTAGCCATAATTGCACAGGGGTAAATCCCACTGAACTCAATAAGCATGCAAATGGTCAGACCTGCCTTTTCCCTCCTTTCCTCTCCCTTCCTCTCCTCCCCTTTTCCTTCTTCTTCCCCCCCTGCCCACTCCAGGCCTCCCTCCCCATGGTCACTTTTACCTATCCTAAGCATGATTGCATTGGAGTAAAGCCCACTGAATCCAATAAACATGAAAATAATCAAACCTGCCCTCCTCCTCCCCCTTCTGCCTGCTTCCCCCCTCCTCCCCTCCCCATCCCCTGTGGTCAGATTCACATATTCTGAGCATGATTGCAGGGGAGTAAATCCCACTGAACTCAATAAGCATGAAAATGATAGATCCATTCTCAGCCAACTTGCACAGGATCCCATTTCTTACCTCCCAGATTAAAAAACAGAGAAATTCACTAACAGGCAAAAAACCTTTGCGGTTTAAGAACGTACCTATAGCCCACAGATATTTCTATCAAACTTTGAAAAGCAGGGAAAGTGGGCAGCTATAGTGAATGCACCAGGGGAGCAGGAGACCTGACCTCCTCTCTGAGATATTGTACTGCCCTACAAATTGGTCAAAATGCAAACACCATTTGGGTTGGTCTTTCACAGTGCAATCCACTTCCTGTGTAGCTTGGAAGAATTTGGTAACGTCTCTCTGAGCATATGGTGAGCGGTGGCAACACCTGCAATCAGCCCAAAGAACAGAAACAAACATGTGCTGTGATGATCTTGTTTTACCAGGGAGGAAGCAACAATATTAAGACAGTTGATATAATTCAGATAGTCACTTTAAATATGTTTGATGTACATTGCAATTTTAGTGAAGTTTCCTACAGTAAATCATTCTCTGTTGCTTCTGTTTCTGTGAATATGTGAAGTACAGCAGCACTCTGCAACAATTAAAAAAAAGCTTAAAAAACAATTGTGGAATAATGGCACTGACTATTCTGCAGAATAGTTTCCAGTGAACATGAGGAGTGTCTCAGTTTGCACAAGATAAATCAGTGGGAGGTGAAATATATTCTAGCAAAATTCTAGGTGTGCTCTATGTTTTTAATTGACCATGCCCACCTTTCCTTAAGTGGAGTACTTTAAGCATAGCAGGCTGAAAACATGAATCTTGGGCAGGCCAAGTTTGTTTTTCCCAACACCTAGAGTCATTGCTTAAGTAGCAACCTATTGTAATCAGTCTGATTTTACATCAAACTGCAGTTTCAGATTCAACTGTTAATGCACCCAAAATAGAAACAGAACATAACCTCTAGTTTGAAACACAAAATGCTGTCTTCACCATCATATGGCATTGACCAATAAAAAACTGTGAAATTAATAAAAATAAATTTGACACAGATCTCTAGGATGAATAATAAGAGAAATATTATTTTCTAGGTTAGATTCTCTATAGAAATAGTAGTAACACAGAAATGAAGCAAAGTAAGAAGAACACCAACAAACATACAAAACCATAATTCTCCATCTTTGGAGATGGCAGGTGTTGCCACCAATCCCCTTATGCTCAGAGGCACACGTTACAAAATTCTTCCAAGCTACACAGGAAGTGGATTGGACTGTGAAAGACCAACACAAATTGTGTTTGCATTTTTACAAATGTATTTATTTATTTATTATTTGATTTATATCCCGCCCTTCCTCCCAGCAGGAGCCCAGGGTGGCATTTGTAGGGCAGTACAATATCTCAGAGAGGAGGTCAGGTCTCCTGCTCCCCTGGTGCATTCACTGTTGTTGTTATGTGCCTCCAATTTCCCCGCTTTTTAAAGTTTTAAAGTGTTAACATTTTTAAAGTTTGATAGAAATATCTGTGGGCTATAGGTACGTTCTTAAACCGCAAGGATTTCTGCCTATTAGTGAATATACATAATTAATAACATAAATATGCCCTGAAATAGTGCTGTCCATAAAACTCTCAACTCAAGTTGCATTCCAAAAACATCACCTGTTTCCTTGAAATCCATATTGTTTTACACACACGCACACATACACCACCTCAACAATACTTTCCTGAATGATCACTTCAGTAACTCATTAAACACGCCACTTCTTTTGAAAAAAACAGTAAAAGGCTTTGAAGATTGATTTTTACCTTAAGGCAAACATGTTACATTGGGGAAATGACTGTGTGTGCTGAAAAAGGTTTTGATCTGTTTTCCTTTCCATTTTTAAAAATAAGCCTCTGATGTCACAAAGGCTGACATCTCGCTCATTAGGACCCCCCCCAATCTTTTGAGATGTATTTGCCTTGAAGGACAGAGGAGGGGAGGGGAGGGCAGAGAAAAAGCATCCCTGCTCCCAAATTTATTTGGCTTATAGAACTGGATTGGTTCTGTCCGTTTCTGCCATCCGTTTGCACTGTCTGCACTTTAGCAGTGCACATTTTATCATTGTATCTTTCTGTGCTACTGCTTAGAGGTATCTTCTTGCTATTTACACAGCTGATTTATTTTATGATGTCACTGAGCAATGTTGTCAATAACACCCGAACAGGGAGTGGGAGAGAGATGGGATTTGATCAGCAGAAGGGTGTGTGTGAGTGTGTGTGAATTAGCCAGTGAAGGTGAAAAGGGGTCCAAAATTTAGTGTATGGTCCCCTTTCTTAGCCTTCTTCCAGCCTTTGGGATCACACATGTCTACCTGGTGAAATTCCAGGTATATCCCTAGCAAAGCATCAGTCATCCGGGATTTAACCTGGAATTAGGGTGCTGACCTAGCATGTATTCCCAAGATCCAGGTGGATTAGGTGGGACAACTTTCTGAATTGTGCTCCCTGAGCAGTTTAGAACCTGCTCAGGGTTGGGGTTTGGATTCAGAAACTTCCCCCAACCTGGTGCTCTCTAGATGTTTTGGAGCCCACTTCCCAACAGCCCCAGTCAACGTGACCAATGGTTTGGGTAATGGAAGTTGTTGTCCAAAACATCTGGAGGGCATCAGGTCAGGGAAAGCTGAACTGAGAGTAGAACCTTCTCACCTGAGCCCACCTGATTCCTCAGAGACACATCACTGTAGATTTTATGGTCACTGCAGGGATGTCAGTGACTTCCTGTCAAGGCTGGCCCTACCATTAGGCAAAGTGAGGCAGCCCCCTGAGTTGGCAGATGCTCAAGGTTGGCAATGAAATGTTGAGGACTACCCGTGCTAATCAAGCTGCCTGACCCAACCAAGCTTTTTCAGCATTTGGCTGGGTCATAGGGGGGGCTAAAAGCCACCCAAAGATCAGGAGTGGACTGGGAGGTGGTGGGATACTTGTGGTGGGTGGGTGGGGCAGGAGGTGGCAGCAGAGAGGTGCCCCCTCTTTATCCCCTTTAATATAAAAGCTGTGCCACTTCTTCAGACTGCGATGGAGTTCAAATGGGCAGTGTTTCTATCTCCAATGCCCCAATGATTGCATAATCATGCAGTGTCATGATTATGCAGTGTTGTTCCGAGGGCATTATTGCGGGGAAGGTGCCCCCCTCATGCATAAAATACATACACACCTCTGCCCATCAGGAAACAAAGTCACCATCAAATGACTCCCACATTTTAAAAACGTTTGGTAATAAACACTGGGTAAAGGATGAGTGCTGTCAAACTAATTAAGTTCTCAGTGGAAAGATTGCTTGCAATTTATGGATTGTTGTTTACATTACCCTTCTCCCATAAATTGGTCAATAGCAAAACTGGCCGCCCTTGAGAGATTCATCACCTGCTCCCCGGAGGGCAAGGAAAAATAAATCTCACACTAGTAAAACAATCCATAATTCTCAGATGCTGTTTTTCTACTATGCCCTGTGATAACTAATGAGAAATCCCCTTTTGAGTCTCCTTGGCGGGAAAAATGCAGACTTTTGAGAACATGGATTTCATAGAATCATAGAATTGTAGAGTTGGAAGGGGCCTCTAAGGCCATCGGGTCCAACCCCCAGCTCAATGCAGAAATCCAAATTAAAGTATACCAGACAGGTGGCTGTCCAGCTGCCTCTTGAATGCCTCCAGTGTTGGAGAGCCCACCACCTCCCGAGGTCATTGGTTCCATTGTCATACCACTCTAACAGGTAGGAAGCTATTCCTGATGTTCAGTCAATTCTAGCTTCCTGTAACTTGAGCCCATTATTCCATGTCCTGCACTCTAGGATGATTGAGAAGAGATCTGCTGTTTTCAGCAAGGAAGTGAGAGTCCAAGTTGTTATGGAAGTCTGAGACAATTGCTTCAGTTCCACATTCTGCCTCAGCTGATTCCCCCAAGAACAAAGAAGTAGGGTGGGGTAGCTGACATGGTGCCCCCCAGATGAAGTTGTACTACAAGTCCCATCATCCCTGATTAAGTTCATTTATCCCTGTCTAAGTGAGCTTACCATGAAAACCCTATTCATAGGGTTGTCATAAGTTGGAATTGACTTGAAGGCAGTCCATTTCCATTTTTCAAGTGATACCAATTTTACCCACTCCAAAGAAGTGATGATTGAGCTTCAGTCAGATCAATTCAGAACTGATTTGCTATTTATCAGTGTTTTCTGCAAGTGTTTTTGTTCAACCCCTTATATCCAGGGTTGCCCCCCACACCTTTTGAGTTTGTGCAAATCAAAAGTTAAAGGTGCCTAGCACCATAACCCCTAGACCTATTTGGATGAAATTTCTTACCCAGGGGCACATTTCTGATGTCTGCAAAGAAGTGGTACCCTGGAGGAAAGGAGGACAAGGACAAGGAGGGCAATACCATTTGTTCCTGGCAGAGCCATCAACAAGCCTGAGGGCACTGTTGGGACAGCATGTTCCCCGTATTCCCTTTCTGGGGTTGCTTAAGAAAGACCTGTGCACCCCCCTCCCCAAAGGAAGGCAGAAGAGAGGAGGCCAGGGAGCTTGTGCCATCAACTCCTAAAGGCATCAGCAGTCAACCTGAGAGGACTCTGTTGCTCTACATTGGTCTTGCATATTTAAATTAATTTGGTTTTGCATTTTTAAATTCTAAACCATCTTAGGTACCTTGTACTAAATTAAACAGGTACATGAAGTGATAGAAAGGGTTTATAGAACTGTGGGAAGAAGGGAAATTTATACTTGTTGGCTTCTTAATGTGTGTCTGTACATATCTATATATCTATATCTTGATGAAAAAAGTGGAGCAACCAGTTGCAAAGCATTTTAACATTGAGGGCCACAGCCTGTTGGACTGTTCCATAACAGCGATAGAGATGCCAGCAGATCCAGCAGCATTGACTAAAAGGGAGAACCTTTGGATATACTCTCTGGACACATTGGCACCACATGGCCTGAACCTGGAGGACAGTACCAGCATCACTGAGCTTCTAAGCAAATGAAGCCCCTCTGAGCATTCCATCCTCAAACCTCTATAACTGCCACCTTGGTAACAGCATTTGTATGCTAGCTGCTGATGAAGGCAGAAGCCGAAACGTTTTGTTAATGCAATAAAAACCTCTGTTTTGTTAATCGCAATTACATGTATATATCTATATCTATATTTATAATGATCAAGCCTTGTTAACTCTTTTAATCCCTGTGATTGTCTGAATCCGTTAATCTCCATTTAAAGAAACCTGTGATCTCATCAGCTACAGATGTTTTGTGTGCCATCCTTCCAGGACTTTCAATGAGTTCTGATAGCCTCACCTCAAAAAGGATATTGTAGAGTTGGAAAAGGTTCAGAAAAGGGCAACCAAAATGATCAAGGGGATGGGGCTACTCCCCTATGAGGAAACGTTGCTGCATTTGGGTCTTTTCAGTTTAGAGAAAAGGCGAGTCAGAGATGGCATGATAGAAGTGTATAAAATTATGCATGGCATGGAGAAAGCAGACAGAGGGAAGTGTTTCCTCCGTGTCTTCTTGCCCTAGAACTTGTGGACATCCAATGAAGCTGAACATTGGAAGATTCAGGACAGACAAAAGAAAAGCCTTCTTCACGCAACACATAACCTAAGAACATAAGAAGAGCCTGCTGGATCAGGCCAGTGGCCCATCTAGTCCAGCATCCTGTTCTCACAGTGGCCAACCAGGTGCCTGGGGGAAGCCCGCAAGCAGGACCCGAGTGCAAGAACACTCTCCCCTCCTGAGGCTTCCGGTAACTGGTTTTCAGAAGCATGCTGCCTCTGACTAGGGTGGCAGAGCACAGCCATCACGGCTAGTAGCCATTGATAGCCCTGTCCTCCATGAATTTGTCTAATCTTCTTTTAAAGCCATCCAAGCTGGTGGCCATGACTGCATCTTGTGGGAGCAAATTCCATAGTTTGACTACGTGCTGAGTAAAGAAGTACTTACTTTTGTCTGTCCTGAATCTTCCAACAAAATAATCTTCCAACTGAGGCAGAAAGAAGAAGAGGCAGTGGTGGCCACAAACACTGATGGCTTTAAAAGAAGATTAGACAAATTCATGGAGGATAAGGCTATTCATTTCTACCAGCCATGATGGCTTTGCTTGTCAGAGGCAGCATGCTTCTGAAAACCAGTTGCTGTAAGCCTCAGGAGGGGAGAGTGTTCTTGCACTCATGTCCTGCTTGCAGGCTTCCCACGGGCACCTGGTTGGCCATTGTGAGAACAGGATGCTGGACTAGACGGGCCACTGGCCTGATCCAGCAGGCTCTGCTTATGTTCTTATGTTCAATCCATTACTGCCCAAAGCACTGAAGGTGCTCTTTGTAGGATATTCTTGATTGCCTGCTTTTATTTATTCGCTTATTGTTTTAAAATATTTGGAAACTGTCCTTTCTCCAAAGATCCGAGGGTGGGAAACAATAAAGACCATTTAAAATAACAACTATAGCAAAATAAGACCAGATAAAATCCACATTTCAGATCACCATGGAATGGCAGGAAGATCCAGCTGAACATTTAACAAAAGGACTGTGAATGTAGTCATGCTTTCAGGTGGTATCTAAATCCCAGAAGAGTAGGAACCAACCAAATATCAGAGTGGAAGGAGTTCCACAATCAGGGAGCCACCACAAAGCAGGCCTTCTCTTGCACAATGTATAGCTCCTGACGGAGTTTACGAAGGGCCTCACAGGCAAGACCATACAGGGAGATGAGCTTTCTGTTTTGAAAATGGCCCTCTTTGGCTGGCTTGTTTTAACTACATCCAGCTTTAATGGCAATGTGTTTCTTTTTTCCTTTCCAAGTTATCCATACACGTTGATTTGTTTCAGGGCTTTAATATGGTTGACCTGGTGGAGAGGCAACTGATAAAGACAATTTACAAGAAAATAAAGAAACCCACATGAGATCAGAGAGCTGAAAATCCATTCCCTCCCCCCCCCGGTAAGATCCTAGACAACATAACCAAAGGCCTCATTACCACCACAAAGTCGCCACATGAAACGACGAGACATCTCTCCACTCTATAATCTCCTTATTGCTACTCATGGGATAAACTTCACTTGCAACTCTGAAACTACTGCTTTCATTTAGAACTAGCACAGTGGCTGGAGACTGAGGATTAATGGCAATTGATTTGGAAACACGGAGCTCTTTTGTGTGGGGTTTTTTAAAATTATTTTTCTTGATTTCTCCCGTTTTATTTGCTGCTGGGAGAGAGAGAGAGAGAGAGAGAGAGGAATTGAAGTCCCTTAGCTGCTTAGGACTGAAGTGATGCTTAAATCTTTACATGAATGTCCCCCAGCAAATTGTAGTCCAATCATTAAAACAAGCACAGTTACGGAGAAGCCAAGTGCTGTCCCTGGTGTCTTCCAGAATGGCTGGAAAAAGGAATGGGAATGAAGGTACCAAGCCCATCCCCTGATATTGAGGTGCATGCAGGGGTGTAGTCATCTTAGACCCCCTTACTTTTTGGGGAGCCAGCTCCCAGCAGGATCCCTATGTCTCCAGCATCCTATGAGCCAATCAGTATGAAAGGGGAGCATGTTAGCCACTGAGAAGAGTCTTCTAACTTGATCCTTGGTCCTTTCCTGCTGTTTGGAGCCTCTCTATTTGACACGCAGGACATTACCCATGTCATGCCCATCACTGGCCTGCTCCATGCCATCCTTGAGTGCTTTTGCTGGCCTGACATACCCACCACTGGCATGTGGGCCCTGGAATGTGTCCCATGAGGGAATGTGGCCCTCTGGCTGAAAAATGTTGCCCCTGCCTATTGCCCCTGCTTGTGAAATTGGGAAGTTGAGCAATGGCGCAATTACTAACTAACATTTACGTAGTGGTTAGAGTGCTGGATTCTGACCTGGGAGACCAGAGTTTGAATTCCCACACAGCCCTGAAGCTCACTGGGTGACCTTGAGCCAGTCACTGCCTCTCAGCCTCAGAGGAAGGCAATGGTAAGCCCCTCTGAATACTGCTTACAGTGAAAACCCATTTGTAGGGTCACCAAAAGTCAGAATTGACTTGAAAGCCATCCATTTCCATTTCCATTTTACCACCAAGAAAATTAATAAAACAAGCAGCTGCTCTTTATTTTGGCCATATAAGAACTGAGAAGGAAAGGGTTAGGGTGGCCTTGATCAGCACCTTGGCTTTTATGAAGTGTCGACAACTGATTTATGCCCTCAATTTTGTGGCTTCTGTTTCTGGATGTTCACTGGTTAAATGCAGAGTAGATGTGTGATTGTGTTTATTATAGATCGAGTTTGTGGCTCCTTTTTCTTTTTTCTTTAATTACTGCACAGGGGGACCAGTCAGAGAGTGTCCTTTCCTGTGTGTCAGACATTTGAAGCTAAGGAGAGCTGATGGCGGGGGGGTGGGTGGAGAGATAGAGAGAGAAAGTGTGCTCCGGGAATGACCCAGAACAAATGCACAATTGGCCCAGTAGCCCCTTTGCACGTAGACTACCCAGTAGCAGATTGTTTTTAAGAGCAGAGCCCTCTTCAAGCACATTTATTTATTTATTATTTGATTTATATCCCGCCCTTCCTCCCAGCAGGAGGAATACATGTGAAGTGTATTCAAATTTGCATCTGCGGAGGGGGTGCAGGGAGATGAACCCCTGCATGCCTGCCACCCCACAAGCTTCCCAAGTTCAACAGGAAGGTCTGAAGTGGGATTGGTTGAGTTGAACATGCCTATAGTCCTCCCTGCAGTCAGGAAGGCTGCGCGATCAGGGTATCCGATGATGGGCAGGGTGATAAGGTCAACCAGCCAAACATGCTTTCAGTTCCCTTTCAGACCTTCCCACAGAACATGAGGGGGCTGGGGCTGGTATGGGTATCCCCAGACCCCTGCCCTCCAGTTCCAGATTGAGAATGCCTGAAGAGAGTTGGTGGTCTCAGGCACAAACTGGCAGAAGGGTAGTTGCGGGTTGGGATGAGAGAATTTCCCCCTGTTCCATTCCTGCGTCGGTTCTCCGGATTCTCTCTCTCTTCTTTTGAATTCTAATTTTGGTTATAGAAAGTTATAAAATTAATTCTGGAATTGTGGCATGCGTCGTTTGACACAGGTTTCACCCCCTCACACACCAAAAAAACCAATGTGCATATATGGACTGATAGAATAATATATACACTTTAAAGAAAAAGCATATTTGTGGTTTTGCAAGGGCTCCATCTGGCTTAGTGGATCTTTGTGAGCCTAACTGAGAAAAGACCAAAACTGGGAACACAGTTTTGACTCAGTCGTTAAGTTTTAAAACAAACAGCCTTTCATTTTGGAGACTGCACACTCTGCTTTGCTTCCTTGGTACCCAAATTTGAAGTGGAAAGTTGTACTGTCCTCCAATTTCTCAATAATAAAAAAAATCTTCCCCTGTGAAAGAGATTTTTATTTTTCTGCCTTATTCTGAGGGCACTTTAGAAATTCTTCAGAATGTCAGTGGAGGATTTCCAGAGGATTTCCTAAAACAACCCTTTTGGGTGTGTTTAATTTCAATTAAAGAAGACATTTGCTATGAAGTTCAGTGTATGTGTACGCATGTGTGTGTGTGTAAAATCAGTTAGACCAAAGTGACCTAATTTTAGATTCTGCATATATTTTAGATTGTAAGTGTTGTCAGAGGCCAGCTTGAGACATACAAGAAGTTTACTAGACAGCTGCAGCTTCAGCTGATGACTTGTTTGTGAGAACGGGTGGTTAGCAATCTAACATTACATAAAGCACTGACAGGGCCGGGTGTAATTGTTAGGCTGTGCAATTCTGAACAACAGCTAAATCCCCAATTGGCTCAATCTGGGCAGATCCAGGGTTTGACCGAGTTGGATCAAGACATTCCTGGATCCCCCTAGGCTGGGTTCAGCCAACGAAGTGTCCTGGGGCTGTCAGGGGGGCAGGTGTAAAGCAGGAAGAAACCCTAAACTGTGATCCCCTTCAAGGACATTTGCCTGACTGGCAATGGGGCCTTGAACTGTTGAAATGCCTCTTGCATGCCTGGATGAAGAAATGTGTTTGAGTGTGGAGAAAAACCTTTGGCCTTTGCACAGCTGGAATTCACCCTGCTGTGCAAAGGAAAGAGCTGGATCCATTCCTTTCCCCCTTCTGGCTCTGGACCCATTCACCCCTCCATCTTGAAGGACTTTGGCACTAGGAATTTTAGGCTGCAGTATAGGTCTCAGATTGCATAGAGTGCTAGTTCCCCTTTATTCGGCACTGGCTAGGCTTCATCTTGAGTACTGGGTCCAATTCTGGACACCACACTTTAAGAAGGATGCAGACAAACTGGAACAGGTTCAGCGGAGGGCAACAAGGATGATCAGGGGACTGGAAACAAAACCCTATGAAGAGAGACTGAAAGAACTGGGCATGTTTAGCCTGGAGAAGAGAAGACTGAGGGGAGATATGATAGCACTCTTCAAGTACATGAAAGGTTGTCACACAGAGGATGGCCGGGATCTCTTCTCGATCGTCCCAGAGTGCAGGACATGGAATAATGGACTCAAGTTGCAGGAAGCCAGATTTCAGCTGGACATCAGGAAAAACTTCCTAATACTTAGAGAGTGGTATGACAATGGAACCAATTACCTAGAGAGGTAGTGGGCTCTCCAACACTGGAGGCCTTCAAGAGGCAGCTGGACAGCCACCTGTCAGTGTGCTTTAAGCTGGGTTCCTGCACGGAGCAGGGGGTTGGACTCAATGGCTTTATAGGCCCCTTCCAGCTCTACTAATCTATGATTCTATAATTTATGACTGAAAAAGGGTTCCACACCTAACTGAGAATAAAGAATGTTAGATAATAGAAAACTGTCAATTATTTTTAATTTTTTGTTAGAATATAAATTAACGTTATAGATGGCTTAATTTTAAATGGGTAGTTCAGTTATGCATTGGATTATGAATGGGTAGGATCTTTTTTGTTTTGTAATGAATGTTGTAGAGCATGGTCTTGCTGTTATTTTGTAAGGGCTATTGTGAGTGTATCACAATGGATTATGCTATTAGTTTGTTTAAATCATATTTTGAGTGGGGTTCAATTTTTTTTAACTCTAGAATGATATGTCTGGGGATTGGTCATTTGATAAGCCACGCATAAGATTTTGATTTGCATGCGCAACACAGCAGGCAATGCTGTTTGAAGTTGGCATGCAAGTACATAGTGCTGTGCTGAAGTAACCCCTCTCCTGAAAGTTGCCAATATCCTCAACCTGCCTTCGTGGGGAATACATTCTTCCTGTTCACCATTCCCGCCCCCTCCAAGCATTCTCCAATAATTAATGAAAGAAAAGAAATGCGTTCAAAAATTCAGAATAGAGATAATATAGAGATGATAGAGAATTCTCATGGGGGGTGTGTGTGCGGTATACTTTGTGTATATCTTACTTTCGAGGTAGCTGAGGGATGTCCAGGAGTGTCCTTATCTCACCAGTGATCTGCACTCTGCAGCCTGCCCAGGTGCCTGCACTACTTGAAAGCCCCGCCACATCCTCAGCAGGGGAGCCTTGTAGACAGAGCAAGGCAAGGAGGCTGCCTCATAGGCACCTGGCAGCTGTTCACCTATATTTATTTATTTATTTATTTATTATTTATTATTTCAATTTATATACCGCCCTTAGCAGAATAGCTCTCAGGGCGGTGAACAAACAAGATAAAATACAATATATCATATTTAAATATATTTTAAAAAAAGTCACACCTTTTAATGAAGAACATCTTTATCTAACAAAATTTTAAAATGCTTTGAGGAACAGGCAGAAAAATGGAAGCCTCCTTCGCATGGGAAGAAAGGTTTCAAGGAATTGCAGGATAGGTTTCAATACAGTGCTGCTAACACACGATCCCATGAAGGTGGAGGGGAAGTTCCCGGCCTGTGCATGGCCTCCTGACTCAGTGTCGCCCTGGGCTTCTGCTGGGAGGAAGGGTGGGATATAAATCAAACAATAGATAAATGTGTCCTGGATAGGTGTGGTCTACAGAGAGTCCTGAGGGCCACATTCAGCCCCCAGGACTGAGGTTCCCCACCCATGTCCTAAATCACTGTGGCAGTCAATGTTGTGTTTATTCAGCATTAGGGCCTGGTTCGCACATGAATGGGCACTGACACTTGAACACCACACTTGATTACCATATTCTTGCTGTGTCCTTGTCTAATTTGCACACCCTCTGTACATCACACCATTTGTATACCCAAGATCAAGCAGTGGCCGAAAAAATGTGGGTGGACTGTTACAGATATGCCACAGGATCACACAGCTAGAAGATACCTTGGAAATCTAGTCCAACCTCCTGCTCAGTGCATAGAGACCCCCACCTCCTGGGCTAATGTGTGAATAATATTTCTGATTTCATACGTTCCAAATGTTGTGATCCAGCTCTTGGCTTAAAAACATTTCCAAATGAATTAAAATGCATATTTTAGGAGAAAATGCTGTCCGGGATCCACCCATTGTTCCTTTTCCCAGACAGTCTTCAGCAGGGATTGCCTTCCTGTCACCTGAAGATGTCATGGCACCCACAAAAGCCTTCAGTGTCCCCATGGCAGGGAGCCCAGATTCAGAGATTTCACTTAAAAGAGGACGGTTCTATCCTTCCTAGAAAGAAAATTATGGAGCAAAATGTGCAGGTACCCTTCCAAGCAATTTCTGTGAAATGAGCCAGCCTGGCAGCTCCTTCCTGACAAAGTTATTAACCAATGAGTGACGTCAGAGCTGTGATTGATAAGTGAGTTGTTTGGATACCAGGCCATAGGAATCCCTGCCCCCCCAAAACATTTTAGTGTCTTTTTTTTCTTTTAGCCCCTGGAATCTCCATAGTTTGCCCTTTTCCCCGAGCAATCAGGATTCATCTTTGGGATCGCCTGAAATCAGGTAGTGCGTAAAAGTTATTTTCTGCAAATGATACTACACAAAAAAGTGTGGGTAAAGGAGAAAAGGCAAATGTGAAAACTTTGCAAAGAGGCTAAGGCATGCCTCCAGCTTTGCAGGAGCTAAAGACCAGGGACTCATGAAGAATTCACTGTATAGTTAACTTACAGTACAATGGTATACATGTCTACTCAGAAGTAAGTTTATTTGTGTTTAATGGGGCTTACTTCTAGGTAAATTGGTACAGGATGGCAATGCAGGCTTTGATTTAGGGTTGGCATTGGGGAAACATTGCGGTTGTATGGCACACAGAAATTCAACAGGTCAAGCCTTTTCCAGTATGGAAATACAGTTTGACAGAAGCTTCACCATAACTATAATTTTATGTTATGCCACACCCACATGGCAGCCATTTTGTGACTGGCATCCCCAGCACCCTCAAAATTTAAAATGTACCCTGTGGCCCAAAAAGTTTGCCAAACCCTGGTATTCAGAGTTAGAATCATAGAATCATAGAGTTGGAAGGGCTTTGTAGGCCATCGAGTCCAACCCCCTGCTCACAGCAGAAAATCCACAGCTAGAGCATCTCCGGCAGATAGCTGTCCAGCCTCTGCTTGAAGACTTCCAGCGAAGGGGATCCCACCACCTTCCTAGGCAGTCGGTTCCATTGCCGAACTGCCCTTACTGTTAAGAAGTTCCTTCTAATATCCAATCTGAATCTACGCTCCTGCAACTTAAAAACATTAGACCTAGTCCTACCCTCTGGGGCAGCAGAGAACAAATCTGTACCCTCCTCTATGTGACAGCCCTTCAGGTACTTAAAGAGTGCAATCATATCACCCCTCAGCCTTCTCTTCACCAGACTGAACATGCCAAGTTCCTTCAACCTTTCCTCATAAGACTTGTTCTCCATACCGGCTATCATCCATGTTGCCCTCTTCTGAACCCGCTCTAACTTGTCTATATCTTTCTTAAAATGAGGCGCCCAGAACTGAATGCAGTATTCCAGATGAGGCCTGACCAATGCAGAATATAGTGGGACTATTACTTCCCTCGACCTGGAAACTATAGCTCTGTTTATGCAGCCCAAAACAGCATTTGCCTTTTTTGCCGCAGCATCACACTGCTGGGTCATGTTCAACTTGCGATCCACTACAATTCCAAGGTTCTTCTCACATGCACTACTGCTAAGCCGGGTATTTCCCATCCTGTACCCGTGCATTTTGTTTTTGTGGCCTAAATGCACAATCCTGCATTTGTCTTTATTGAATGTCATTTTATTAATTTCAGCCCAATTTTCTAGTCTATCCAGGTCCCTTTGGATTTTATTCCTGTCTTCCATTGTGTTAGCTATCCCTCCCAGTTTCGTATCATCTGCAAACTTCATAAGGCTTCCCTCCACCCCATCGTCTAAGTCATTGATAAAAATGTTGAAGAATATCGGCCCCAGGACAGAACCCTGTGGCACTCCACTCGAAACCTCCTTCCAGTCCGAAGCAGAGCCACCGACGACCACTCTTTGAGTATGGTTTTCCAACCAGTTGTGAATCCACCTGATAGTATTTCCATCTAGTCCGCATTTGACTAGTTTGCTAATCAAAAGGTCGTGGGGGACTTTGTCAAATGCTTTGCTGAAATCTAGATAGATGACATCTACAGCATTTTTGAACAAGGCCCCTGTGATGCGTCCTTCCCTGGCTCTCCCTGTCAGGTTCCTACCTGCTAGTGGTTACTGCCTGTCTCTAGGCACCACCAGGGACTCCACCAGTCCAGACCACACTCTCTTATGGTTTACCTCCCCGCTCTAGCACAGATCTCAACAGATCCCCCTGCTAGGCAAACACCAGTAACGTCCTAATACTAGTATTCCCAGAGACTCTGAATACTGGTATTGTTATTCTCTTCACCGCTGCCACCATTTGTTACAGTTCCCCTTCAGCCTTGGTCATTACCTTACCCTCCCTTCTGGTCTGTGAAACCCCAGCCAAGGATCAGGCCTTTGGTAAACCAAATTAAGTATTTATTACAGATAACAAAGCTAACAAGATTAACAAGATTTCTTCTTAAGGCACATAAGCATATGGTTTTACTCAATACTAATCCGAACTCCACCCCCCTCCTTCTCCACCTCCCTCCTGGCAAACAACTCTCTAAACCCCACCAAGCAACCCACTCAGTTCTCTTCTCACCCCCAGATTTACCTGACATTCTTCCTTTTATACATTCAGCCATTTTAAACACTCAGCCAATCATCCAGCATTCTACTGCCCATTCACTCCCCCTCCTCTTTCACTCCACTTACCATGTATCTTCTAAACAAACAGCACTTACCCTATTTACACTAATACAGGATCATCACAGCCCCCAAAGCGGCGAACAGAAAATACAATACTATTGCTATTGTTACTGATATTTTCTATAGCCTCTGCTGCATGAGGCAGCATCATCTGCAAGCTCCAAAGGTTCCATCCCTCCAAGGCAAGGAGGGGGAACCTGTGATGGCCCTCCAGAGGTTGTTGGACTCCAATTCTCATAAGCTGTCCAGCCTCTGCTTGAAGACATCCAGCGAAGGGGATCCCTCAGCCTTCTCTTCACCAGACTGAACATGCCAAGTTCCTTCAACCTTTCCTCATAAGACTTGTTCTCCATACCGGCTATCATCCTTGTCACCCTCTTCTGAACCCGCTCTAACTTGTCTATATCTTTCTTAAAATGAGGCGCCCAGAACTGAACACAGTATTCCAGATGAGGCCTGACTAATGCAGAATATAGTGGCACTATTACTTCCCTCGACCTGGAAACTATAGCTCTGTTTATGCAGCCCAAAACCGCATTTGCCTTTTTTGCCGCAGCATCACACTGCTGGGTCATGTTCAACTTGCGATCCACTACAATTCCAAGGTTCTTCTCACACGCACTACTGCTAAGCTGGGTATTTCCCATCCTGTACCCGTGCATTTTGTTTTTGTGGCCTAAATGCAGAATCCTGCATTTGTCTTTATTGAATGTCATTTTATTAATTTCAGCCCAATTTTCTAGTCTATCCAGGTCCCTTTGGATTTTATTCCTGTCTTCCATTGTGTTAGCTATCCCTCCCAGTTTCGTATCATCCGCAAACTTCATAAGGCTTCCCTCCACCCCATCATCTAAGTCATTGATAAAAATGTTGAAGAGTATCGGCCCCAGGACAGAACCCTGTGGCACTCCACTCAAAACCTCCTTCCAGTCCGAAGCAGAGCCACCGACGACCACTCTTTGAGTACGGTTTTCCAACCAGTTGTGAATCCACCTGACAGTATTTCCATGTAGTCCGCATTTGACTAGTTTGCTAATCAAAAGGTCGTGGGGGACTTTGTCAAACGCCTTGCTGAAATCTAGATAGATGACATCTACAGCATTTCCACCATCTACTAAGCTAGTTCCAGAAGAGCCTCTTATTTTCAGAGTTGGTGGTTGCTGTGAACCCTAGGAAATTCAGGCAAGTACCCCATCACTCAGACTCTCTCCCTCTGTGCTACAATATAGTGGTTCTGCCCTGTTCTTTTCCCCCTCTCTCAAACTCTGGCTCGCCACTGGACATAACCCACCAAGAAGTCTGTCTCTCTCTTCTCATTCTCCCCTTCGCTGCTCAACCCTCTGCCTTCATCGAAGCGATGCCTCCCAGTATCCCTGCTCCTCTGTCTCCCTTTGCCCCTCAACTCAAATTCTTCCAGCATTTTTTTCTTCTCTGATCCTCTGCTGGGCTTCCCTCTCACCAACCCCTTTTTATGGAGCTGCAATGAGCAAAGGGGAGCATCGACCAATGTGACACCACTCCGCTTCCAGCCGAGCCATATTAAATTCCGACTGGGTCAAAAGCAGTGTCACGTGGAGGCCAGCAGGGACCACATTACTCCTCTCACAAATGAATTTAGACATTCATAAAGGGAGTTTGGTGAACATGGGAGGATGGATCAGATCCAACTGGGCCCCCAGTCAGGGGCAGAATATTGATTCAGATTGGTAGGGAACAAGTTGAGCTATTTTGCAGTTTTCTGGGGTGGAAATAGCTTGCCTTATTTTGAGTCAATTCAGATAATCTCGGAAGCTCATCCACTAGTTTCAGTTCTGTCTGTGATGATCAATCTGTGATGGCATGTTCATGCATGCTTGTTATATTCTGCAGTGGATGAGTGAACTGTACCAAAGCAGTGGCAGATAAGAAATTGTCAAGAGAAATTCATATGAAGCAAAGCAAAGCAAATAATCAGGACAATGAATAAGACTCACCAATGTCAAAATGAGATTTCTATTTTCACTATTTTTATTTTTTTGAATGAAAAGACTGTGCCAGGGAGGGTGGTGGGAACCCACAACAGTCTTCGCAAAAAGGGATTGTGAAGAGCTCCAAAAAGACCTCTCCAAACTGAGTGAATGGGCAGAAAAATGGCAAATGCAATTCAATATAAACAAGTGTAAAATTATGCATATTGGAGCAAAAAATCTTAATTTCACATATACGCTCATGGGGTCTGAACTGGCGGTGACCGACCAGGAGAGAGACCTCGGGGTTGTAGTGGACAGCACGATGAAAATGTTGACCCAGTGTGCGGCAGCTGTGAAAAAGGCAAATTCCATGCTAGCGATAATTAGGAAAGGTATTGAAAATAAAACAGCCGATATCATAATGCCGTTGTATAAATCTATGGTGCGGCCACATTTGGAATACTGTGTACAGTTCTGGTTGCCTCATCTCAAAAAGGATATTATAGAGTTGGAAAAGGTTCAGAAGAGGGCAACCAAAATGATCAAGGGGATGGAGCGACTCCCTTACGAGGAAAGGTTGCAGCATTTGGGGCTTTTTAGTTTAGAGAAAAGGCGGGTCAGAGGAGACATGATAGAAGTGTATAAAATTATGCATGGCATTGAGAAAGTGGATAGAGAAAAGTTCTTCTCCCTCTCTCATAATACTAGAACTCGTGGACATTCAAAGAAGCTGAATGTTGGAAGATTCAGGACAGACAAAAGGAAGTACTTCTTTACTCAGCGCATAGTTAAACTATGGAATTTGCTCCCACATGATGCAGTAATGGCCACCAGCTTGGACGGCTTTAAAAGAAGATTAGACAAATTCATGGAGGACAGGGCTATCAATGGCTACTAGCCGTGATGGCTGTGCTGTGCCACTCTAGTCAGAGGCAGCATGCTTCTGAAAACCAGTTGCCGGAAGCCTCAGGAGGGGAGAGTGTTCTTGCACTCGGGTCCTGCTTGCGGGCTTCCCCCAGGCATCTGGTTGGCCACTGTGAGAACAGGCTGCTGGACTAGATGGGCCACTGGCCTGATCCAGCAGGCTCTTCTTATGTTCTTATGTTCTTATGTCTTCAAAGCAATGAGCACAATTGAAACCATTAGTGTGCTGACTTGCGGCTACGCTCCTAGAACTTCTCTCTGAAAAAGTGGCATTTAAGGCGAATAACCATTTTATTTTCAATTAGGAATTAACATGAAACAGGCACCTCACAGCTGGTGTTTGGCTGCTGAAAATAAACTGTTAAGAACAGCCGACAAAAGAGACATTTCTTCTCTCCTGAAAACTTCCAATTTTTTGTATTGTTTGTTTGTGTGCGTGTTGTGAGGTGCACAATTAACCTTATTGCCACAGGTCCACTTTATACACTACAGCTCTGGAAAATCTCATGGAGAATGAAGCTGGAGCCCATATTCAGAGGTTTCTAGAGACCACTGGCACTTTGCAAACTAATATCTTTAATTAGCCTATGCCCCGCTATATGCAGCGCTGACAAACAAAAGTGTTATGAGGATAATGCATTAATCCACATTTTACAGTTTAAATTATTTTGTTGATGTTCTGTGAGACACCGGTGTGTGAGACTAGGGCCTACGATACAAATCCCTATTCAGATATGAAGCTCATTGGAGTAACTTTTGTCCAATTACCGCCTCTCAGCCTAACCTACTTCACATGATCATTGTGAGTATAAAATGGGGAAGGAGGGAACTATGTATACCATCTTGAGCTCCTTGGAGGAAACATGAACTGTAAATGTAATAATTTAATTTACTTTTTTTTAAGAACCCCATATTGACTTACTTATTATTTATTTCTTTATTAAATTTATATACTGCCCTTCCTCCCAGTAGGAGCCCAGGGCGGCAAACAAAAACAATAAAAAAAACTGTAAAACATCATAAAAACAGACTTTAAAATATATTAAAACAAAACAGGTTTAAAAACATATGAAAACAAAAAGTCTTTAAAAACATTTTTTTAGAAAGCTTTAAAAACATCTTGTTTAAAAAAGAAAGAAAAGATTTAAAAACATATTCAAAAGCAATTCCAACATACATGCAGACTGGGATAAGGTCTTTACTTAAAAGGCTTGCTGAAAGAGGAAGGTCTTCAGCAGATGCTGAAAAGATAACAGAGTTGGTGCCTGTCTAATATTTAAGGGGAGGGAATTCCAAAGGGACGGTGCCACTGCACTAACTGCTTCCTCTACTGTGCAGAACAGACCTCCTGATAAGATGGTATGTGCAGGAGGCCCTCATCTGCAGAGTGCAGTGATCAGCTTGGTATATAAAGGATAAGACGACCTTTCAGATATCCTGGTCCCAAGCTGTATAGGGCTTTGTACACCAAAACTAGAACCTTGAACTTAGCCCAGTAGCTAATAGGCAGCCAGTGCAATTCTTTCAGCAGCAGGGTGACATGTTGGTGATACCCCACCCCAGTGAGCAGTCTCGGTACCACATTTTGTACCAGCTTCAGCTTCCAAACCAACCTCAAGGGTAGTCCCAAATAGAGTGCATTACAGTAATCCAGTCTGGAGGTTATCAGTGCATGATCAACAGTGGTCAGGCTATCCTGGTCCAGAAACGGCCGCAGCTGTCTTACCAGCCAAAGCTGGTAAAAGGCACTCCTAGACACTGAGGTCACCTGGGCCTCTAGCAACAAAGATGGATCCAGGAGCACCCCCAGACTATGAACCTGCTCTTTCAGAGGGAGTACAACCCCATCCAAAGCAGGCAACTGAACAATTATCCAAACTCGGGAACCACCAACCCACAGCATCTCCATCTTGCTACGATTCAGACTCAGTTTATTGGCCCTCAACCAGCTCACTACCGAGTCCAGGCAGTGGTCCAGGGCTTGCACAACCTCTCCCAATTCAGATGTTACAGAGAAATAGAACTGGATATTGTCAGCGTACTGCTGACACCTTGCCCCATATCTCCTGATGACCACTCCCAGGGGCTTCATATAAATGTTAAACAGCATGGGGGACAAGATGGTATCCTGCAGCACCCCATAACACAACTGCCAGGGGGCCAAAAGACAATCACCCAATGCTATTCTTTGAAAACGACCCTGGAGATAGGATCAGAACTACTGTAAAACAGTGCCTCTGATACCCATCTCACCAAGTTGGCCCAGAAGGATACCATAGTCAATGGTATCAAAAGCCACTGAATAAGAATTGTAAGAATAATAGAGTCACACTCCCCATGTCATTCTCCCGATAAAGGTCATCCATCAGGGCGACCAAGGCAAATTCATTGGGTTGGGGAAATTCATGTTTTGAAATAATAATAACAATAACAACAACAGCAACAACAGCATCAGCATCAGCATCAAGTGCCTTTCATTTCAAGAAGAAATACCAAGGTGGTTCACAAACAAATTAAAGCCAACAGCAAAATAACAAGAACAAAACTAATTATAAAATTACAACCACCCATAATTAAAATACATAGTAAAACAACTACATTAAAACATCCATTATTGAAATATACAGTAAACAAGCCTACTAAAATAGTAAAATAGGACTTGTTTGCTCACTAGCTGCTTAACTCACTGTGAAAATACATACCAACGCGTGGAGCTTGGGAAACAAGCAAGGGGAGCTTGAAGTCTTAGTGCATCAAGGCAAATATGACTTCATAGGGATAACAGAAACTTGGTGGGATGACTCCCATGATTGGAATATAGCCATTCAAGGATATAAACTCTACAGAAAGAATAGAAGCAACAGAAAAGGAGGGGGGAGTAGCGTTATACGTCAAAGACAAATGCACCTCTATGGAAATCCAAGAGAGCGAACAAAGGGGTCCGGTAGAGACCATTTGGGTAAAAATAAATGGAGAAACAAATAAAACCGACATGGTAGTAGGTGTCTACTACAGACCCCCTAGCCAAGAAGAGGTGGTAGACGAGGCCTTTCTCCAACAAATCTCTCAAATCTCAAGGAGGCAAGAAGTAGTAGTGATGGGGGACTTCAACTACCCGGATATCTGCTGGGAGACAAACTCTGCGAAGCGCAAAGCCTCCAACAAATTCCTGATGGGCCTTGCTGATAATTTCCTCTTTCAAAAAGTAGAAGAAGGAACAAGGGGATCGGCAATCCTGGACCTGATCTTAACTAACACGGACGAATTGGTCACGGGAATTAAAGCGATCGGTACCTTGGGGGAAAGTGACCACGTAATGCTGGAATTTGTGATTCTGGGGAAAGCCAAAGAAGAATATAGTCAAACATGGACCTTGGATTTCAGGAAAGCCAATTTTAGCAAGCTCAGGGAAATGATGGGTAGGATCCCGTGGCTAGATAGACTAAAGAAAAAAGGAGCCCAAGAAGCGTGGGAGTTCATGAAGAACGTATTACAAAAAGCGCAATCGCAAACAATTCCGAAGAGGAAGAAAAATGGAAGACATCGGAAAAAGCCAATGTGGCTACACGGAAGACTGGTGGAGGAGGAAAAAATAAAAAAGAGCATGTATAAAGAATGGAAGGAAGAACGCATCACCAAGGAAGAGTACCGACAAGCGGCTTGGGCTTGCAGGAATAGCGTAAGGAAAGCTAAAACCCAAACCGCTCTGCAATTTCTGTGCTTCAGTGAAGACTGTCTGAGAGATCACCCCTGTGCTGTGAAAGGCCAAGGCCATTGCCCAGTGTGACACACCAGGTCCTGTGTTTGTAGAGTTCCCTTTGGTTGTGCTGTATCCATATCATCTCGTAGAGAGAGAACTGGTCAAGAACGATGCTTCCAAAGCCTGTTGGGAAAGATTGTTAACTGGTATCTGCACAGTTATTTGCGGAACCTGTTTGCTGGGGCATGGGAGATGTGGGACCTTTCACCCTCGCCAGTGAACGTGCCAAAGGCCACAAAGGAACAGGTGCAACAGTGTGTGGAGCTCATCAGCTGGGCTAAGAAGCCAGTCATCCTTCTTGGCAGCCAAGTGACCCTGCCACCAACTCCAGTAAAAACGCTCAGAGATGCTTCGGAAGAACTGGGGATTCCATGCTTCCTTGGAGGCATGGCTCGTGGAATGCTGGGGAAAAATAGCCCACTGCACATCCTTCAGAACCAATGTGAGGCACTCAAGGAGGCAGATGTGGTCATTCTGGCAGGCACAGTCTGTGATGTTCGCCTGTCACATGGCCATGTCTTAAGCAAGTGCAGCAAAATCATTGCTGCCAAAAGGAACCAGGAACAACTGCTGAAGAATGCAAATTTGTTCTGGAAACCCCACATGGCTATTAAGGGGGATGCTGGCTCCTTTCTGGTGCACTTGAGCCAAGAGTTGAAGCACTATTCATGTCCCCAGGACTTGGTAACAAGTCTGAAGGAGAATGATTACATGAAGGAGAAAGCAAACAGAGAGAAGGCAGAAAAACGGACAGAGCAGCATCTCAACCCCCTGAAGCTGCTGCACCATGTGGATTTCTTGCTTCCTGAAGACAGCCTGCTGGTTGCCGACAGAGGTGATTTTGTTGCAAGTGCTGCCTACGTAGTAAAGCCCAGGGGGCCACTGTCCTGGCTGGATTCAGGAGCCTTTGGGAACTTAGGGATTGGTGGAGGCTTTGCTTTGTGAGCCAAGCTCTGCAGGCCAGACTCAGAGGTCTGGATCGTATATGGAGATGGCTCTCTTGGGTCATCATGGAATTTGACTCCTTTGCGCGACACAAGACACCAGTCATCGCTCTGGTAGGTAATGATGCCTGCTGGAGCCAGATTTCCCAGGAGCAAGTTCCCATGCTCAGTAGCAATGTAGCTTGTGGCCTGGATTATCTGGATTACCATGTTGTGGCAGAAGGTTTAGGAGGAAAAGGTTTCCTGCTCACCTGCCAGAATGAGTATCAAATGGATGATATTATCAGGACAGCACAGTCTGAATGTGGGAAAGGACGGCCTGTCCTCATCAACGCTCTCATTGGGAAAACAAACTTCCGTGAAGGCTCCATCGCCGTGTAGGGGCTAGTTTAGGGTTACAGTATGTGGGATCTGGCTAGGCCGCAGAGCTTCTGCTGTGCATGGAAAAGCTGGCTCATTTGAACTGATCCCAAGCAAAGGGCTCATCAGCCCAAAGGTGTTACTTTTGTGTCAGCAGTCCTGGGAGCTAGGATTCCTACCCCATGCCTTGGCTCATCAGGGCTTCTTGGGATCTTTCTTCGTTATATGTGATTTCCTCTGCTTTTTAACTCTGTTATCCCACCGAGGACTTTGCTTGTGCTCCACCCCCACCAGTTGCACCAAGGGTGTTGTATAAGGTGGACACAGCTAACCAATTTCTTGGTGAATCACTTTGACTTGCCTTGCTGGCAATTTTCTTCCTTCTGGTTATGTCTGACAGGTTGACTTTTTTTTATCATTAATTTTTATTCAAAGTTTCAAAAAACAAAACAGAACAAAACAAAACAAAAAAAACAAATTAATAACTAATACAATAAAATAAAATGTTGACTTCCGATTTGTCGCAGATCAGTTATAGATCTATAATATATAACAAACCTGTCTCTTAATATATTACAAAATCACTTTCCTCCAGTAGTTATCTTAATTAATCATCAAATCTCATTAATATTACTTTATTCTTTCCACAAAAAGTCAAAGAGAGGCTTCCACTCCTTGAGAAATATATCCATCGATTTTTCTCCAAATAAACATGTCAATTAATCCATCTCATCAAGTCTGCTAGGTCCAGTAGTTTCAATAGCCATTCTCAGTGTTAATTCCATCTTCCATCTCCATCCTTGCACCCATAGTAATCTTGCTGTCATAGTCATAGTCATATAATAAAAGTCTGATAGGAATTTCTTTCATCACAAATATTTCCTTGCCATCAATTCCGAATGTACCACTGAAATGTTGTTGTAAAGCTGCATCTCTGCTCCTCCTTTCCACAGAATGCACCATCACATCTCCCGAGAGTTTTTCCATTGTCACACATCTGGAATTAATTCTGTAAACTTTCTCCATTTCAAGTTCCATCAAATCCTTCCAATCCAGGATTTTTTTTGAACTGTTGATTATCTCTAATCTCTTCACCAATTCCTTCAAGGACAGCGCTGAATTCCAAACAGTGATATTTGTCTCCAGGATCCATCAAAGCCATAAAATCCAAATCTTTTTCCAAGTCCATATTTGATATATCTATTCCAATCTCCAGGGCTTGAACCTTTCCTTTAATTTTTCTTTCATCTTCTTTTATTTGTCCAGCCATATCTTTGGTCTCATCCATCTCCCCTCTCACAGAATCCTGAATTTCCTTCAGCTCCTGTCTCATTTTGCCAAATTCAATTTTCATCTCTTGTCTGCTCTGTCTCAGCTCCTGTCTCACCAGCTTAATCTCATTCATTATTTTCTGAAACATATCTAGATAGAGAACCCCTTCCTGTACATCCAGGGTCTCAGCCACCTTCTTGATTGTCATTCTTAACTATTCCCAAGCAAAGAACATTTTATTTCTTTTTCCAGTCACAAAGGAGTTAATCCTCCAAGCCTGCTGACATCACCCTCTAGACAGCACAAACTGCCTTATCTCTTATGTGTCCAAAAGTGCAAAAAAAATTTGTTCACAGCATCCAAAAAATTAGTGGCATAAAAAGTAAGCAGATTTGTCAAAAAAAAAAAAAGTAGATCAGAGAAAATAGTCTCAAATGTCATAAAATCAGATTTCCTCTTTAGATTAGTTGCCCCTCATCCGTTTATATCTTTAAAATGCTCAATTCCATGCCAGCTTTTTGCAATAAAAAACAAAGATAGGCTATTTCGATTTTCTTCCTCCTTAATTCCGTGTATATGAGAGAAAGTTATAACTCACCCAGGGATTCTTTGTTGTTGATCCTTTGACAAATCTCTTTTACTGTAACGATAACAAAATGATAAGAGTAGATAGAAGAATGCTTGCCTGTTAGAATACGTTTTTCTTTAAAGAAAAAAAATGTCTTGCTTAATCAGTTTGAGCTTGCTTGAATTTCCTGGCTCCGTCCAACGTTGCTGGCAGGTCCTTTGTTCCTAATGAATTCAAGTCCCCCAACAAACACAACGAAGCTTGTGGATAATCTCTTCGTTTCTCCCTTGCCTGGGACTTCCGGGAAGGATTGCTTAGCTTGTGCCTGCCTCTGAGACGAGCTCTCGTCTCAGAGGAAGCTTTTTCAGTTTTAAAACCAGCCAAAAGGTTTTTTTTGACTGGTAAAAACTGTCTGACAGGTTGACTTCACTGGTTGATTCAGCTGATGCTTTGGTTGACACAGTGAGGACCAAAAAACACACCCATCCCTCAGTTTCCTACCTTTTTGCTCCAAGCCTGTGTCTTTAAAATTTTATTCAAGGACCCCCAGCAAAAGAACCCAAGGAGAAATACAAAATTCTCCAACAGATGTCCCTTTGATACCGGAAGGGGATGGCGTTTTTACTGAAGCTTTATTGCATCACAGGCCCATGCTAGGAATATTGGGAGTTTGGAATGTGATGCAGTGAAGCTGCTGGTCTCACTGTTACACCTCTGAGAATATAAATACCTTCCCCTCCTTGCACCAGAGGCCTTCGTTTATTTCCAAGGACCCATCAGAAAGCCTCCAAAAAGATGGGGCTTCCTCCTCTTCCTCCCCCTTTCACTCTCTCTCTCTGTCGCTCTCTTTCTCTCTCTCTCACACACACACACATTCTACCCCATTTTCTGTATATGGATATAATATACAACACGCTTGCATTTTTCTCTTTCCTATTGATCTGCTAATATCAGGAAGGCAACTGGCTACAGTGATTTGTGGAAATGAAGCACTCGCAAAGAACAAGACACCATAAAACAAGAAGAGTTTAGGAACGAGTTTAGAAGGGAAAATGCAACAGAATCATAAATATTACACTATATATATTGTAGGGATGGTAATTTGCAGTCAGCTCTTTGTAAGAGCTGCAACCCCTTGGGTCTCTCACTGCTCTGGTTAAAAACGAGACTCTCTAAACCTCACATATATTAAAAAGGATTTGGGGAAATGTTATGTTGGGAGAAGAGAAAGGACGGATAGGACAGACGATCTGAATGGCAAAGTTCATCCCTGATTTGCACAAAGATCTTGGCAGTTCTGAAAGCTTCATGGTAGAGTTTACCCAATTTGTATTTTAAGGGAGGATCCGTGCTTAAGAAGCCGGGGCTTGGGGGCTGTCCCCCTCTATTTAAACAGGAGGTTTCATCTGCATGCTGCCCGCATTGGAGCATGAGGAGATGGGAACGGAGGATTCTGACCATGGAGGCTGATCTATTAGGGCAAGCAGGGCACTGTCCCACAGACTTTGGCCTGCCCTCAGCCAGCCTCTACCAGCCAGCTTCTACCTACCTGCCTTCTTTTTTACAACCAGTCCAAGGCATGGCTCTGTCTGACAGCTTCCTCAGCCTCTTCCTCTTCCTCCTCCTCACAGTGTTGCCTTTGTAGAACTCATCAAGGCAGAGAATGGGGATGAAACTAGAATTGGTTGGCTGTGCCTGGCATTGGCCTCCCTGCCTACCAGTCCCAATGGACAAAAGCCACCACTGGATTCTGAAGATATGAACCTCTATGGAATGGGACCAGAGCTCAGGGGAAGCTAATGGACAACCCCGGGGGGGTGATTAGGGAAGGAAAATAGTGCTAAAATGACAGCATCAAGAGAAGATTATGGGAAAGGTCAGACTCTGGCTGCTTGGCAAATCTAATCTGGAGGTACTATAGTCCAGCCAGAAAAGGCAGAACCAATGAGCAACTAGGGTGGGTGGAGCTAACCTGGAATATGGGAGGATAATGCAGCCTTCTCTGTGTAGCTCTGTGTGACCTACCACAGGGAGGAGCCAGTGATGAGGCTCCCCTGGTTCTAAACCATTCTGTTGTCAGATGTTGAAGTTCCATCTGTTAAGATGTTTGGCATTGCTATCCCACAAGTATGTGAGAAATCCCTTTTGGGTTTTTTATTGTGGGGCAGTGGTGGAGGGAGATACATTTCCCATATGGTGCAATCAAAGGCAAGGCTGATATATTCAATATTTAGTTAATTAACTAAGGTCTCAGGGTGGGTCACAGCAATGTAAAATACAACATTGAAAGCATTCTAAAACAAATGGGTCCTAAAAGTATACATCTCAGGTGTCAAAGGCTGGGGCAAAGAGGTGCATCTTCAGCATTCACCAAAAACTATGTAGTGAAGTTGTCAAATGCACCACTGGGGAAGGAATTCCACAACTTAGGGACTGCCATAGAGAATGCCATCACCACCAATACTTCTGAGGGCAGTAGAACTACCAAGAGGACCCCCTCTGCTGATCTTAACACCCCAGAGGATCTGCAGAGAAGGAGGTGGTCCATCAGATTTCTGGTGCCAAACTCATTTAGAGCTTAAAACACAAATGTGAGCACATTGAATTGGACCCAGAAACAAACTGGCAAAAAATTGTCTCTGCAATGGTGTGTCAGGGGCAGTATGATGTTTCCAGTCTCCCTCTCTGAGGAAACATAGGCAGCTACCTTATCAAATGTCAAATACTGGCCTGGTTAGATATTATCTACACTGGCTGACAGCATCTCTCCCCGGTTTCAGGCAGGAGTCTCTGCCTGCCTTCATGGAGATGCTGTTGGAGATTGAACCTGAGGATAGAGACAGAGACACACTGCAAACTCAGAAGGGGAGGGCTGACCTTCAACATTTCTGACGCCATGGAAACCTCTTTGGCCATTGCAACAGATCTCTGATGTTGGAGAAGGCACTAAGAGTGTGTGTCAGATGGAAAGATCTGTCTGTTCTGGTTCCTTTCATTTCTCACGTTTCCAGTGTTAAATTCAGTTCTCCACATTTCTGGAGAGCCAGTGTGGTATAGTGGTTAAGGTGCTGGACCAGGGAGACCTGGGTTCGAATCCCCACATAGCCATGAAACTCACTGGGTGACCTTGGGCCAGTCACTGCCTCTCAGCCTCATGAAAACCCTATTCATGGGTCACCATAAGTCGGAATCAACTTGAAGGCAGTACATTTACATTTTTCTGCATTTCTACAGCAATCTTGATTTTTTTTAAAAAAAAAATCCTCATGAAAATTCTCCACCATTTTAGTGCAGATTTCTCCAAATAAATACAATTTTGTCGGCAGTTTTGACAAAGATACACATTTCTGCAAGCCATTTCTCATCATTTCATGCCTTTTTGCATGTTATTTTCACTCATTTATTCATTTTTATACACACTTTCCCCTAATATATGCATATGTTGTTGAGTTGGCGAACCACACCCCAAAATTCTAATAAATGCAAATTTCGAAGGATGGCTGTGTTTCAGTTCTCATATTGTTTTAGAAATTGTGAATTTGATAAATTCTGCATGCAATGTGAACTAATCGAAATTCGCACCCATCGCTAGTGTCTGTAGTATTTGGGGGAAAGATTGGACCTGATATCTGACATGCCTCTGAAATGGGGCAAATCATACTGCATCCTTTGAGCTAGAGCTGTGCTTAAGGAAAAAAAAAATCTTGGTCCCATACAGGACTAAAGTCCATCTCATCCTGACCCATTGTTTGTTTTGGTGGGGGGGGGAATCCACAGAAATCTTAAAAGTTTTCATGGAACATACACATTTTACAATTAGTTACTTTATTAAAAACCCACTTCTGGAATGGTATAAGGCCTGGAATGGTATAAGGCCATCAGCCCCAGGCAGCACGGCCACTGGATTGGCCTGATGGGAGTTGTAGTTCAAAAAAGTAACTTTCCCAAGCTCTGATCTTATGTTACTGTGACATTAGCCTAACAGGGCTTTAGATATCTGTTTGGTTGGTTTCCCCTCTCCTCACTCACTGGCAGGATTGCTCTCTTAATTAATTAATTAATAGGAAGAAAAACATCTAAGTGGTTGTTCAGATTGAGTAGGATCACATTGTACCTAATCCAAGGAGCCAGGACTGAAAACAAGCCAAAATAACATCCAGGGAAGGGAGAATGTTGTCAAAAAAGAGTAAAGAACATTGAGCATTTGCACAAATATGATGTTTTTTTCAGGTGGCTTTCCACCTGTTAAGTGAACAACACTTAAAAAGAAAAGAAAACTGAAGGATAGCCCGTGGCACTCTAGATGATAAGAAGAGCCATCATCATCAATAACCTGAAGAAATCAAAGGGACCGTTGTGTTCACACAAGGAAAGCACCAGAGTTAAAGAGACCTCCATGCCGTGTTTTTTTTTTTGTATTTTCCTCTGTGCTGGCAAATTGATGGATGGCAAATGAGTTTGAGGCAACTCATTCCTAATTATCCTGCTGAATTCAATGGAAATAACAGATGCACACAAAGAGAAAAGGGTACGAGAGAACCAGAGATACATTCATTACCAGCTCAAATGTAGTTTGACAGCAGAGCCTCCTGCAATCAAACGGGAGCTGATAGAGAAGGTAAACAAGCAGAGGCTGCCGCTCTCCGCTTGCACCTCCTAGCCCAGGAATCCCCACACTTTGTACTAGGAAAGAATGGCAAAGGTGTCAAGAGAAATAGATAAACAAAAGCCTTAACAAGACACCCCATACTTGGGGGCTCCCTCCCAAGAGAAGCTTGGATAGTTTCAGTATCCCCTCTTTTCAGTGCCAGGTTAAGTCTTGGCCCAGGCATTTTAAAGAGCTTACATGTGGGATTGGGTAGGGATGAAATGGAAATGGACTGCCTTCAAGTCGATTCTGACTTATGGTGTCCCTATGAAGAGGGTTTTCATGGTAAACGGTATTCAGAGGGGGTTCACCATTGCCTTCCTCTGAGGCTGAGAGGCAGTGACTGGCCCAAAGCTGCCCAGTGAGCTTCATGGCTGTGTGAGGATTCGAACGTTGGTCTCCCGGGTCATAGTCCAACACCTTAACCACTAAGTTCTGATTTCACAGCAGACTGATACCATTCAGTACTCTCAAACTTGCTTGTGGATTGGAACACAGCTCTCAGTCAGATTATGCACTTCTCTGCACACAAAATACACAGTTTATATTAAAAGTGCACACAAACGCAGGTGCATACAATGAGATGAGATGGGCCTCTGGCTGAGTGCCAGCGAGCCCCAAAGGGGAAGTACTCTGCTGCTCAAGCCATCCTTAATTTCTTTGGTCTGCTATTTTCATTTGCTTTTAGTTGGGGTTATCCTTGAAAATGGTCTGGAAGCTGCAACTGGTACAGAATGCCATGGCTCGCCTGATTAAAGGCAGCCACCGGCGAGACCACATTACTCCAGTGCTGAAAGAGTTGCACTGGTTACCAGTTGCTTTCCGAGCCCAATTCAAGGTGTTGGTTTTGACCTTTAAAACCCTGTACAGTTTCGGCCCAGTCTATCTGAAGGAGTGCCTCCAACATCATCAGGGATGCCACTTAACAAGATCAGCCTCAAAAGGCCTTCTCTCTATCCCACCAGTTAAAACAGCTAGACTGGTGAGAACTAGGGAGAGGGCTTTTTCAATTGTGGCCCCCACTCTATGGAATTCCCTCCCACATGACATCCGCCATGCCCCCTCCATGATGAGTTTCCGCCGGACCCTGAAAACCTGGCTCTTCAGGCAGGCCTTTGGGGTGGGTTAGATTTTAGTGTTATCGCTGGAATTTTAAGGCTCTTATGTGAATTGTATGTTTTTATTTTGTCTGTTGCCCAGAGTGGCTGGACAGCCAGCCAGATGGGCGACTAATAAATTTAAGAAATAAATAAATAAGCTGAATCGATCAAATTCACACTTTTCAAAATGGTATGAGAACCGAAACATAGCCATCCTTCCAAATTTGCACTTATTTGACTTTTACGATGCAGTTCGCCAACCAAAAAATGTTTGCAAAAATAATGTTAGGGGACAGGGTGCATAAAAATGAATATATGAGTGAAAACAGCATACAAAAATGCATTATATGATGGGAAATTGCTTGCAAAGGTGTGTCCATTTGTCAAAACTGCCTACAAAAAAGTTCTCGTATTATTTTGGAAAGTGTGGATTAGGATTGAAACGCAAACCGAATCGAATTTCCCACCCATCTCTAGTCAGAAAGCCCACCCCCCGCATACTCCTCAGGTGAAGGGGCAATGATGTACCATTGGTCTCCCATCCAGGAGGCCTGCAAGGTTGAACCTGCTTAGCCTTAGCCACAGAACCAGCCTTTATGTTCCCTCAAGCCACTTTCGCTCTGCTGCTGTCAGGTTTGCAGCTCCACAGTGCAGTGAGACTTTCAGGGAGAATAAATCACTGTTCCTTTCACAACAAATCAGTCAACATCTGTCACCCATATGGGATTTGGCCAAAAAATTATCTGCATCATAGCCACTGAGGCAAAACCAAAGGCAACTGCTGCCTCTTTGGATTGTGTAAACAAAAACATTGCAGGTAGACAAGGCCATTCTGTAGGGTTGGCACGTCAGTCCATTTCCCGTCCATGGCTTGTATCCAATCTTATTTATACTCAGAGTAGACCCACTGAAATTAATGGGCATGACTAAGTTAGGTCCATTAATTTCAATGAGTCTGCTCTGTGTGGACCTTAGTTGGATATCATTCCATGTCACTTCTGCATATTCATTCACCCATAGATCTGTTCCACTCTATTTTTGCATCAATCTGAGTTTTTATTTTATTTTTAAATACAATTTTAATACATTTTTTTCCAATTCAGTTCAATGTATTTATTGCTTCTCACTGCCAGAGGAATCCCAAAGCAATGTACAGGACAATAACATATAGAATATGCAATAATAATCCATTAAACTGAAAAAAATATACCAAAAAATTCATCCAGAAAAAAAAATCAGCCAGCAACATAGAACAAACTCCTCACCACATATAAATGAACGCCGAAAATAAATGACCAAAAGCCAAAGCATTGGCACTGCCCAAATGTCAAGGAACAAAGGATGCCAGGGAAGGATATATGATTTCCCAACTGGGTAGAAAAAAGGGAGAAAGGCCGTAGCTCAATGGCAAAGAGAATCAACAGCCCAATAGTAACAAATCAGTGGGACCTGGAACAAAATGTTGCAGCATATCCTTCCTTGTAATAGGAATGATCAATTTCATGGTTAAGGGAGGGCAGTTGCTCAGTGGTTAGAGCATCACACTTTGCCTGCAGAATGTCCTAGGTTTAGTCTCCAGGTAGGTCTGGGAAAGACCCCTGTCTGAAATTCTGGAGAGCCCCTGCCAGTCAGTGTAGACATTACACTGAGGTAGATGCAGCTTCCTAGGTGCCTAAGGATGACAAAGTTGGCACCAAGTTTCTTCTTTTTGGTGATCACTCATGACTGAGTAAGATTGTCTTCCAAAATATAGTCTTTAACAATGGATCTGTCTGAATCTGTATCCACCACCGATGTACCAGACCATGACTAGGGGGTTCTGGATTTCACAGTCGCCATTTGTCAATCGCCATGAGACTTTTGTTATGGAAGACGCCTGTGCGTGAATTTGTTTTATGTGGGGAGATCGGTGCACCACGATCAACACACAACCTTGACAGAAAAAGGCTTTGATCCAATGGCATGAGCACCATGACGAATGGAAGTCCTTTATCTGCTGCAGCCTTCATCCACCTTCACAGCCGTTGTAACATACATGTAGTTATCCTCCGCCTGTTCTGCTGTTGAGGACTTTCTTGGATCGTTCTTTGCCTGGCTTCTCTCCCTTGACCTTACTGCCATGGGTGACCCTGCTGGGAGTACATGACTCCTGACGGCATCGCTCACAGGGTTCATTGGAACACGCAAGCCCACTCACCACTGCAAGGTGACGATCCAGCGAGGGGTGGCATCAAACACGGATGTGTGAATACGTCCATTTCAGTTTCAGTTGTGCAGTCTTCAGTTCAGTGCTTCACATTTCAACATCTGTTTGAGAATGTTTTTTTAAGACCTCATGAACATCCATCAGCATTTCTGTGCACTATACACATTGTATATGCATTTTCCCTAACATAATGCATTCCTGTGTGTTATTTTCACTAATATATGCATTTATGTGCACACTTCCCCATTGCCTGTGCATTTGTGCACACATTACTTGGGGGAGAACTGCAAAATTTGGGTAAGTGCAAATTTCAAAGGACAGCTGTGTTTAGCTTTGCATATTGTTTCTGAAAATGCAGATTGTATGTTGGACTGTTTTTGAAAATGGTTTGGAAACTGTAGCCAGCACAGAGTGGATCATTCAGACTACTGCAAGGGTGGGGGACCTATTAAATTGGTCCGCCCCCGGAGACTAATGAATCCTGAAGGTTTTCAAAAGGCTCTGGGGGATTTTCCGGCTGATAGGACTGGCGCTCCTGTCGAAGCCCTGGTTGATCTGTGGAATGCGGAGATGACCCGGGTTGTTGACACGATCGCTCCTGCGCGCCCTCTCCTGTGTAGAGCTCATACAGCTCCTTGGTATACTCCAGAGCTGAGAGCGATGAAACAAGATAGGAGGCGGCTTGAGCGGAGATGGAGACGAACTCCCGACGGATGCAATTATGCGCTGGTCTGTGCTTCCACCAAGCTGTATGTAGGAGCGGTGAGGGCAGCGAAAAAACAACATTTCGCTGCCAATATTAAATCATCTCTCTGCCGCCCAGTGGAGCTTTTTAGAGTTGTCCGAGGGCTACTCCATCCAGGCCTTCAGGACATGGTAGAATCATCGGTGGCCTGCTGTAATGAGTTTGCTGAGCACTTCCAGCATAAGATCTCATGCATCCGCCGGGACTTAGACTCTCAATTTATAGCAGCTGATCCTAGCGAGGTGTCCGGAGCACAGTCTTGTCATGTTTTATTGGATGAGTTTCAGTTGGTTCAGCTGGAGGACGTGGACAAGGTACTTGGACAGGTACGTGCAACCACTTCGGTACTGGATCCTTGCCCCTCTTGGCTAATAAAAACTAGCAGGGATGGAACAGTTGGCTGGGCCAAGGAAGTGATAAATGCCTCTTTACGAGAGGGAGTGGTCCCTGGCTGTCTGAAAGAGGCGGCGGTGTGACCACTTCTGAAAAAACCTTCCATTTCAATCGGGTTTTAGGCCTGGTTTTGGCACTGAGACGGCCTTGGTCACCCTGTTTGATGACCTATGCCGGGAAAGAGACAGAGGGAGTGTAACTCTGTTGATTCTCCTTGATCTCTCAGCGGCTTTTGATACCATCGACCATGGTATCCTTCTGGAGAGGCTCGCAGAGTTGGGAGTTGGAGGTACTGCTTGGCAGTGGTTCCATTCCTACTTGGCGGGACGTCTCCAGAAGGTAGTGCTTGAGGAACATTGCTCGACACCGTGGGCCCTCCAGTGTGGGGTCCCGCAGGGGTTGGTTCTGTCTCCCATGCTTTTTAACATCTACATGAAACCTTTGGGAGTGGTCATCAGGAGCTTTGGAGTGCGTTGTCATCAGTACACTGATGACACGCAGCTCTACTTCTCCTTTTCATCTTCTTCAGGTGAGGCTGTTGATGTGCTGAACCGTTGCCTGGCCGCGACAATGGACTGGATGAGAACTAACAAACTGAGACTTAATCCTGACAAGATTGAGATGCTGTTGGTGGATGGTTTCTCTAATCGGATGGTGGATACATACCCTGTCCTAGATGGGGTTACACTCCCCCTAAAGGAGCAGGTTTGTAGTCTGGGAGTCCTTCTAGACTCTTCCCTCTCACTTGAGGCTCAAGTAGCCTCAGTGGCACGGAATGCGTTCTACCAACTTCGGTTGGTAGCCCAGCTACATTCCTATTTGAGTAAGGAGGACCTTACATCAGTTGTTCATGCTCGCGTTTGGACTACTGCAACGGGCTCTACGTAGGGCTGCCTTTGAAGACAGTTCGGAAGCTACAGCTAGTGCAAAATGCGGCGGCCAGATTGTTAAGAAGGACCAAGTGGTCCGAGCATATAACACCTGTTCTGGCTCGCCTGCACTGGCTGCCAATATGCTTCCGGGCCAGATTCAAAGTGTTGGTATTAACCTATAAAGCCTTATACAGCGCGGGACCACGATACTTGTCGGAACGCCTCTCCCGATACGAACCGGCCCATACTCTACGTTCTTCTACGAAGGCCCTCCTCCGGGTTCCGACTCATAGAGAGGCCCGGAGGGTGGTGACAAGATCTAGGGCCTTCTCAGTGGTGGCCCCCGAGCTGTGGGATGGTCTCCCCGAGGAGGTGCACTTGGCGCCGACATTGTTATCCTTTCGGCGCCAAGTTAAAACCTTCCTCTTCTCCGAGGCATACTAATTTAAGTTAATTTAATTTAAAATCTGCTGTGATTGTTTTTAAATTATTTTATTTTATATGTTTTTGTTGTATTATACTATGTGATTTTATTGTATTTTCTGTGTTCACCGCCCAGAGAGCTATTGCTAGTCGGGTGGTATATAAGTCTAATAAATAATAATAATAATAATAATAATAATAATAATAATAATAATAATACTGAATGGGACTAGACCATCTGGACATATGCTTGCTTTTAAATGTAAATTGAAAAAAAGTTCCACCCCATCCCTAGAGCCAGGTGAGCCTCCCCAGGCACATCATTTCACTATTGAGGGGGGGAGGACACCACAGAAAAGAGCCAGTCTCTCATTGCCACCCCTAAAATAATTATTGGAGGAGGCATACAGAGACAGGCCTTAGAAATTGATCTCAAGGTCGGGGTAGGTTCAAACCAGGAAAGGTGGTCTTGACGTACTGGGACCTTGAGCCATGCAAACCTTCCTAAATGCATAATGAAGACTTTTATTTATTTATTTATTATTTAATTTGTATCCCGCCCTTCCTCCCAGCAGGAGCCCAGGGTGGCAAACAAAGTTCTGAAAACACTTTAAAACATCATAAAAACAGATCTTAAAATACATTAAAACAAAACAGCGTTAAAACATTTTTTTTTTAAAAAAAACAACTTTAAAAAGGGTTAAAAACATTATTAAAAACATATTAAGCAATTCTAACAAAGATGCAGAATGTGATAGGTCTCAACCTAAAAGGCTTGTTGAAAGAGGAAAGTCTTCAAAAGGCGCCAAAAAGATAGCAGAGATAGTGCCTGCCTAATATTCAAAGGGAGGGACCTTGAATTGGGCTCAGAAATTAATTGGCAGCCAGGGCAGGGCAGAACTGGAGCTATAAACCCAGATGGTCTAGTCCAGCGTTTCCCAGCTAGTGGGCCACCAGATGTTGTTGGACCACAACTCCCATCAGCCTCAGCCAGCATTGCCAATGGCCAAGAAAGATGGGAATTGTGGTCCAACAACATCTGGTGGCCCACTAGCTGGGAAACGCTGGTCTAGTCCCATTCAGTAGTCTGGCTAATCCACTCTGCACTAGCTGCAGTTTCCAAGCCGTTTTCAAAAACAGTCCAACATACAATGCATTGTAGTAATCTAACCTAGACATTACTAGAGCCAAGGCCAGGTCATCCCTCTCCAGACAGGGTCTCAGCTGGGCCAGCTCCCAAAGATGGTAGAAGTCACTCTGTGCCACAGAGGCCACTTGTGCTTCCAAATGATGAGTCTCCAAATACTTCTTCAGGAGGAATGTGACCGCATGTGGAACATATTGCACCTCACCCATCTAGATCAGGGAACCAGGTACTAACCGTTTCTCTGTTTGGTCTGGATGAAGCTTCAGTTTGCCTGCCCTTATCCAGTCCATTACCAAGATTAGATACATGTACATGTTACTATGAATGCATTTTCTCTCAAAACACAGATTTCTAAATGTATTTTGATACATTAGTGAGCTGACACATTTTTGAACTGAGAACTGTTTTGGAACAATTCTGAAGTGTGAAATTTGGTGGAAGAGCTCAGATTCTCACATTAGTCTGGGAGGTGCAAAGACTGAATTCCTCAAGTGTCTCTATTTTCTGTTTAGCAAATCTATGTGTTCTCAGCTTCTGGTTGCTATGCAGGCAGGATGCTGGCAAAATGGGAAGGGTTCTGGGACAGCTGAAGAGACATAAGATTGTCGCCAACTATGTTCTGCTCAGAGTCAATCCACTGAAATTAATGGATCTTAGTTAGTTATGTCCATTAACTTCTATGAGTTCACTCTGAATAGGGCGATCATTGGCTACAACCCATAATCTGCTTTGATCTTGTGTCAGATCTTGTCTAGGTTCACTTTCTTGGTAGAATCAGTCCATTTGGGGGAGAGGAAATTGTTCGGTATTATAAAAATATATACAGAAATAGGAACTAATTTGGTTGGTCCTATTTCTTAGCAGAGTTGTAAAAATACAAGCAGCAGAATGAGAATATAAACCACCCCCACCTTTCTCTATATAAATAACAACAGACGCAATCTTCTTAGATAAAATAAAAGAATATTTACTTACGACCTTTCATATGTTTAGAAGAACATAGGCTCTAGCTTGGAAGAAAGAAAAATATAGAAGTCTCAGTCCATTTTAGTGGTTTGGTATGCATGCTCTCAGAGAGAGCATCTGTGCCATGAGGCCTGTCTCAAAGGTAGGAAGATCAGCAATGGAGGATATTCAAAAATCCCCCAGGACAAAGGAGGAGGAAGTCAGGTAACTAAACCCCACCCATTAGGAAGTTACATCATGGTAAACAGGTACATGGGATATTTCCCAAATATCCCCTTAAAGTGAACATGCAACATTTGCAACAGAAAGTTCACCTCCCCCCTCTACATTTTTGTTCATGCTCCGACACTCCTGCAGTGAAGACAATAGAAAAAGTAGATAGGTTCATCCTGGGATAGCCAACATGGTACCCTCCAGATGTTGCTCGATTAGAAGGGCCAAAGAAGTGCAAGCTCAAAGAGCTGTAATGCTACAAAAGGACTGTAGTGCATTGGTAGAGCACATCCTTGCATGCAAATGGCCCCAGATTCAATCTCTGATGTCTCCAAGTAGGGCTGGTAAAAACTCCAAGGTGAAACCCGGGACAACTGCTGCCACTCTGCGTCAACAATATTGAGCTAGATAGACCATGGGGCTGATGGGAGTTGTAGTCCAACAACATCTGGAGGCCACCATGTTCACCCAGGGTTAGAGTATGGCACACAACTTTATTTATTAATACCGAATCTGCAACTGAAGGTGTTAAAATGACGGCACGCCTGTGTGCAGGCACATTTCCCAAGAAGGTGACATTATATTTCCTGAAGCCCATGGGAACTGGAGTGACTTTCCATGTCCCCAGGTACTTTATCAAGTGTCCTTGTCATTTACAAACCCCATACTTTGATTCTGAGCCAATGCACTCCTTGAATCATTACAGTAGGGCTGTGCGTGGCCCCACATCTGATTTGAGGCCCAATCTCGCACTTGAGATGGGCCCCTACCTGGGCTGATCTAGGGCCGCCCCAACCCCAAATGGATTTGGGGAGCAACTTTAATTTTTATTTAGGGTTTTAAATCCCTGATTAAATGTATGGTTGGGAGGGGGGGAGGGGAAGTAGATGTTGCATCTCCTACCACCCCACACACCTCCTGACCACACTGCAGAGTGCAACATTGAACCTTCCACTCACCAGCTGGTGAGCAGAGAGTGCGATCCTGCTAGGTGCTGCATCACAATGGGGGGTGGGTGGGGCTACAGCCTGCAAGATTTCTGCACGCCAGCTGGCGGGCAGAGGGTTTGATCATGTCTGGTTTGGTTGGGAACAGGAGTGCACAGCCAAAGCACAGTGTGTGACTGTTGGAAAGCCCTGTTGTAAGCAGCCCAGCATTGCTCTTTCAACCTTGCAGAGGCTGCCTGCCTGTCCTTCTTCCCCCATGCTGCCCACCTGCCCTGCCCTTTGACAGCACTGGATCGCAACAGCTGGGCCAACCCATCCCAAGGTGATTCAGGACTATCTCAACCTGATCTGAAACAAAGCTCAACTCCACTCAAATTGGCCCCGTTTGGGCCAGATCTGGTGCATAACCCTAATTCTCAGTCCCCACACATTGGGTTCATTAGAATGAAGGAAATAGCAGAATCTTAAAAAAAAAAAAAAAAAAACCCTACCTGCAATCTGGCAACTTCTGGCAAGGAAGTTGAACTTGCATTGAAGAAAACTGGCAACCACCACACACGTCTGGAGTAGAGAGCATAATTGTTTCCACCAGCAGCAAATTCAGTCTTCTTATTCCTCTCCTCCTTGCCCCAATTGCCAAAATACCACCAACATATATATATATAGAAGGGGGGGCACCTGTGAAGAGGGTGGGAAAGTTGGGGGAGGAGATTTCAGCTCAGCACTAGTCACAATGGTTACCTGAATATAAGAATCATGGCAAATCTAAGATAAAAAGTGGTTCACATGTTCAGATAGGTTTGGTATTGAAGCTGCCTCCTTTTATAAGCTATTTGAATCCATTTTGAAACGATTTTGTAATGAATCACCACTATAGCAGCAACTTTGGCAGAAAACAGATTCTACATTCCAGAAGCTGTCAGATATTTGGGAAACAATGATCAAAGGGGATGCTGATGGCCATAATTTGGGGACTGAGAGCTAGAGTGCAGCTATTCAGGGCTATTGATATAGAGTGCAGAATAGGAAGTAGATGGTACAGAATAGATGAGAAGAACGTAAGGAGAGCTTTACTGGATCAGGGCAGTGGCCCATCTAGTCCAACAATCTGTTCTTACAGTGGCCAACCAGGTGCCCATGGGAAGCCTGCAAGCACCATCTGCTAGTCACCATTTCTGGGGCTAGAAACTACTGCAATTTCTTTTATTTATTTATTATTATTATTATTAATTTGTTGCTTACTACAAAAATGTCTCAAAGTGACTTACAATTACAAAAGCATACATAATACAATTTTAAAATACCTCAACATAAAATAAAGTAAATATTTTTTAAAAAAATCATTGACTCAAAGTGCTCATTGTGCAATCACATAAAAAGGACAAATCCTACCCTACTGAAGATAAACACCAAATACAGGCTTGGGTATAATCACAGCCTATAACCCCAATGAAGACCCAAATTCCTCAGTGAACACCTAAAGTTGGTAATGATGGTGTCAGGGGCATCTCTCTGGTGAGGGCATTCCATGGTTGGGGAGCGACCACTGAGTTGGTCAGTTGTCATGTTACCACTCTCCACACGTTCCTCTGAAGGGACACATGAAGAATGGCCTCAGATGATTAATTCAGGGTCTAAGAAGGTTCATACGGGAAGAGGCAGTCCCTGAGGTACTGGGGTCTTGAGCTCCATAAAGCCTGATAAGTCAAAAGCATCACTTTGAATTGATTTTATGATTTTATGCCTTCTACGTTAAATTTTACCCTTGTAGTCCCCTTTAATACCACTCCCTATATATATATGTATATATGTGTCTGTGTATTGTATTTTATGTATTTTAATTGTATCTTATGTATTCTAATGTTTTTTGTGATTTTATTGTTTACAATGTTATTATGTACGTGTTTGATTTTATTTTTGTAAGCCGCCCTGAGTGCCCTATTATAGGGTAGAAGGGTGGGATAGAAATATTTTAAATAACAAACAAATAAATAAATAAATAAATTGAGCCCAGAAACTAATTGGCAGCCAATGCAGTTGGGTCAGGATCAGGGCAGGGTTATATGATCAGACCTCCTGTTCCCAGTCAACAATCTGGCTGCTGAATGCTGCATTAGTGGCAGCTTCTGAACTGTCTTCAAAGGCAGCTCCACGTATATCACTTTGCAGTAATCAAACCTAGAAGATGCACACAACAGGCACCCTCATCTTTTCTCTCCTGTAACGTCCAGTCTTACAACATGTGTGATGCAACATCATTATACTCAGCATTTCTTGGTCCCTACGGATCAAGTTCTGTCACTCCACTTCACAGGCTGCAGCTTGTAGGGAGGCAGTGTGGTCAATGTTGAACCGATGTTGAAATTCTAACTCAGTGATGCAGCTCTAAGGCTGGGCTGAAATCCTCCCTTGCAACATTAGGACTGCTTTTCTGCTGCTTTCTTGAAGGAGAGGGGAGAGGAATTTATTTGACATTTTTGGAAGTGGTGGCTGGTTGAGTAACTTACTGGGTTTTTTCTCAGTAAGTGTGGCAGGTCGGAAGTTTGGAAATATCCTTGTACCACTTCCTCCTGCTTAAACTTCATAGAAAACCTTGGAAATGAAGCGATGCAATGTGAATGCAGGACATTCCAGGAAGTGCAGAGTTTATGTATTAAAATAAATAAGTAAATAAACTTGAAACTTGGAAATGTGGTGACACCACATCAAATAGTTTATATTTCTAGATGTTTCAGGACACAGAGAGTAGGATGAGTTCTGAGCCACACATCCTCCATAAACTCTCATTCCAACTCACTGTACTATTTAAAGTACTGCATTTTCTAATATAGATTCAGTAAGAAGTCATTTTTCCAACTGCCACCTGGAGGAGGGTGCTGTTATTTTGAGGCATCCCAAGTGGTTTTAAGCAGGGAGTCAAACCATTACATGGGAAGGGCCATAACTCAGAGGCAGAACATCTGCTTTGCACGCAGAAGATCTCAGGTTCCATCCCTGGCAATGAGAACATTCTCTGCATGAAACCCTGGAGAGCTACTGCCAGTCAGTGTAGTCATTACTGAACTAGATGGACCAATGGCTAGCCTTAGTATAAGGCAGCTTCCTTTGAAGGACATGAAGACAATGAAAGACAATCGCCCAATGCTATTCTCTGAAAACAACCTTGGAGATAGGATCAGAACCACTGTAAAACAGTGCCTCCCATACCCATCTCACCATGGTCGATGGTATCAAAAGCCGCTGAGAGATCAAGGAGCAGTAACTGGGTCGCACTCCCCCTGTCCTTCTCCTGATAAAGGTCATCCATCAGGGCAACCAAGGCTGATTCAGTCCCATAACCAGGCCTGAACCCAGACTGGGATGGGTCAAGATAATCTGTTTCTTCCAAGAGTACTTGCAATTGCTGTGCCACAACCCTCTCAAGCACTTTCCCTAAGAAGAGGGTATTTGCGACCGGTCAGTAATTGTCACAAACCAATGTGTCCAAGGTGGGCTTTTTCAAGAGCTTTGGATCACTGATTCTTTCAAGGAGGCTGGAACCACTCTCTCCAACAACGATGTGTTGACCACACCCTGGATCCACTCGGTCAACCCCCTTCGGCAAGCTTTAATAAGCCAAGAAGGGCAAGGGTCAAGAGGATATTGCTGGCCGCGTCATCACAAACACCTTGTCCATGTCATCAGGCCACATCAACTGAAACCATTTCCAAGAAGTTGCAGCAGACATTGCACTGGACACCTCACTGAGGACTTCAGTAGATGTGGATGAGGCATAAAGATTGCGACGGAGGCTAGCAACTTTACCCTCAAAGTGCCTTGCAAACAATTCACAGTGGGCCTCCAAAGGATCTACTACTCTATTTCCTAGAATTGATGTTAACAGACCCCTGACAATACGGAAAAGTTCCAATGGATGGCTACTTGAGGATGTGATGGAGACAGAGAGGTGGGACTTCTTTGCCGCCCTCACCGCCACACAGTAGGCACAGTTATGATGTTTTACTTGTGCCCAATCAGCCTCACAGCATGTCTTTTGCCACTTGTGCTCTAGCCCTCATCCAGCCTGTTTCATTGCCCTTAACTCACTGGTGTACCAAGGTGCAAACCAGGCTCCACAATGCCGGAGAGGGCACTCAGGGGCAATTGTGTCAAGAGCCCAATGTGCCTCGTTGTTCCACAGCATGACAAGGGCTTCAACAGGGTCACCTGCTGTATCTACTGGGAACTCCCCCAGGGCATTCAGGAATCCTGTGGATTCCACTAGTCTTCAGGGGTGGACCATCTTAATCTGTCCACCACCCCTACAGGAGAAGATCAGAGCCATAAGTCTAAACCTCACCAGGAAGTTTACTCAGTAAGAATAGGAAGTCTCGATGTGGTTAGCTTTTTGGGTAGGCTAGAATGAGAATCGGAAACCAGAAGCACAGAAATCTTAAGTAAACACCTAGGGACTTGCTGGGACACTCATAAACAGTACATGTGCCTGACGTCTGGGGGGTGAAGGCCAAAGTCATAGTATCATAGAATCATATAATCGTAGAGTTCAATGGGGCCTATAAGGCCATCCAGTCCAACCCCCTGGGAATCCAAATTAAAGCATACCTGTCCAGCTGCCTCTTGAATGCCTCCAGTGTTGGAGAGCCCACCACCACCCTAGGTAATTGCTTCCTTGGCCGTACCGCTCTAACATTTAGGAATTTTTTTTTCTGATGTCACATGTGGAGAATGGGGATGGTGAGAGACTGCAGTTGAGGTACACCACCATATATGGAATCTGAATTGGGCTGAATTCTAGTATATTCCTAGTCTGTGCATCTGCAGAATTTCAGCGCAAACCACTTGTGTCGTGACCCACAACCCAGAGCCCATGCATTGAACACTAGGGCCAGGGGAGGACAAGGCTCCAGCTCCATCAAAAGGAGAACTGCCAGGACTGTCTTTGGTCAGAAAAAAGGGGGTACAGTCTGGCCACCCCACTCTTATTCAGAGGAGGAATCTCCCCAGCCCCACAGGGGACTGCAGAATAAGGTGAGGGCCCTTTAGCAGGCAGACAGCTGGATGACCACACTGCAAGCCCAGTCAACACTATAAGACTTCAGTGGTGCCAAGGTGTTTGCAGAGATAACAGCAAAGCTACCTCAGCAGGAGTCTTGGAGTGTGCTACGGTCCTGCTGGTACTCTGGGTATCTTGAAGCCCAGCCTTGGTCTGTTGAGGAGACATTGCCTGGCTTCCTCTGAGAGCCTCGATCTCCCACAGGACAGGATAGACCGGTTTCAGAATCCAGCTATAATATAGCATCCCATTCTACCTCAGTTGGACCTTGGACACCTCTCTGTTTTGTCCAAAGGGCTATTTCTTTGATTTGGGGTTGCTTTTGTTTTCTTTCCAAAAGAAGGTTCCCAAATTGAGCTGAAGTAGCGGGCATTTTGCATCCTCCCCTTAAAAGAAAAGAATAGTGGGGAGCAGGGTGCCAACCATTTTAAAGGACAATATTCCCTTAATGCCAATTCTGTTGGAGTGCATGATGGCTCAGTTCTGTGAGCACCACTTGCATTTCACTCTTTGGGAGGTGAATGTGGGAGAATAGATGGTCCCAGTTGGTCACTGGCTCCTAATGACCCTTATAATAGACCTGTTTTGCTTCCCCAGTTCACAGCTTCCAGGCACAGCAAGTCCCATTCCAATATAGCACACTCTATCAGGCCCAGTTCATGCCAAGGTAGCTGGGCACTTTGCAAACACAACATCCTGAATAAAATAAGGACTCCCCTACACATCAACAAGAAAAAGGATAAGAATAAGAACTCACAGTCATCCAGTGAAAGTGATAAGCAGTAGATTCAGGAAAGTCTAAAAAAAAAAAAGCTTTTTCACACTGGGAATGGCTATCTAAAGAACCCCCCTCAACCATAGCCTTGAGAAGAGATAACTGAGGGGAGATACGATAGCACTGTTCAAGTACTTGAAAGGTTGCCACACTGAGGAGGGCCAGGATCTCTTCTTGATTGTTCCAGAGTGCAGGACACGGAATAATGGGCAGCCAGGAAGCCAGATTTCAGCTGAACATCAGGTGAAACTTCCTAACTGTTAGAGTGGTAACTGTTAGAAACAATGAAACCAATGACCTTGGGAGGTGATAGGCTCTTCAACGTTGGAGGCATGCCAATGTTTCGAGGAGGCATGATGTAGTAGTAATGGCGGACTTCAATTATCCTGATATCTGTTGGGAGGCAAATTCTGCCAAACACAGCCCCTCCAAGAAATTCCTGACTTGTGTTGGAGATACCTTTCTCCTACAGAACGTGGAAGAAGCAACCAGAGGATCAGCTATCCTGGACTTGATTCTAACCAATGGAGATGATTTGGTGGATGAAGTGGCAGTTACAGGAACTCTGGGGGAAAGTGACCACACCATACTTGAATTCTTGATTTTAACAGAAACGAAAGCTGAGAGTAGCCATATGCACACCCTGGACTTCAGGAAAGCTGATTTTAACAAACTCAGAACAATTGTAAGTACGGTCCATGGCAAGTGACCCTAATGAGAAAAGGAGTCCAAGATGGGTGAGAGTTTCTAAAAAAGGAAATTGCACAAAAAGTGCACATAAAATTGTGTATTTTATATAAAAGATGAAGCTACAAAATGTATATTCCTACTGGTGAATGCATTGGAAAGCAGTTAGAAGTGTGTGTTTTAAATGAAGGGTATGTTTTAGTAGAAAAGTGTCCATAAAATGCAGAGAATGGTGTGTTTTGAGTGTCCTAACCCAGAATTTCACCTGGCACTGATTACGATGCTTTCAGCTCCAGGCAAATACATTTTTTTTAATGCCCTGACATTCTAACACGCTGTATAGTTGGCTTTAATGGCTTCTATGATTTTGCTTGTTTGGGAGAGGCTGCTGTTTCTGTCATATTATTAATGGAAATGCCCTCTCGAAATTCTTTACCTTGTTTGTGGACAGAGAAATGTTGGGGAACCCCTTCACCAGGGGGAGTTCTCCAGTAGCGTCTCAGGACTCACCACTGACAGTGATGGTAGCCCAAATTCTTTCCTTATTTTTCCTGAGAAATTTTCTTTCTTTCTGATGGTGCAAGAGGCAACAGGTTTACTGTTAAGGATGGGACGGGGATTGATTGGGAAAGGATGAGAAAAGACTGGAAACAAACAGCAGATATATATGAGAAAGGCTGGGTAGGGTACTGAAGGATAAACAAAAGACAAGCTGAACAAATGTCACCAAACTCCATCAAGCTCTTTCTAATCTTCAAAGAACTTGTGAATGAGTAAAGCAATTTTTTCTTACTGGGGAGAAGGCAGCAGAGGTGGGAGTGGAGCCTGGAACTCCTGGATACCGGATGAAACATTGTCTCTGGCTGGAAATGAAAGTGAATCTATCAATCCCAGAATTACCTGGGAGCCAGTTGTGAGTTTTAAGAGTTTTACCATGTCTTCTCCCAAGCACAGTGACTGGAGAGTGTTGGGTGAGATTCTAGTCCTGGATTGGAAGCTGGAGCTGTCAATGAACAAAGTCCAGCTTCCTTCCCACCCTCTCCCCCTCCCAAGTGTTCTTATATGGTGGTGTAATTCCAACACTTTAGAGACAGGTTGGCTGGCTTTATTTGAGAGGTCCCCCCCCCCAACTCTGGATCTGTCCATATCACTCTTGGTCCACCTGACTCACTCCGAACCAATCCAGAGCTACCTTGACTCATTTCAGTCTGGCCCCACGTCAGCCCACTTTGCTTTGGGATTTGGCCAGATCAGTCAAAATCAAAGCCCTACTTTCTAATACAAACTGAAGCTGCCATTTATTATTTATTTATTTATTAAACTTGTATACCGCCCCATAGCCGAAGCTCTCTGGGCGGTTTACAATAACTAAAAACAAATACAATTTAAAATACATCTTTTAAAAACAATTTAAAACACAATTTAAAAATTTAAAACAATATAAAACACTTGCTAAAATGCCTGGGAGAAGAGGAAAGTCTTGACCGGCGCCGAAAATAATAAAATAATAAAATTTAATTTATGTGTCGCCTATCTGGCCGATGGCCACTCTAGGCGACGTACATGTAAACAGTTAAAACACAATGTGATAAAATACATTAATACAATATATAAACAATACAGCAGCAACAACAATATTAGTGCAGGGTAAGAGGCATTTCAGTCATAAAAGTTAACCCACCCCGGAAATCCCAAAGGCCTGTTGAAAGAGCCTGGTCTTTAAGGCTTTATGAAATACATTTAGGGAAGAGGCGTGCCGTAGATCTTCTGGGAGGGAGTTCCAAAGGGTGGGGGCCGCCACTGAGAATGCCCTCTCTCTAGTTCCCGCCAATCTCGCTGTTTTTGTCGGTGGGATTGAGAGAAGGCCCTGTGTGGCTGATCTTGTCGGGCGGCATAATTGGTGGCGTTGAAGGCGCTCCTTTAGATAAACTGGGCCGAGACCGTATAGGGATTTAAAGGTTAATACCAACACCTTGAATTGGGCCCGGAAGACAACTGGAAGCCAGTGTAGATCGAACAACACTGGTGTGATGTGATCCCGGCGGCGACTGTTCGTAAGTAGTCGAGCCGCCGCGTTTTGTATAAGTTGTAGTTTCCGGACCGTTTTCAAGGGTAACCCCACGTAGAGCGCATTACAGTAATCCAATCGAGAGGTGACCAGGGCGTGTACTACCAGTGGGAGCTGATGAATAGGAAGGTAGGGTTGCAGCCTTCGTATGAGATGTAGTTGATACCAGGCTGCCCGGCTCACTGCCGAAATCTGAGCCTCCATGGACAGCCTGGAATCAAGCACAACCCCAAGGCTGCGGACCTGGTCCTTCAGGGGTAGACTCACCCCATTGAACTTCAGGTCAACATCTCCCAACCTTCTCTTGTCCCCCACGAGTAGCACCTCGGTCTTATCGGGGTTCAACTTCAGCTTGTTCCTTCCCATCCATCCACTCACGGATTCCAGGCACTTGGACAAGGTCTCCACAGCCAACTCTGGTGAAGATTTAAACGAGAGATAGAGCTGAGTGTCATCCACATATTGGTGACACTGCAGCCCAAATCTCCTAATGATTGTCCCCAGCGGCTTCATATAAATGTTAAATAGCATGGGAGAGAGGATAGAGCCCTGTGGCACACCACAATTGAGAGCCCAAGGGTCTGAAACTTCATCCCCCAATGCTACCTGTTGGTACCTATCAGAGAGAAAGGAACGGAACCACTGTAATACAGTGCCTCCAATTCCCAATCCCTCCAGGCGCTGTAAAAGGATACTGTGGTCGACAGTATCAAAAGCCGCTGAGAGATCGAGGAGGACAAGAAAGGTGAATTCTCCCCTATCTAATGCCCTCCTCATATCATCTACCAGAAAAGGTAACAGTGTTGGCACCAGGCTCATCTCGTCAGAATTATCATTCCATAATTTGGGGGCCACCACTGAGAAGGCCCTCTCCCTTGTTGCCACCCTCCAAGCTTCCCTCGGAGGAGGCACCCAGAGGAGGGCCTTTGATCTTGAACATAGTGTACGGGTGGGTTCGTATCGGGAGAGGCGTTCCATCAGGTATTGTGGTCCCAAGCCGTGTAAGGCTTTATAGGTCAATACCAGCACCTTGAATTGAGCTCGGAAACATACAGGCAGCCAGTGCAAGCGGGCCAGAATCGGTTTTATATGGTATGCCAGCTACAGTTGTTCCTGGATGGGGTAGCTTGGCCACAGGGATCCATGCACTGGCTGTAGTTAAGGAAAACCAATGTGAACATTCTTAAGAGAATAGGATGTGTCTTATAGTCCTTACAGTGGACAGAGACAGTCCTCTATTTAAAGGAGTCATTTGTTTGATGGGATAGCCAGGCCAGTTTAAAGATAAGGAACTCTAAGAAGGAAAATAGCATGGGCTCATCCATTGTTAGCACCAGGACAGCATGCAGGTCAGTTAGTCACAGTCGTCCCCACAATCGTGGGATGTATTGTATGTCTAGTTAAACTGGAGTAATCATTAATTTGCATCTGTTCATATGAATCAGAGCATGCATGATTTTATGCACATGCTTTTTTGGGTGACACACTTCATTTTTGTGTGCTATGCGTAAGTGGCCATCCTGCAAGGCAAGGCTAGGGAGCCGTCTTCAACCCAAGCACCACATTGCCTTTTGGGTGCAACAAGCCAGAGGTGGGCAGGCCCAGAGGCATTCTAGCCGTGCAGGTTTCTGCACACTTGTACCTCTCCATCCAGGAACTATTACAGCCAAGGACACAGTTGTATTAAAAATGACTCCGTTCTTTGCTCTGGTCATAAGAAGGAGCCGGACAGCAGTTTTAAAGGTAAAAGTAAAAAAAAAAAATTTATTATAAAAAGAAAGGCACTCACACACTCAGCAACAGTAGTTGTGTGGGCGCAGTTGACGCCCATTGTGCTCCGGTATTTATACCCTCAAGTAAACAACTTCCAGGAAGAACTCCATATAAGGCAATTCTACAGTACTACACCTTTGGATGCCTAACATCCAGTTTGCAGCAGCCCAGCAGACCTGACACACTTCCGGTCATCCTCAGATTACTAATACTGGCATACTTCTGGTTATTCACTGATCACAAGCTACCCACTCCCTGAGTAAGTGATCAGCTTAGACTCCTGAGATGGCGGATAAAAGACATCCGTTGTAAACTGGAGGTGCTAAGTCATAAAGGAATAACACTCAGGGAAGTGCTATTTTCCCACAGCATCCAACAACACATTCCAGCAAAAGCCCTCATGGAGGACACAGGACTGGGTCAGTCAAGGAGAAGGTCTGGGAAGAAGAGGTGGTGTGGTTGCATCTGTTCACTTCCTTTTGCAAAAATGTCTCAAAGTGACTTACAGAATATTTAAAGATATTCAACAACTTGTCAACCTTTTAGAGCCATATACATAAAATAAAGGCGGGAAAGCTCCCTGGGGAGAGTGTTCAGGGCCAGATAGAAAGGTATGGTGGGCCACATCCCAGGGCTGAGATCCCACATTTCTGTTGAAGCAGAATGATCTTTTTCTTCATATATTAAATTAGAGTCAAATTAGATTTGGAAGAGACTGAGAGTCTCTTGCTCAAAGGACCACAAGAATATATTCTGGTCTCAAGGGGACTTAACCCTCACCCACCCACCACTTTTCATTAGCTGCTTTTCTAGGCAACCTCTGGGAAAAGAAAGGTGACCACGCTAGCCAATAGCATCACCACAACGCTTAATGAGAGCAGTCTTTTTGTCCAAATTTCGCCCTCAGAAAATCCCCAGTTACTCCAGATTTTGCTGCCTCTGAGTGAGACAGCAACTCTGGGGGAGTGTTTGTGATATAGTTTGACTCTGACACACACACACACACCAATCTAGTTTGGTCCTCAGAAGTCTCCAAGGCCTATGAACTCACTTTTCCTTCTGTGATACAAATCTGTCCTGTGTCTTAACAGGAAGGTTTCTCACCAGACTCTTTCGATTTAAATAATGCAAATAGATACCGAAATACTTCAATGTTTTTTCTGACATTTTCCTATCCAAACATAATTACCTCTCATTATTCAAATATTTTTAATAAAAAATACTCTTAACAAACCCTGTCTACATGAATTATCTCTATTTAATTATGTATACATTTATAAATAGCAGTCGGATTAGTATTTAACAGTATTTTTATTAGAGCATATTATAGGAGCATTTGCATATCAAAAATTGTTACCTAACGAGCAGAAGGGTAGGTTTATTATTATCAATCAGAATGTTTCCTGGGGGAGAATGCTTGGTGGGGCACAGAGGGGGAGGGAAGAATCATCTTGCCTAATGAGTGAATCCAGCTATTCTGAATGTAAAGCATGTTTAGCTTCAAGGCATACGATGGCTGAGAAAATCAACATGGTACCCAAGGCTACTTTAATTTGCCTCACCTGTAGAGGGTGGAGCCAAGACAGTCAACCAGATCAGGGTTGGAGAACATTTCTTCAACCCTCCAAGGCAACCTCCTGGGAGCCACATACCAGAAATAAGGCCAGAAGCATAAATGGGCAGAGAAACAAATATGCATTTTACTTTTGTACCATAGAGAAAAATCAACTCATTTGAAATGTGGTGCTGGAGGAGAGCTTTGCAGGTACCATGGACCATGAAAAAGACAAATAATTGGGTGTTAGGACAAGTTAAACCAGAACTGTCACTAGAAGCTAAAATGATGAAACGGAGGTTATCATAATTTGGACACATAATGAGAAGACATGATTCATTAGAAAAGACAATAATGTTTGGAAAAACAGAAGGGAGTAGCAAAAGAGGAAGGCCAAACAAGAGATGGATTGATTCCATAAAGGAAGCCACAGACCTGAACTTACAAAATCTGAACAGGGTGGTTCATGACAGATGCTCTTGGAGGTCGCTGATTCATAGCATCGTCATAAGTCATAATTGAGTTGAAGGCATACAACAACAACCATAGCCTAGCTTCTACACATACTCACATACCCCTCTCTGTCCTCCACCAAGGCAAGCAAGAAGCATGATCAGAGTTCAAGGACAAAGTCCGGCCAGGCAAAGACACTCAAGGAGGGTACAGAGCAGGGCCAGTCAGGGGTCTGTCCTGTGGAGAAGGGGCATGACCTGGGTGGGTCACAAGGGCCAGATAGTGTACAGTAGGGCCAGATCAGCATGACAGAAGTATATAAAATGATGCATGGCATGTGAAAAGTGGATAAGTTTGTTTTCTCTCTCTCATAACACTAGAACTCGTGGACATCCAATGAAGCTGAATGTTGGAAGATTCAGAACAGACAAAAGGAAGTACTTCACACAGCTCATAGTTAAACTGTGGGATTTGCTCCCACAGGAGGCAGTGATGGCCACCAACTGGGGGGGCTTTAAAAGAGAGTTAGACACATTCATGGAGGATGAGGCTATCAATGGCTACTAGCCATGATGGCTGTGCTCTGCCTCCTTAGTCAGAGGTGGGATGCATCCAAATATGGGTTGCTGGAAACCCCAGGAGGGGCGCAGTTGCTCTTGCACTCAGGTCCCACTTGTGGGCTTCCCTTTGGGGTGTCTGGTTGGCCACTGTGGGAACAGGATGCTGGACTAGATGGGCCACTGGCCTGATCCAGCAGGCTCTTCTTGTGTTCTTATGTTAGAGTCATATGAAAGTCTGAATTTGTCCCCCAGGCCTGAGGCTCCCCATTCCTGATCTACATTAATATCTCCATAACAACCTTTCAAGAAGAGGGAGCAGCTGTAGCTTCCACACCAATGTTGTCCTTTTGTTCCACTTTCCCATCTCCTATATGAATCGATGAACCAATCAATTAATACAAACCCAGTTTATACATAGCGTGTGGCCAAAATGGACAAGAAGGGACACACTTTCAGTGTTTTGCTAACCATGAGGCCACTTGTGATGCCTTAAAGCCAATTCAGAGGGTACTGATGAAACATTTCCCTCACTCTGATTAGGCATCATGGTGACACCAGAACTGTCCAAGGTCCTGCATGCTCTTAGCTTGATCCAGACTTGTTTCTGGAGACTGCTTGTTTCTCCTGAAGGTTTGAAGCACTCACAGAACTGGACAGATTGGGAGAGCTGGGGCTAAGGCTAAGAGCATGTAAGGCCATGCAGCCAGTTCATTCAGCATCTTGGCCACTACTGTGCAACAGCTCTCAAGTAAAGGGCTCACTCAGGGGAAATCACTGCGGGGTAGAAAGAGGTGCTTGAGGGAGGAAATGAGGGGGAGGATCCTCGTAATTAGAAGAAAGCAGTATTGTAGTGAGGTAGTGGAGGTAAACTCCCTCCCTCTCCCCAGTTACCCCAGTCATTCAGAGAGAACTTATCTCTAGAGCCTTTGCTATTTGTGAACTGGTCCCTGAAGAAGGACCTGAAAGGGGTGTGTGTGTGCAAGACTGAGGTATCACCATAACTTCACCCCTCATCTGGATGCAACGTCTCGCCTGGCGTCTCCAGAGTGACAGAGTGACTGGCTTGCTCGTTAATGAATGAATTAAAGCCAAGAGCACAGGAGACAGGCTGATTCATAAACAAATTATGCCAAGCTGTAACATTGCCAGGTAAGGAACCAGCAGCTAATTTAAAAGTCTGAATCAAGCTTTAAGGAGCACAAGAAGGACTGGGATATCTTAAGGGCAAATGCTGGAAGGGAAAGCAATGAACACAATAACAAGCCGAGAAAATGGGACACAAACACACACAAGGTAAACCAGGAGGCCAAATTCAGGGGTGGAGGATGTAGAAGAAACTTTTCTTTTGAAGACAGTATTATTCAGAAGAACAGGGGAGATAAACAAATAGAGGAGCCTAACCAAATGGAGAGGCACACGAGCTGTGAATCTAAGAAAAGATTTATAGGGCTGAGTCCCTCAGAATGAAGGTGAATGAAAATGCTTACAAAAATGAAAAAAAAATGTCACAGTTCATCATGGTGCATCTGCAAAGATGCAATGCTCAGAGCGACAGGTGGCTGAATATAATCCCTAATTGCCATGGCCCTGGGGTCAGACTCCCCTTCTTCAGAGGATGAGGGATTCAGAGAGGGTGAGGAAATTGCCCTTGGGACCAGTCCCAGAAGCATCCAAGTGCCAGCTGGAAGCACTCTCCCAAGATGTACCCATGGTGCCACTATCCCTCCTTCCCATTGCTCTCCTCTGACTCAGACAAATCCAGCCCTAGTGCAACCAGAGTCTCAAACTCATTCCAATAAATTTATGTTGAAATATTTCTTAATCACCAAAGGTCCCAGGGTGTTGTGGGAAAGTGTGAACAAAGCTAATGCACACGACATATGGGCATAGTGTTAAGACCAACAAATGCACACAGTGACACACCACAGTGCTAGAGGTGAACATTATTGTACCATTAACATTCATGGTGAGGAGTGTGCAATCTTCCTCTTCTTTTTGGCGATCACTCATGACCGAGTAAGATTGTCTTCCAAAATATAGTCTTTAACAATGGATCCGTCTGAATCTGTATCCACTGCTGATGTACCAGACCATGACTAGGGGTTTCTGGATTTCACAGTCCTGCCCCTGTCGCCATTTGCCGATTGCCCTGGGACTTTTGTTATGGAAGACGCCTGTGCGTGAATTTGTTTTATGTGGGGAGATCGGTGCACCACGATCAATACACAAGCTTGACAGAAAAAGGCTTTGATCCAATGGCATGGGTACCATGGTGACTGGAAGTCCTTTATCTGCTGCAGCCTTCACAGCCGTTGTAACATACACATTGTTATCCTCCGCCTGTTCTGCCGTTGAGGACTTTCTTGGATCATTCTTTGTCTGGTTCCTCTCCCTTGACCTTACTGCCATGGGTGACCCTGCTGGGAGTACATGACTCCCGATGGCATCACTCACAGGGTTCATTGGAACACGCAAGCCCACTCACCACTATCTAACATTCAACAGAAGGACCAAGAGAGGCAGGAAAAAACAGGGCAGGAAACTATGATTGTTTCATTCGCATGTGTCTGCTGCTGGAATTGCACTTCCACCTCTCTCTGAATGAGAGAAGCTACACCAAACCCGTCAGATCTTCCCACATCAACAGGCTTAGATACCATGTTGGAGACATGACTTGAGAGCTCAGCCTCTGCTCCTTTAATGACCAACCTGGCAAAATTCATTAATGGTCAAAATCCATTAATGCACCAGTTGGTGCATTAATACAGGATCTATACAGGATCCAGCTCCCCATACAGGATCTAGCTCCAAAGGATCTAGCTCCAAGTCTGGTGAAATCAACCTGGGGTGCAAACTGGAGTAACAGCAGTCGGGCATGGAACAAGAATCATAAGCAGCCATTAGTGATTCTGGCTAGCCATCCCTCCCCCATGCACTATTTATGTATAATTAGACTTTTTTTAATGCTGTTCCATTCACCAGCATTTTGTATGCATTTTTTCAATAAAATACATATTTTTGTGCACACTGTTTACACACTGAAAATGCATAGCAAAATCCAGAGAAGTGTGTACTCCTATTGAGAGTTGTGTTTCAATGTTCAAGCATGTTTGGGAATGTCAGTTTGGGTCAGTCAATTTTTTAAAAATTGGACCAAATAAATTATTTCCCCATTCCCAGATGCAACAAACATATTTTTACTCTCTACTAAGGGCTGCCCTGGTGCAAACACAAAGAAATCTTTCCAAAAGAATTGGTCAGTCTTTGCTGCTTCCCTTCTCTACAATGTCTGTGCTATGAAAAAAAATATTGCTCTCTGGCAAAACCTAACAAGATGGATTTCCCAGGAGTGTAGCCATCACACTTCCAGGAAAGGCTAGGTCTTGCTTATGTTTCTGTATACTTGCATAAATCACAAGGAATGTTATTGCTAAATCCATTGTTCTAATGTTCATCACAGAGAAGTGGAGACATGTCAGTAAATATTTATTAGACTGCAGTAATTTTTGCCCTCATGTTGGGTACAGTCCAACTGGAAATAAGCATATTTTGAGTTTAATGGGAGAGTTGACTGTAGTGATGAGTAACATGAATTGTGTAGCCACTAGTGAAAGTAGGCATTTAATTCCCTTTCTCCATAGTATCTTGGGCACAAGATATTATGGAGTTCCATAATATTTTGGACTACAATTCCCACCATCCCTGACCATTGGCCTCATTGGCTGGGACTGACTAGAGTTGATCTAGAGAGGGCATCACATTGGATACCCTTGGACTAGGATCACTTACCCATGAGCTGATGGCATTTCTCAATCTCACATCATTGGTTGCCATAGGCAAGGAAGAGTTAAAACACAACACCATGACAGCTGGACATGGATTACTTCTACAACACAGTAATGAGAGGAAATGGAGAATTAAATGTGTTGTTACTGTTTGCAATAGTGGTCACATGTTTGATGTAATGTCTCAATCTAGCATAAATCTCTCTTTCAAGTTTGCTAGCATAGTTAAGTACTGCAGACTGCAGAAACCTAGAAGGTATAGCCCTGGGCTGACTCACAGATCTCTAGACATCTTACCTTATACCCCAGCATGCACCGCCCCCCATGGATGATGGGGAGCCCAGGGCAGCAAACAAAGAACAAAAGATTAAAACAACTTAAAGCATCTCTAAAACAAAACATCTTAAAAACATTTTAGAAATAAAACATCTTAAAAAGCAATTCCAACACAGACACAGATAAGGTCTCTACTTAAAAGGCTTATTGAAAAAGGAAGGTCTTCAGTAGGCACAGAAAAGATAACAGAGATGGTGCCTGTCTAATATTTAAAATGTAAATGTACTGCTTTCAAGTCGATTACGACTTATGGCAACCCTATAAATAGTGTTTTCATGGTAAGCAGTATTCAGAGGTGGTTTACCATTGAGCTTCATGGCTGTGTGGGGATTTGAACCCTGGTCTTCCAGGTCGTAGTCCAACAACTTAACCACTACACCACACTGGCTCTCTGTGTAATATTTAAGGGGAGGGAATTGCAAAGTGTCTGTACTACAACACTAAAGGTCCTCTTCCTGTGTAGTGCAGAAAGGACTTCCTGATCAGTTGATTGGCACTGACAACAAGCCCCACTTCCAGAATTGGCTACACTGTCCCACCCAACCATCAAAGTTGTCTGATGGAAAGTTGGGGAATTAAGGAAGTGGCCCACTGGCTTGATCCATTCCCCTAATCCTGGTCTAGACAGTATGAAGCTATATGGACCAGCGGTTTGGTTTTGAACAAGTCAAATTTCTATCACATCCATGGCTTTTAACCAATTAAACTGAAACCAACTTGTCTTACCCTCTCTCCCCACACCAAACAAAGAAACATTTCTGGTTAACATGCTCTGTTAGCTACTATCCTTGCTGGAGCACTCAATTAGAAGGTTCTCAGTGTAGGGTGGGGGTTGAAATTGTTTTAACAACTTTTGTAGTGTGAATCTAAAAGACCACCATACGTTTCTCTCTCCCTACCACCAATTTGTTTTGTCAGTGCAAGGTGTTGTTGGTGCCTCTCCAGCTTCTAAGAGCATGATAAAACAAAACATCATGGCATATTTTAATGTGCTAATTGGGCGTTATTAAAACCCAGATTATTTACAATACAATCATAAAAACAGTGTTTATTGTTGTTTCTTTGGCACAAACAGATTTCCAGGGATGATAATTAAAAAAGGTAAAGGTGTCCCCGCACTTTTGTTCGAGTCGTTTCCGACTCTTAGGGTGACGTCTTG